>NC_139949.1:22461782-22726782 GCF_963454915.1 Gymnoscopelus microlampas | reverse complement strand
TATTTGGCCGCGGACCCCCATCTGAAAATGTTTTGTGCCGGGGACCCACAGAAGAGAAGATTTGTGCTAAAAAACAAATCAAAATCCTTCAAACACTTTCAATTTTTCCAAAATGTTCAAAAACAGCAAATCTCACATGACGCGCTGTGAGCTTGTATATCTGCTATGTTTTGAGATGTTTTGAGAACCACTGTTCTAAAGAGTTTTCTGAAAAACGTATGTTGCTATATACAGCTAAAATCTAAAATACTTGATATACTTCAATACTTGAGAGCACAACAAAATATTTCAAGCAACCTTGATTATTATATTACAAGTATTATTGTGTCAACACAGTACTTTTCCATAGCGTATACTAGAATTACAGTGCTTCCATTATGAAAAAGAAATACTTGCAGAAATGTAGATCTTCTTCTGACATTTACACAGACAGGGGAAAACACAACAGAGTGGTGATGTCAGGGGATTTGTTTCGATCAGCCACAAGCTTGCTTTTGTATCAAACCGATGAGGTGGAAAAGATGGAGACTTGACAGATACATATAATGTGCATTTTTCAAACTAAAGACATGAACATTTCAAAATGTTACTTTTTTATCCTGGCAAGTGTATTTATACCCACCTCACTACCTGTGTCCTAATGCAACCTCCTCAGCTGCATAGATAGACAACTGAGGAGGTTGCAGTAGGTTGCATCCACAACTGAGGTAGAAGTTAATGGTAGCTCCCCTTGAAATAAACACATATTAGTCCAATTCTATATGTCCAAAAAAGAAGGTTCGTTCAAATTTTCGGGGGATTAGGAAAACTATACATTTTTGGAATCTTCAGAGTATAACAAATCAGAAAATCCATGATTCCATTTGCGCAGAAGCCAATATGGTGGCCATCTTGGATTTTGAAAAATGGCAACCTTTGAATATTCGTTTTTCAATATCTCGACTTCTAGATTACATAGGATCTGGATTCTAGTGGCTAAGTCTACATTTTTAGGGTCAGGAAATCCAATGGTGATAATAAAAAACATTTACAAACTAGAAAAAGTGCTCCTCGGAGCACAGGTCTCCGCCAGGTCAGGTAGGTTATTGTGGCCTCCTGGTGGCGCTATAATAGGCCAATGTGAAAAGGGTGGCATTTCTTCTTAGGCCTTTCAATGGGACACTGCATGCATGATTTGAGGCATTTTGTTCCAAAAATGTGTTTTGCTAAATTAGACCTGCTGGTGGCGCTATAAAGGCCAATGTGAATGTGAAAAGGGGGGCATTTCTTCCTCGGCCTAGTGGGAATCTGCATGCAAACTTTCACGGAAATTGCACACTGCATTCATGTTTTGAGGCATTTTGTTTAAAACTGACCAATCCTGCTAACTTTGGAAGCCACTGTAAGCCAAATAGGATGGAATATGAAATATCGGACAGATCCATCAGAATCACATGACTATGGAGATGCAGTGTACCAATTTGCATGTTGTTTGGACAGAATCTGAAGGAATAATCTCCAAAAATGTATTTTACATAAGTCGGCCTCCTGGTGGCGCTGTAAAAAGCAGATGTGAAAAATGCAGTCCAATGTTTTTCCTTGGCCTCTAGGGAGTGTGCGTGCAAAGTTTCACGCAGATCGGTGCAGTTATAGTTAAAAATGCAAATCGGCCAGTTATAGCGCCACCATGAGGCTGATTTGAAAATGTTCAAGTGGCATTTCTTCCTCGGCCTGGTGGGAATGTGCGTGTGCAATTTTATGGAAATGGCAAGCTGCGTTCATGATTGGAGGCAGTTTGTTCAAAACGGACCAATCCTGCAAACTTTGGAAGCCAACCTTAGCCAATGAGGATGCAATATGGGAAATCGGACAGATCCGGGTTGATCACATGACTATAGAGATACTGTGTACCGATTTGCATGACGTTTGGTTAAAAGCTGTAGGTGTAATGGGAAAAAATGGGTTTTGCACAAATCGGCCTCCTGGTGGCGCTATAACAGGCCCATGTGAAAAAATTGGGGGAGAGGTTCTGAATTGGCATCCAGGGAGTGTGTGTGCAAAGTTTCGGAGCGAACGGGCCAACGGTGCCGGAGATTAGCTGGTAACACACAGACAGGACGGACACACGGACACACACACGGACACACACACGGACGGACGGACGGAGGGTAAAACATACTCTCTCGCCATGCCTTCGGCCTGGCGGAGACAATGATCAATGGCACAGATTTGGGTCATAATCCTTGATTTCTGGGGGGAAAATGTAATATTAGTTTTTCCACTATTTTGACTTCTAGATTACATAGGATCAAGTGGTTAAATCTACATTTTTCAGGAAATCCAATGGTGCTAATTAAAATCAGTGATCAATAGCACATATTTACATAACAATCTAGAATTGTAATATATGATTATCTGAAGAGACAGAGACAGATGATTTCTCTCATTGACACAAGGTTGCGTCATGTATTTACACAAACACAAACTAGACCAGTCTATACATCATCCTCACTATCATCATCAGCTGGCCGTCCTTGTCCTTGTAGTAGCCATTGTTGAGTGGGTCAAGGAACTCCTGCTGACAATGTGTGCCTGACTCCACACTCTGGCCTGGATATGGACTCTTAGGACATACTGCTTGAGAGCACCAAGAGTGGGTGGAAGCTTGTCCCCTTCTGCCATGTGTTTGCAGAATAGATGACATCTCAGCTCAGGGATGTTTTCGATTTTTGATTTTGATCCCCTTTGGTAAGTATACAGTGCATACAAACTTAGCTACTGTAGTTAGTAGATCCTCTGACACATCACTGGTTTTTGAAAGCATCTTCAGAGCCTCGAGGACATCATCACCAGCTTTGAGGTAGCTGTTCCACCAGGTAGGTTTGCCTATCCTAGACAATCTCCCAGTGTTGTCTGCTCCTGTAAAGGCATGAAATGCAGGCAAAGCTTTTGCTCGATCTGCACCCAGAATTTTCCATATTGGTGCCACTTCCAAAATCCCAGAAGACTGTCAAGATACATTGGCTAATGACAGCAATGATGATAGTGAGTGATATTCTGCAAACACAAGGTAGAAGGGGACAAGCTTCCACCCACCCTTGGTGCTTTCAAGCAGCATGTCCTAAGAGTCCACATTGCTCAGCAGGAGTTCCTTGACCCACTCAACAATGGCTACTACAAGGACAAGGACGGCCAGCTGAAACCAGCTACAACTGAGTCCCTCCCAGCACCAGAGGCAATCATTGAGATGGTCAGATGTCACTGTAAAGCAGACTGTTCTTCACTTAGATCGTCGTGCAGATCAGTGGGGCTACCCTGTACGGAGCTATGTCAGTGTACTGCTGACTGCCAAAATTATGAAAACTGTCAAGATACATTGGCTAGTGACAGCAATGACGATAGTGAGGATGATGTATAGACTGGTCTAGTTTGTGTTTGTGTAAATAAATGACGCAACCTTGTGTCAATGATAGAAATCATCTGTCTCTGTCTCTTCAGATAATCATATATTATTCTAGATTGTTATGTAAATATGCGCTATTGATCACTGATTTTAATTAGCACCATTGGATTTCTTGAAAAATGTCGATTTAACCACTTGAATCATGATCCTATTTAATCTAGAAGTCAAAATAGTGGAAAAACAAATATTTTTCATTTTTTCCCCCAAAATCAAGGATTATGACCCAAATCTGTGCCATTTATCATTTGTAAATGTTGTTAATTAGCACCATTGGTTTTCCTGACCCTAAAAATGTAGATTTAGCCACTAGAATCCAGATCTAGAAGTCGAAATATTGAAAAACGAATATTCAAAGGTCGCCATTTTTCAAAATGCTTCTGCGCAAATGGAATCATGGATTTTCTGATTTGTTATACTCTGAAGATTCCAAAAATGTATAGTTTTCCTAATCCCCCGAAAATTTGAACGAAATTATAGAACTGGACTATATTAGACTAGTGTTTCCGCATATCCAAAACAAGAAAACATAGCAAATACAAATAGATTTATAGTACAATGTTATCTGTGCTTGTGAATCTGCAATTTACAATTTAGGCATTAGTCCAGAGCGATTTACAGTAAGCAAGCAAGGTGCTTACACAGTAAGCATGGTAATAGGCTTGTAGATCTGCTATTTTTGGCGCTGGAATCAGTGAATTGATGAGGCAATAGGAGTCGAGACAATATTCTAGGAGGTGATGGTTATGCTTTAATGTACATGATGGGGAGGTACAATAGCACTCAGGTCGGTGGTACGGTAGTTCTGCCAAGGAGCACAGGGTTCAGACAATAGCTAGCTGCTTCAAGGACAAGCTGAACCATAACAAGACAGGCTGTAACCAAAACAAAAGCTATCAGGCCTAGCGGAGACATCTGCGCTCTTACAAGCTACCAAATATAATAATAAGTATTATATAAGTACTATAAGTGATGGTAAAATATAAAGGTTAGATATAAACAACCCTAATAACAATATAGTATAATGTATAATTCTTCTGCAATACCGTCGTACCATGGAGAGGAAAGCATTAGAACGTTGCAGAGCAAAATCGCAGCAGTCTGAATTACCACTAATTATTCACTATCAACACCTTAGAATTTCACATTGATCCAGATGCATTTATAGCTGACATCAATAGTGAATTTATTCAAGTTCCTGTTGTGAGAAAAGTGTTGTTGTGAAACTTTTATTATATTATCCGCTTTTTTTTACAGGGAAATTAAATCTTTGACTAATGTATTCAGGAGGCTGTAATGTAATTAGCATAATTAGCGTAATTGAAGCATCTCGGATATAAGCACGTGGCACACTTCTGAACATTATTTAATGCCAATATTGCTCTGGCCTAACTTGCTTTTAAATGAGATCAAGGGGGAATTATACCTGTAAAGGGTTTAAGTCAATCTGACAGATTATCTAGAGAACATCTGTTATCTATGTCATGCGACCATTCGCATCAAACTTCATAATTCAGAAATGACTGTTGCAGTGGAGGACATCATCATTCATGAATTCCACTTCAGCTTGGTACTTTGGGAGCATCTCTTTCAACTTTAAGCCCAGATCTGTAGAATAAATAAAGATTAATATTGGGTGTCTTAAAACCAACTTCATTTGCAAGTCTAATGGTCCACAGAAACCCATGCCACAGATGTCTTTCATTAATTTGAATAACCCACTCGTGATATAGTGTGTGCAGCCAATGATTGATGCCTACTTCATTCACTTCACTTGCCTCTGAAAGTCTCCCATGGCCTCTAAATCATTCTGACCAGTCGGTTTCTCCGATGCCGTCCTGCAACAGCATGAAGTAACAGTTACAAGACGTGACTGGGAGACGTACCTTGATGTTTTTGAGATTATATTATTTGGTTCCAGGTAAAAAGCACAAGAGGGATCTACTGATCTCGTTTAACCCAGATTTGGCACAAACAAGGGGTTACATTTGTTCTACTGCTATGCCAGGTCCCCAGAGTGGGGGATCTAATGTCTTGCAAATTATTGTATTGTATGTCTTTAAATGTGTCGATGAATTGATGGTGGACCACAATGGAAACAAGCCCTCAGGGTTTTTTTGTGTTTAGCAAAATTTGTATAATCGTGCCACTGTACGTTTTTTCAAACTGTTAATAAAGTATTCAATCAATCAATCAACCAAATCTGCCTGTAAAGAGTATCAATGATGGTAGCCAGTAATTGAAATGGTTTCACGGTTAATTAGTAGCTAGAAAGGTGTGCTAAGTAGAGCACAAATCTCCACCACGAGGCATGCCTTACTAACAATAACAACATTTTTACCGACAGCCGTGAAAGAGCAGCATGGCATGTGATTAACACAGTTTACCAAGAGAAATTATTACGCTGATCAGCCTAGCATTATGCAAGATTAGCTGCTACACTCACACAGACACCAACACAGGGCCAAAACGCATGATCTCCTGATGGAGATAATAATAATCCAATGATCACACGGAATTATAGCTCGTCTTGACTAGAAATACCTGCCCGCTTGTTTGATAGTAATAGTCTCCAAACAGCTGGATTCTGAATTACTTGAAAAATAACGCTGCCCTCGATAACGATTCATACTCTTGTTATCTATGTGTAATGCTCGTATAAACCCTGGCTACCCAGCCTAAGAAAGAGACAGAAATGAGAGGAAAGGGGTCTGTATATCTACAGGTAAGCCCGTTTAATTTTCTATTTTGAGACGAGTGCTTGAAATAAGAGGCTGTATATTAAGCGAGGTGAGTTAATTAAGTGTCTGGCCTTTCACAGCTCTGCTTGAAATTAATGTGTCTGCTGGATGTGTCTCAATGTGAAAATATCGCCTGATTAGCTGCTCCACCTCCTTTCTTTGCCTTCCCCTCCAAACACACACTCTCTCTCTCTCTCTCTATCTTTTCTTTACTGCTGCCAGGATGCCAAGTGTAACCAGTCTTTTCTTCTCCTGGTTTCATCATCTCCCTGCAGGTGTCTTGTTTTTTCTCTCTGACCATTTCACTATTTCACTCTTTTCGACTACGAAGGTTAACCCAGAAGAACCTTCTGTATAACCTGAAACTTTCCGGACGTTTTGCGATTGTTTTTCATTTACAGCTCTGAACGGGGGAGTACAGTATACTTAATAAAAAAACTGTCATAAAAAAAAAGGAAAAATATGTACAAGCTCAGAACGTGGCACAACACGACGCAATGTGCGATTGTAGAGCGTCTATTTTCACCGATAGGTATAAGTCTGGGTCAGAACTCCGGGTTAGTACCATATGCCGGGTCCTGCTGGTGGCAGGGCCCGGCATATGGTTTGCTTAGTTCTTATAGGGGAAAAGAGCCATATACAGTATCATTACAGTATGAATCAGTGCTTATCAAACTTTTCCGTGCCAAGTAGCCCAAAATTGATATGTATTTGGCCGCGAACCCCCCCCCCCCATTTGAAAGTGATTTGTGCCAGGGACCTCCAGAAGCAAAGATTTTAGTAAAAATGTTTCGCTTTAAAAATGTTTGCACGAATTTTCACTATTTTTCAAAAATAGCTGAAAAATAGCTGATCTACAAGCTCATAGTGCTCACAAAGTGACGCACTATGAGCTATCTGCTATTTTTGAATAATCAAAGTATAAAGTTAAAGTGGTTAAAAGGATTGTGACGCTATATTACCACATTTTACTGGGTCCAGGGACCCCTCGGGGGTCCCCGGACCCCACTTGGAAAACCATGTGACACAGCTTTGGGCTTCATCTCAAACACCCTCGATTAAAACATCCTAACCATGCTCTTTAAGATGAAAATCTGCACCTCTCCCATTTTTCCCTGCAGCTTTAATTTATCAGTATTTTTTGACATGTAAATAAACCTTCAGTACAGTATATAGTGCATGCAACTGGGAAAAAAATCTGTTCTTCATTCTGTGTGTTTTTTTTAAACACGTCGCACAACAAGTTGCTCATTAGGCAAATGAGGTCCAGAGACTGTGTGTGTGTTTCATTTTACCGCAGTGTGATGCAGCATCCCTCTGTGAGTGTACTACTGTGTGCGTGTGTGTGTGTGTGTGTGTGTGTGTGTGTGTGTGTGTGTGTGTGTGTGTGTGTGTGTGTGTGTGTGTGTGTGTGTGTGTGTGTGTGTGTGTGTGTGTGTGTGTGTGTGTGTATATGCATATTATATGAAGGTTTTATATTGAGAAGTGCTCCAGGCTTGCATTAAGAAACAAGTTGCCTTGTTGGTGATAAACTGAAAATGTGTAGGCTACTATATCCTTTAAAATGGTTAAGGGACTGGGGTCATCTTAAAGAAATCATGTCAATGTAAAGAAAATAGCAGCCCTGACACTTGATTATTGATTAGTTTCTAAACTGTTGTACCAGTGGCACCAGCTCCAACCTTTAGTTAAGAACGTGATATCGTCGCTGTCGGGCAGAAACCTCCTATCTCCATATTCCAACTTTTCGTGTTTTTTTCGTAAATTAACGCCCTACTTGATCATACTACAGCGTCACACAAAATCATTAAAAGTAGCACATTCGAGGCGCATTTCGAGCTGAAAAGTAACGGTTTGGACATACAGTATGAGGTTTCCACTCGACAGAGACGATAAACTCATTAATAGACTTCAAAATTCGGTTGGGTAGGAGAAAACTGGTGTATGTGTGTATGTGGCTCTTAATAATTTCAAATTCTGATTCTGGACGAAGCTTTTGCTTCAACAGAATGCCATCTCTGATATTATTTGGAGCTTCAGTGCTCTGGGTTTCTTTAGCCACTTTAAACCCTATACTTGGTTGAACGGAGTCCCTCAGGCCTCTATACTACTGACTTTTCTGTTTTCGCTCTACATTAAATATCTTTGTTGAAACTAATAGCCGATCGACAAGCTGTGTTGCGACACATGGTGAGCTTGTACATATCGGCAATTTTCTCTGAATGATTTCCCCACAATACGGATGCTGGGGATTAAGTGGTTAATAATGCAACGCCGTTGAAATTGCTTAGCCAGTGACTCAGTCAGTGGTGGGGTTTGTTTTGTTTCACCACACTCAACGAACACCTTTAACCCATTAAGACCCGAGGCCGATTCTATACAAATGCCTTCGCAGTTTTTTGTGCCAAGGACCCCCAAAATATGTATTTGGCCGCGGACCCCCATCTGAAAATGTTTTGTGCCAGGGACCTCCCAGAAGAGAAGATTTGTGTTAAAAATTATTCAAAAATGTTCAAAAACGTTCAGGATTTTTCAAAAATGATCAAAAATAGCAGATGTACAAGCTCCCAGCGCAGCACAAAGTCACACTGTGAGCTTGTATATCTGCTATTTTTGAGAACCACTGTTCTAAATCTAAAGAGTTTTCAGAAAAACGTAAGCTGCTATATATCTTGCTTGTCACGACTCACCAGTGAAGTAACTGCACACCGCAAAATCCTGAGTGTAAATGAAATCCAGGATTTTGCAGTGTCTCTCCCAAGAAATACTGTTGCTAATATAAATTGTACACAATCCCCTCCTGCTCAATCCCAGGTGGGAGGATCTCTGGACTGAGTATTGACTCTACACACCTTCGCTGATTTCGATTAGCAGCACCTAAACCCAATTGCAGTAGGCCCTTTAAAAAGCAGCCACTTCTGTGTGTGTTTGAGAGGCAGGCTGTTTAGTTTTTTGTTCAGTTCCTGTGTTCCATTTTCCTGTGTTCCTATTTTGATGCATTATTAGCCATGAATCATCAACTGTGTCATCACCGTTTCATCATCACCTCCATCCTGCCATTTCCCTGTACTGCCATGAATAAATACCTAAAGACTATCTATCCATCTGGTCCACTGGTCTCATACTCTGATAGATATCCTGTTACCCCGTAAATAGATTAGCTATCTTTAACATAAATGGTAAATGGACATTGTAGCGCTTTTCTCCAACGCGTTTACAATGTATTTCACATTCACCCATTCGCACACGAATGACGGAGGAAACCATGCAAGGCACCAACCTGCTCATCGGGAGCAGTTAGGGGTTCAGTGCCTTGCTCAGGGACACTTCCACACATAGCCAGGAGGAGCTGGGGATCGAACCTGGAACTATTTTTCTAAAAGCCTAAAGTTGAGACTCCTCACCTCTAATACCATATAATGTATCTTCTCCCTGCAGGCTAACCATCAAGGGAAAGTTAATTACTTGTGGAAATGAGTGATTATTAGGGTCGTTTTATATTGTACAGTACATACTGTAATGTGCACGAGCGTGTGTGTGTGTGTGTGTGTGTGTGTGTGTGTTCTCCTGGAAGACATTTCTTCTGGTCCATATGCGAGTGCTGCATGGTTGGCTCTGTGCCAAAGGAGCGCGGTACCAGTGCCGGAGAATTGGTGTACACCACCAACAGCAAAAAACACAGAGAACCAATTACGGCGCGCGCACACACACACACACACACACACACACACACACACACACACACACACACACACACACACACACACACACACACACACACACACACACACACACACACACACACACACACACACACACACACACACACACAGTACATGTACACAGTACATGTACAGACACACACACACTATAGCATCACACATAGAATGAATATCTATTAAGCTTAAGCTGACCTCTGGCTAATCGCCCAGACAAAGGGAGTGCTTTGAATCATGATTGTACATGTAGACTGTTCCTCAATAAATATGATTTATGCAGCAAAGTTATTTTCATCATTATTTCAAAAAAATTGCAGGACATTAATTATTCAAATGCAGTGAGGCTGAGCTTTAGGTCATTAATGGACAGTAATGCTTAACAATATATTTTAATATATTCCCCCCGTAAAAGTACAGTCAAAGTAATCTCAAGGTTAGCTATAGTGCAAGATTGGCATAAATGGATTTCTTGCTCTCCATTAACAAAAAAGAAAAAGAAGAAGGAAAAAAACATTAATTTTGTTTAGCATTACATGATGAGAATGTGCAGTGACTGTTAACTAACACAATTATTTCTGCATTCTAACATGTGTCTTTTGAAAGCTCAGTCATGTTGACTAACACAATTATTTCTGCGTCTTTTGAACACCACTGGAAGAGCAACAAGACCACCAATGTGGAATAGATGGAGTCAGCCCCATGTTCCCTCAGCCAGAGATGAGCCAAAATACAGCACAAATACTGGGCCAAAATACAGCACAAATACTGGCTCAAAACATTGATCACAATACATAATACAAAATACTGGTCTGAGAAATGTATTTGAGATACAAACACGTATTTTGAGTCGGTATCCTGGTCATGATACTGACCAGGATACAGACACCATGATACTGACACCAGGATACTGACCAGGATACCAACACCAGGCTACTGACCAGAATACTGACACCAGGATACTGACACATAGCATCACAAATAATCAAAAATTAGCCTTGTCTGACCATTTATGGGTTATGCAGTAATGTAGTTATCACAAAAGTAAACTTTAATGCATAAGGACATTTCCACGAGATGGATACTGTGTTCCCCAGGTTACCAAGGTTTCAGTTCAACACCTTTATTGATCCTGCAAGATCAAGGGAAAATGAGTTGCCATAGCATACACACCGCTGTCAGTGGGAACCTTATATGTCCAAAACTGTGACATTTCAGTAAATGGAAAAGAATAACATGTGTTCCTATGGATCCTATACAGTTATTTAGTCATAAGCGTTTGTTAATACTTTTCATTGATTGAGTATTCATAAAATCCACAGACAGACTTAACCACTTTCACTTTAACATTGTTTTCACTTTCGCTTAAACATTGTTTTCAAACATGTATAAATAGCAGATCTACAAGCTCACGAAGCATCACATTGCGGCAAAATATAGATTTTTTTTAAATCACGTCTATCGTTGCACCCTGCAGCTTTTCCTCCGTGGTAGAAAGGTTGGACGTGAGGTTAGGCTTCAGCTAAAGGCAGCCAATGCTGTGTACCTCACATTTTAAGTGTTTTAAACTTGTTTTAAACCTTCATCTTTACCCGTGAGTCACATAGAAAAACTTTCAAAATGATTTAACTCCAGCACGGGCCGGCGGGCGTGTGCATGAGATGAGCACGACTGCATCCGAGCGTTGGTTTCACAGGACTTTGTCTGTGCAGGGCGATATATTATAACTCTATGGTGCGGGGGCTGAGCCGCTCACTGCCTCTCACTGCAAATGGATTACTAAACATAACCGACGTGTGAAAACAAGAATGTTGCAAACAGCTCATAAAGGCTTTGTGTGAAAAGCTTTACTGTTTACGTTGATTTCTTGTGTCGCTAATATGCTACCGACAAGTTTATTGAATGATCAGTGGTCAGCAAAGCTTAGCATGTTCGTCAAGTCAGACGAATATAAACCTTTTACTTCTGGTCAATGGGCTTTTGGCAAATTATAGGAAAATCTGTGTTTGACTTCCGGTCGGTGGACTTCAAAACGAAATAAGACCGCTTTTAAGTATTGGAAAGTAAGTGTTTGTCTTACGGTCGGTGGACTTCAAAAGTAAATAAGACCGCTTTTAAGTATTGGAAAGTAAGTGTTTGACTTGTGGTCGGTGGAATTTAAAATAAGAGCACAGTTGACCTGCAATATGCTGTTTTTGAAGAACAAGTTTTCACTGTTGCTACAAAAATGTAAAATAAGTGTGAACCCATAGCAAGCCTGGCAACATCAGACTGTCAGAATAGAGTTTATTATTATTGTTAGTGATAGTGACCATTATTAGTGACCACCAGGTACTGACCCCCATAAAAGATTATTTTTTTGTGTAACATTTATTTCAAGATTTTAAAAAATGCAAATGCAATAGCTGATCTACAAGCTCACAACGTTTCGTGTTGTGAGCTTGTAGATCAGCCATTTTCAAATAGCCGATGTACAGGGTTAAGTAGTTAAACTGGTTTTGATGCCAAACACAGTGTTGAATAAATGTTAATAACGATAGCATAATGTAGTTGTATTTTCCATCACTTTCCAACTCGTTAATATTTTGAGGGCACAAATAAGAATGAATTAATCAATCAACATTTTTTGCGGGCTTCCCCCAAGGTCTTCCCCCAGTGCCTCCCCCTAGGCTAACCCTTTTCCTGCAGGAAGCCCTGAAGATACAAGGTTTCTGCCAGACAGTGAGTAAGTATTTCTGCTAAGGAGTTCACACGCCCTGTGATATGAAATAAAACCATTCTGCCCTGCTCTGTAGAAATTCATCGCTAAGTTTCCTGATGAAAAAGCCCTGGCTGTTTCATTTCAAATCTGCTGCATTGAAAAGCCTTATGGCGGTCAAAGTTTAAGTGGCAGTTTATAGAGAGGGTTTAATGTGTCCCTTGGTGAAGTCCATAACCTCCTATGTAGCTTGGTAGAAAGTGCACAAAACCTAGATATATTGCAGCCTCCATCTTCTGGATGTCTTCTTGATACACCTTGGGTTTTCCTAATCGTATTTGTTCTTGGATAAATTAACCACTTATACCCTATGCTGTGTAGTAGGTCAGATAGCGAAAATAGCCTGTATTTCCACTGAATATTCAACTATTTTTGCCGAATGTTTTCCTATTTTGATGCCTAGAATAGGGACGCGATGTGTAGTGTTCATGTGGTTAAGTTATACCTACATCCTACTGTATTATAATTGGCTAATGGGAGGACCGGCTGGCATCAGTCAGCTCAATATATGGGCACAGGGACCATGACCATATACTGATGACATCAGGGATCTCCATACATGGGCATAACAGGGACAAGGACTGACAGATACAGAGATCTCCATACACAGGGCCACATTGCGGCCCGAACCTCTAGTATTTATTAAAGTATCATGTTTTTGTTGAATAGTCTAAAGAAGTTGAAGATACTGAAAGAGTTGATGTGAAAATATGTTCTGATTGTATGTGTAGTCTGTGTTATTACAAAACAAAAAGGAAAATGGTTACAAAATATCATGAAAATGTACACAAAAGAAGGCAACCTAAATAATACAAAACCTAACCATAAACCTAATCAAAACACAACACAACACAACACAACGCAACACAATTAAAACAAATTCACAGAACCTAAACCTATCAAAACATAACGGACACAGCAACAGTCTTTTAAGGGCCTTTCCAGAGACTTATAACAGATGAACAGAGGACAAAGGGTTTGGTTTGCTGGTTTGGTGGGAAACAACCATTAAACGAAGGCTTTTGAAGGGAGCAGCTAGGGTCCACGGCCAATCAGCCGTCGGGGCATGAACAGAGCCAACGTATCAGCAACAGTGATCAATTCCCCAGGTGCAAGGAACGCCGGCTGGACGGCTTATGAACAAACATTATTTCTGAACGATTGAGACCTCTATAAAATACTCGGCTCAGGAAAATAAAAAGACATATCACACATTGTTTTCTGCTGTGCTGCTTTTCGATGTGTACTCACTGTATAATTTTATAGAGATATCTAAAGATCACAAAGTACATTTCTGAACGGCCAAAGTATCGCGATACTGTCCACCATTTCCTGTCTGGCAACCAAATCACGCGATACCTCCAAGCCAGAAGCGATACCTGCCGCTGTTTAGATGCCTCAATAAAATTAAGTACTGTGCACATTGAAAAACAATTGATTGGAAAACAACCTGTGATACGTCTTCTTTCATATTCCTGAACCGATTATGTGACAACAGTCGCAATCGTTCAGAAATAGTGTTTGTTCATGAGCTGGTCCAGCCGGATCCATTCACTGCCATGTTATGTATTTCATCGAACTTTCGGTGCGTGGTTTGCCATCCATCATGGTGCATCCCTGGGCGTCCAGCGGGTCCCTTCCTTTTAAGAGATTCCTTGCCCAGGTGCAGGAAAAATTGTGTTGTTTTCTGTGCAGAAACACAGAAACAACACAATTCAAAATAATACTACAAAATACTATATGCCAAATATAACCAATCACGACCAAATCATTAAACTAATACAAAATAAAATACGTCTGGCCATAACATCTGAAAGCAAATATGTGTACTATTGTACATCTCAACTTAAAAGAGTAGAGAAGAATAGGGAGGACCAGCAGAGTAAAACATGTTGGTTTGAATATAAATGTATGTAACAGGCCTTTCAGAGGGAACTCCTTTAATTTGAGCCTTTATTACCTGGAAGCCGCAGTGAGCGGCTCAATGTGTTTTCCAAATACAGCAACGGTGAGTGACTGAGAGTGACTGTCACTGTACATTTACAGTACTGTCAAAATGTATTGTTACTGATGAGCACAAATTCAGCTTGCTTTGCTCTATGCTTTGCTAAATACCATAGACTGTAAACACACAGCACAATAGTTTGCTTTGCTTGTCTTTAAAAAGACAGATGTGGGCAAAGGAGACAACTTCTCACATAGATGACATACTATTGTAACTTCAGGACCATACCACTGTCAATAATGTACATGTCTGCTTTGGACATACAGTATATATTGTATATAAACAAACACTTTTTGTTTCTTAATGGGTTTATTATTAGATTTCACGCATGTTTACATTGTTTCTCCATACAGTAGTCATTAAAACGTCACTGTACGTCGCTGAATAATTGATGCTAAAGATCACTTTGCGGTTAATAAATCATGAACCATCATTTGAATTTTGTTCATTAATCAGTCTTTTCTCCAGAGATTATTTTCAACTAGACTTTTCAAATTAATTGGATGAAAAAGTAATATAATAAATGCTTCCAATAGCACGTTTCAAGTCTCCGAATGTCTGAATTTTCATACTGTACTGAAAACCAAGGACTTCAATGGCAACTATGAGTCATAGTCATAGGACTACAAATGGACTTTGATTGAAGGACCGGTATGGTCCTTCAATCAAAATTGAGTCACAATTCATGGATATACAGTAACTTCAGATAAGGAATACTGTGTCACCTTATGATAACCAACATAATTTGGCTTTGGCTTGATTGACTTTGACTTTGGCTTGAGACTTTCTGGTCCCTCATCATTTTCAGCACCGGATGTACACAAAAACAGAAATGAAGTGCATGAAAGTCTTGTACAATCTTTCAATATTTCCCTTGGAAATATTGTTATTTCTGGCTGTCAAATTTCAAAAAGTCACTGTTGTTTTTTAATCAGGTCATGGTAATTACTTATAAACTCCCCCTGTGTACTCATGTTTTACACAAGAAAACCTTCATGAATAATTGGGGCCGTGGGAGGCCGGGTGGGAGAGAGGGCATGGCCACTGTAGCGAGGCTTTTGATGTTGTCCATTCCGTAACAGGGAAAATAATCCGGAGTGGAGGAAGAAAGAAAGTCCCTGGGCGAGCCGAATGAATATGGTTGTCCTCAGTAATAAAACATAGGATGACTGAGGAAACCACCTCTACAAAAGACAAAGTCGCTGACTGTAACAAATGCCTTTGTTTCCATGCCTGCCCTGCCACAATGCAAGAAGGAAATTGTTATGGTTTTGCTCCCATATTAGCATGACCTATTACTCAATATTATATATCTTATCCCTATAAATTCAGTAATCTTCCTTGCTATGATTGTATACTCATTACTTTTAGCCATGCTGAATTCTTGGCAACTGCATGGCTACTACACAGAGGACTTTAACTATAAAGTACAGTGTTCTGAGAAAGCCAAGTAGGCTGGATATTCATGTTGATATCTGCTTTAATAAGGAACTTGTGTTGTGCTTTAAAACTTAAACTAGTTTTTGCATCAGAACACCAGGAGTGACCTTGCCAAAGAACCCTAATTGAAATTACAATTAAATAGGTTGTCTTTGCAAGACAAATCATTGAACAAACAAGTGAGAGAGCATGTAGAGCATGTAAACCATGGAAAGAATGATGACTTATGAGTTCAACTTCTGACTTAACTAAATAAGTTCATCAGGTATCCTTGAACCCCCCGGTCTTTGCTACGGGTCTCAGTATCCTTCAGTACTGTTTACTACTCTGATTGATCTGAAATTTAGAACATGTATTGTTCCAACAATACATCTATGTCTAAATCTGTCTGTGAGTCTGTCATTTTAACATTATATGGGAGTCAAAAAACATATTTTTGTGTCCATTGTTTATGAATAATATGACAGGGTTCTATTGTATCACTAAATCAAACACCAAAATAAAGCTTTGATGCCCTATATCTCTGAATCACCCTGGCTACAGATGGAACCCTTTTTATTGTTATGGAACCTGGAATAATGGGCATAGTACTTTGGAGTGAGTGACTGGCAATGATTTCTTTTAGAACGCTTTATGTTCGACAAATGTATTCCCCACGTTTATAAGCTGTGATTTTCGTTACTGGTTTGGGGACTGATCAATGCGGTGTGTAATCCTTTCTGAGTTCAAACACCGAGGACTGGCCATCTGGTGCTCCAGGGTTGTGGATGAAGCAGCAGCAGCAGCAGCAGCAGCTTCAGTTCCCCTCACAGCTTGCTTTTCCCACAGTGAGAGAATACGTTGGCAAAGGGGTTTGCAGAGGCTGAGGATGTGAGATTAGGTGTACAAGAGGAGCCCAGAGTAAACACAGATAGCCTACACTGGTGATGGAGTCCAGCAGTGTCTTCTCTCATAGCGTGCCCACCCCGGTCAGTGCTCAGCGAGCAGGGAGAGTTTGGTCAGGCCTCTATGGGGGAAACGGGAGCTAGATTTGGAAACGGAGCAATTGGATCACTTCTCTCCACACACTGTTCACCCTCCAGCACAACCTTGTTTGCCCTGAGACGTGTAGCCTATATTCTCGATGAAGTTGGAGCTGTTTTTGAAAGGTTCTGGGGCATCTTCCCTGAGCAGGTAATGCTTTCCAAGGCACACGAGCAGCTGTACTGCTCCAAATGTGGTTATCAGCATCGTACCAGTTAGCTATGGCATTTCCCCCCTATCATTCACCTTTAACTTTTGATTTGATAAACCATGCAGTGGCTCTTAAAGAGAAGAGGGAACTAAGAAGGACTGAGTTGCTTTTACTGGGCCTCCCCTATGACTGACTATGACTTTTTTTTCTGCCTTTATTGATAGGAAAGTAGGCTGACAGGAAATGGCCAGAGAGATGGAGAGGTGACCCAGAGCAAAGGTCGTCGGGATCGAGAGTCGAACCCGCAACACGCTGTCAAGCTGGATTACCAGCGGATGTGGTATGCGCCTGGAGTGATAGGCCAGCGGGCGCCCCAAGGCGGAGACATTTTCAGTCAGGTCAGTTGGCAAGGTTCAGTCAAAGCCTGATTTATACTTAATCGTACGACCAGAGGTCAATGTGTCTGTGGCAAGACTTGCCGTTGTCCGTGGCAAATTTGTTTGTTTTTTACATATAACATTATAATTCCTAATTCATTCACTCTGATCATAAGACCCAATTAATGAATTTGAGTCTCCAGGGTTTCTTCTGCATATGTATGACACTGATTTACTATGACACTAAAGCACATTAGGAGTCCACTAGGACAGTGGTTCTCTAACTTTTTATTTACAAGGACCATAACGTTACGGGTCCATTTGGTTCCATTTGTGCACTCTCAGAGTTACAGACCTGTAAAGGTACAACAACAGCTCACAGCCTAGTGAGCTTGTAAACTGCTATTGTTGCTGTGTGACACTGACATGTCATACAACGGTGCATAAATTTGCCATAAAACTGCTGCTGAAGCTGGAAATGTGTGAAACACATACTGTAAGAGTGTCCCCGACCCATGCTTTTCTGCCAGCTATATACTTTGACAATCTCTGAATATTTGAAGAATACGTGCTAGGTTTGTATTGTGTGAAAGCTGTTGGTGCAAAAACTTTTCTGAATATTCATAAAAGCTTGCCACTTTGAAACCAAGACAGCAATAAACTACAATGCGGGACGTTGCAGGAAACAATGATAATGTCCAAAGCCTTTGTTGAGCCATGACGAATCCCTGAGCAAGGAGAAACACAGGGGCTGCTATACCCTTGATGCATTTTTAATGAGCCTTGTCTCTGTTCCACTCTCTGCTATTTCAGGAGGAATTTCACAGGCAACGCACATCTGAGATCATGTAGACTTCTATTGTCTTTGTCATGCTGATGCTAGAAAGACAACTGTTTGATGGTACCATTAACCAGGGATATAGTTCTTGGCAATATATTGTTAAAGTAAAGTTCTATATTTGATTGTTATCAGACCATAGCCCTAGAAATGACACTCATCCAGCTACACTGAGTGCATATTGAATAGTATAAGCCAATAGCCTATATATTAAGAGGCAATTGGTTTGTCTCATACCACTACTTTGTGTCTCTTTGTGAATTGGATGGTTGGAACTTTATTGTTAATACAAAAAAAAATAAAGAGACAATATATAGTCGTACATAATCTATCTTTTATAAATGTTCTTATTCACCCAGTTACTTTTCAGGTTTGTGAAGGATATTAATTTAGTGATTGATCATGTTGGGGCAAAATAATCTGCTTGCATCATTTGCAAGAAATAGATTTTCTGAGAAATGTCTTCACCTGGACCAGGTTTCTGTGTCAAGAAAATCAGCTCATTTTCTGTATCTTGCCTGCCTATCAAATTTATGTTCAGCACAGATCGGAAATAAATCATTTGTATTAGCCAATCTGCTCTGTTGGTGAATGGTTGTGATCATCTTAGACATTGTATTTGAATTTTAGTGGCAGTAATATTTCTACAAAACAATTCTGACTTTCTGTTTTTTGCTTGATGCTGAAGGAAGGTCCTACATAATTGAGGATCCTATATCCCATGATGAGAATGACATGTTTTAAGTCAAGTTTGAAGCAAATTCTTAGAGCAAGCAAAAATGTTGGCAGACAGCTCCCTCTGTTTCAAATGATAGAAAGGGCAGCTGTCAGTCAATATAACCTGAACTACAGACAACGTAGTGCAGAACGAATGCCCTTGGAACTGTCAGTTATATGACAGTCTGGAAACAGCAGGCACATGTTTACTTAATGGACCCCCCCCCCCCCTGCGCCCGAACATCACCACCACCAACTCTCCCCATCTTAACCACTTCTTACACCCCAGCATCCTTATTGTGGTGAAAGCTTTCACAGAAAATAGCCGATCGACAAGCTCACAGTTGTGTTGTGACCTATTGTGAGCTTGTCGATCGGGCTATTCATCATCTAAAGCTTTCCCCACGATAACAAAAAAATACACTAGTATTGAGCCCTGAGGGACTCTGGGCAATAAACCTAAAACATACAAAAAACGATGTTTGGAACCAATAACAATAATCTTGTCATATGTAAGTTAATCGATTAATTGAGAAGTTTTTTTATACATTTTTCTCATTTCCTACATCAACGAATCGACATGAAAATGATAATCAACTAAAATTGGTCTGACCTTGTGTTATACTTTGTTGTACAATGGTGGCATACAAGAATTGTGAAGATACAATAGCTGATACAGTACAAACACAATGTGTTGCATTCTGCATACAGTAAAGAATATAATACATGTACTGTAGGTATATATAGATGTATACTGTATATAAAAATAAAAGTTCATTAATTGTAATCAAGGAAAAGTTTGATATAATGGTTTATCAGCCCACCACTCACTACATCTGCCTACTGACACACCTACCCCTTAATGAAACTGTATGACAGACTCTGACCTCTGTGTTCTACACAGGTGCAGTATACACGTACATATGTGTGTGTGTGTGTGTGTGTGTGTGTGTGTGTGTGTGTGTGTGTGTGTGTGTGTGTGTGTGTGTGTGTGTGTGTGTGTGTGTGTGTGTGTGTGTGTGTGTGTGTGTGTGTGTGTGTGTGTTGCATAACAAAGGGGGGAAAATAGACATTAAACCAACAAACATACAATACCATTGGCTGGCGTGTCAGAGGAGAAAGAGCACAACAGCATGGAATTAAGGGCCCACTTTTTACCATAGCCTACTTACTAAATTACCAGGCGGCCTTATGCCAATATATTGTGAAAAACCATGCCGTCAAGCTCCTGTCTTCCTCAGGTGAGCCAACCTTACAGCAACCTTACAGTACCTGGCTAATACTGCCCTAGTAACAGGTCCACCTGGGTACAAATAGCTACACAAATATTGCCAGTTACTAAAAGTAGCCTTAATAGCCTATACCTCTCTGAAAGGGGGCTCTGCCATTTTGGCAATTTTATCAATGTTGATGTTCTTCTTTTTCAAGTGGATTCCTGCACAGTAAAATGATCTGTGTTCATTTCTATTTGTAACTGAGGATTTGTAAGTTTTCCATACCTGTGTGTGGCTCTATGCACAGCAGACATATTGGAAGGCAATTAGGCCCAAGACGAAAATAGCAAGACACACCATCTCAGGTTTAGGCTACTTCTCCTATATCTGTGTGAAGTACTAAGTAGGCAGACGCCTTTTTAGGAGACGGGAAGCAGGTCTATTAATTCCAATGGACAAGAACGTGAACACAGCTTCTGAACGCAATCGCCACAGCCACACAATCTTACCAAGATTTTCATCCTAAAATGTATTTTTTTCAGAGAGACACATTAAGAGAAAATCAAGTTATTATTGACCTTTCTCTGTCCCATAAACACTCTCTCTTCCTTACATCCTTCACAGGTGTTACCAATGATACTAATGAAGGCTCTGTTCCATTTCGTGTAGCAGTGGTTCTCAAACTTTTTAATTTCAATGACCCCCATAACCCCATTACCTCGTAACACCCATAAAGGGCCATTTGGAAGCCCCTAAGGAACCATATACCCACGTGCACTACTGGTCTTGCAGTGTCAGTGAGCAAACATGCACACTATCAGTACCCTGAGTCTGTTTGACCAGAATGGAACAGATGAGCCTTCATTAATTTGTTTGATTGATTGATTGAATAGGTCTTTGTCATTGGTAACACCTGTGAATGTCTTAACAATGGCTGCTGCTGTGCATAGAACCTGCGACTAGTTCGACATGGATTTTCTCCAAATGACTGACAGTGCGGAGACAACTGGTCTGTATACCTGCATGGGACAGTCACGCTTGTCCCGCAGGAGGATGCGGAGTTTAGCGCTATACAGACAACATGCAATGCAATGCATAGGCTACTGTACTACGGCTAACTGTAGAGGTCCCCCTTTTCCAGAGTGCTACAGTATACGTGCACACCTTGAGAGAGAGAGAGGAACACAGAGAGAGAGGAACACAGAGAGAGAGAGAGAGAGAGAGAGAGAGAGAGAGAGAGAGAGAGAGAGAGAGAGAGAGAGAGAGAGGAGGAACACACACAGAGAGAGAGAGAGAGAGAGAGAGAGAGAGAGAGAGAGAGAGAGAGAGAGAGAGAGAGAGAGAGAGAGAGAGAGAGAGAGAGAGAGAGAGAGAGAGAGAGAGAGAGAGAGAGAGAGAGAGAGAGAGAGAGAAGAACACACACAGAGAGAGAGAGAGAGAGAGAGAGAGAGAGAGAGGAACACACAGAGAGAGAGAGAGAGCGAGAGCGCTGCGTGTGGATGCAGAGACAGAGACCATCTCGGACATGCACTGTTCTGTTGGTCAAGTGAACTGACGTTGCCGGTGATTATTATCATTGCATTGAGAAGATGCTGCTCTGATATGAATGAACGGGACCCTGTTAGAATAACGGTGCTGCTGCTTGAGACATGCGGGGATCACTCTCTCCAGTAACAGTAAGGTCATACTGTAGCTACTAGTTACAGTAAAGTCGTTATAGCCTGATAGTCAGACAGAGAGAAGACGAGTATCGAGGTGTGATATTTTTGAGTGGAATTTCCCCTCTGCTGCATGCCGTGATGCCGGTCTCCATCGTGATTCTATTCTTGGGTAAGTTCACAATTTATTTTTTGTATTTTTTTGTATTTTATTGCTGAGGTGGTTTATGATGGCTATATTTAAAAAAAAAACAGACTTCGTTGATGATGAGTGATGACTCCGGTGATTTGTTTGTTGGAGAGCTTTTGCCTTTTAAATTGATAACTTGTTTGTAGCATAGATCAATACATTGAGTGAGTGTATTAGGCATTGCATGAGTTGGCTTTTTGTCAAGAATAACTGTGATGCCAAGCCAGAGCAATATAAGTAAAGCACAGTTCACCTTCTCTTAGCAACAAGGTTGTGGTGGATGAGCATGTTCAAATAAGGTAGCCTAGATATAACACTTAATTTAACAATCACGTCCATTTGTAATATTCTAAGAAGGGCTGGGGAGCATGACCAACTGTCAAGGGTGGATCTATGAGGCAGAGCAAAGCCTAATAGAGCTGTACCTCTGGCAATAAACAGAACCCTATAAAGTTTGTGGATTAATTCAATGTTTGTATGAATCTTAACAATCAAATTGTGTTTCCATGTTAGAGTCATGCTGGTTGTTGTACACCAGTTAACCCTCTTACAACAGGATCTGACATAGTCACTTTAGTTCTCGTGCTGCTTTGTGGTCTATTCAGTGACTATTCTGCAGTAGGGATAGGCTAATGTGCTGTCTCTCAACCACTAAACCCAAGCAACCCAAGAAAATAGCAGATCGACAAGCTCACAACGCATCGCAGTGCGATGTGTTGTGAGCTTGTCGATCGGCTATTTTCTGTGAAAGCCTTCCCCACAATAAGGAGGATGCTGGGGTTTAAGTGGTTAAGATGGGGAGAGTTGGTGGTGTTGGGGGGAGGGGGGGGGGGTCATTGAGTAAGCATGTTTCCAGACTCTCATATAACTCTGACAGTTCCAAGGGCATTCTCCACTACCTTGTCTGTTAGTTCAGGTTATAAATATTGACTGCCAGCTGCCCTTTGTATCATTTGAAACAGGGGGAGCTGTCTGCCCTATTTTCAGGCAAAGCTTTCTCCACAATAACAGAAAACAGAAAAGACTCTAGTGTAGAGCCCTGAGGGACTCCGGTCAACCATATGGGGTTTAAGTGGTTAAGACAGTCTCTTTCATGGGCATGAAAGAGAGTCTAAATGCTATAGGAAATACTGGAAATACATAGCATGTCAGTTGCACTTGACTACAGTACAAAGTTGCAGACATGCAATTGTGTTCCTCTAAAGCTGCATTGTGTAAATTTGACTTATTGGATACGTTCTCATAGCAAATTGATATTATTTTAATACATCCTTATGGAGTCAGTTTTTAACATGTTTAACATGTTAATTGTGGAGAAATTGTATGGCTAGTGAGGTTTTTTTTTTGGGGGGGGGGGGTAGTTCCATGAATTCTTCATGGTCCTCCGTCTTCCAAGGTTATAGTGAAGCAATATTTGCATTTTGGAAAATGCTGGAGCTGCTGCCTCTGAAACTCATTTCAACACAGGGAGGGTGTTGCCAAACACTTGGAAAAAGATGGTCTTTTAATACATGTCATTTGCTTATGTGTTTTTGGTTGAGATGCCTATATGCCTTCAGACACATGGACATGTCCCGGCCTCATGCTTAACCATGGGGACACAGAGCACGGCACGCCATCGCAATTAACGCTTTGATAGACTTAGTTGCGCACCACTGTCTCACGCCAAAAAAATGCAGATCTACAAGCTCACAATGTGTCACACAGCACGACACGGTGTGAACTTGTAGATCTGGCATTTTCGGCACGAGACACGATGTGCAACCATGTGTTGTTAACCAGGCTTCAGTTTCCTTGTCCATGGGGTGATGATTAGAGCTATCATTAGTTGCATTATGGTTGCAAGTTCGACAAGCCATGGCAACGACATCATGTTCTACCTCATGGCATTGCCGCGGTCCCTCCACAATTTAAACAAAACTCGTCCCTTGTTTTGTTAGAAATTATGTGACGTTGAACGATTCTGACTTTGTTAGGACTTTTTTGGGGGGGTAATGTTCCTTCCTAAACGGCGAAGTGGGTTATAGTTGTTGAAGCAGCGATCACCCTCTTTTGTGAAGACATAAATTACAGTAAGTGCGGCGCTGACTTTGTGGTAAATCACCTCATTACCGAGCTATAGCCTCACACCTCTGCCATGAGCACATCCAAGACGTGCTGTGTGCTGAAATGCTATTATATCATTCAACATCTGCTTTCTTGTGTAACCTTGAAAATGAGGCCTGTCCTAAGCCAGTGGTTCTCAACGTTTTCAGGCTGTGACCCCCCAAAATAATCATATTTGAACTGGGGACCCCCCACCCTGACAAGCACTTGGAATGTTGGAGTTGATGCGTTACATTTAGTTTGACTAGGTTCCACAGATAAATATTGTGACAATAGCAGATCTACAGCGTTTTGAGCTTGTAGATCTGCTATTGCCTTTTTCTTATATCATTTGACAATTTGGCCAATGTTTGACCAGTTTTTATAGTATAGTTTGTTGATTACTTTTGATGCAGTAATGGTCTTTTTCTTTTCTTTCTTTTTAGTTTTTTTTAGGTATTAAAAAGGTCTTAAAAGTCCTTAAATTGTCACTTCACTGTCAACTGGGGACCCCCACAAAATCATGTGGGGGTCCCAACCCACAGGTTGAGAACCCCTGTCCTAAGCGACCACTTGCACTAAGTTATTTCTCCAATTCGTATAGAAAAAAAAAACCCTTAAAATTAGTCTCTGATGAAAAAGGATTAGAATTACTGTTGTCATCATTTCCGCCGGACATACATACTGTACTGTGCACTTAACTCGCCCAGCTCTCCCCTTGCGTTTGTCTCCTTCAGACAATGGCTCACCATGTCGCACTCTATTTTTAGAATGCTTTGATTGCGACCTTTATGATAATCTATATTTGTTTGTTCTCCCCTCCTTGTTTTTACCCTGTTCGTCCTCTGTGCAGTGCTGAAATCACAGAGATTCTCATTCTCTATCAGCAGACACCAAACCATGTTTTCTTCAATTAGGGCTGTCATGATTATGACATTTTACGTGACGATTAATTGTCGGTCAAATAATTGCGATTAACGATACAAATTTGTCGTTGAACATTGGAACATTATGAACAGAAATTACATTTCTGTTTGGCTTTTAGGCTTTGAAGTTGCTCGGGGCAGATATGACAAATAACTTGCATATTTAATAACGTTACTTTCAAAAAAATATGAATAGTGGAAATAGCCGATCTACAAGCTCAAAACGCGCCACATGATCACATCGTGACAAGTTTTGAGCTTGTAGATCTGCTATTTCCACTATTTTTAACAATGTTTGAAAATATATGAAACATTTTCAACATGGAAACGATTATGCAAAAAAAAAAAAGCGATTATCTCAAATAATTGTGATTAGGCGATTATGTTATAATTGTGACGGGCCTATCTTCAATAATTATGTTTATTTACTTATTTATTTTTCTCAAGTTGTAAACAACAACTTAAGCCATAATATCTGTCCCCTTCTACTCTATATATAGAGTAGATCACCAGGGGCAGGCCAAGGGATCTGTCAAGTGTGGAGATGACAGAACTCTCCAGCGCCAGAGGTTGGGATGTGACATCTTGCAGTGCTCTAGCCTCGAATCACTGGCAGCCTCGATCCCTCATTGCCTTGTCATCTCTTCTTCTCTCTCTCTCTGTGACTTGGTCTGTCTCGCTCGCTAACCTATTTCACGAGTGACCTAAGCCAGTGAATCTCACTGGCTGAACCCCCCCCCCCCCTCCCCAGTTTGATATGCATTAGGCCACAGACACCCATTTGATACACATTTGTATCTCTGAGACCCCAATCTACTGTAGAATCCTCAGTGTTAATTTATAAGGAGCCCTGGCTAATAAGCCTTATATTCCTTAATACATTATAATTGCCCTCTATAACTAAAATTAAGAATTAAAAACACCTTCAATATTTTATTTATTTTAATCAATGGGGACAACGCCCGTCGCAAGTTGATGTTGTCATTTGTCCATGTGTGGTCCAGCCCTATGGAATGTGTGGATTGGAATGCATGTGCTAACTAAAAAACAAGTTAATACTAGTTAATAATATGCGCATCAAAACAATATTTTAAATATGTTTTTATTAGCACATGCATACATTCCATACTAGGGACCACACACATGGACAAATGACATCATCACCTTGTGACGGGCGTTGTCCCCCTTGAGTGAAAGAAGAACTATTTCTAAAAACAGTTACCTAAGCAGTGAAGAGGCACAAGTGCATGGGATAGATTCCGACTGGGTGTTGCTGCTGCGTAGGAGTGCTGTCGGTGTCCGTTAACGTTGCCCACAGAAGGCTTTATCCTGTCATAAACATGCCATCCCTTCTTCAAACAGGTTAGTATTCAACTCGGGTCATGGTGTTCACCACTTGCTCTCCCCTCTCAGGTGCCAAACGCGTCAGCGGGTTGTTTCGCGACATGTCAAGTCACTCAGTCCAGTGGACCGTCACAACCAAGTCCTGTGCATGAGTCACTTGGAGCTCCAAGGGACAGAGGAAAAGATTTAAAAACCCAATGTATCGTTTCGTTTGTTTGCTTTGGTGAGTTCAGTGAGTTGTTTCAAAGCGAGAAATGTGTTATTACCCACAACAAATGGAAAATTGATTTAGTTGGGAATGCAGTGAATAAACACCATATTTACTGTAATTTCTTTTTCGCAAAGTACCCAGGTGACAACTGGCGCCTGGGTTGCTGTAGGAAACAGCTATACATGCAGTAGTTCTAAGGTGACACGCACAGCATTGCTTTGTCTATTCCGCGGTGCAGAGATCCAATTCCATGGAAAAGTCAACCGCGCATACTTACCACCTCTGCATTGATTTATTAAAAAAAGGTCAACATTTCGGTCGCAAGGACCTTTATCAAGATCATGAAACACTCCAACATAGATTAAATAAAATACCAAGTTAATTACCAAGTTCTTTGAAACATTGAGTTGTCTTGTTAAATCTGAACATTTATTTCCATTGCCGAAATAATGCATTAATCACCATGACTGGGATACAAAGGGATCTATGAAGGGAACTTGCTTCACCACGTAAACCCCATACATGTATATAATACTCCATTGATTGGGGTCCTCCAGGGGTCGACACTGGGCCCTCGCCATTTTCCCTCTACACCAAATCTCATTGCAGAAGATGCCGATCTGCAAGCTCACAGCGCATCACATTGTGACGCAGTGTGCGCTTGTAGATCTGCTATCTTCGCAGAACGTTCGCCAATGTTCACAGAATAGGGACGCTAGGGTTCATGTGGTTAAGTAGTACTGTACTGCACTTTAACCCATTAAACCCGGGAAAGCATCTGTGCCATTTCGATTTTCAGCATTTCAACATACTCCAAAGTCCCAACAAATTATTAAGTGTATTAAATCAAATCAAATCAAACTTTATTTATAGAGCGCATTTACAACAATCACAATTGACCAAAGTGCTGTACAAGGTGAAACAAAAACATCAACAAGAAAATATGCAATTGCAACAACAACAAAGTCACACGTCACATACATCAATCAGATCAAGACATAGACTTAGATGTGATTAAAAGCTTATGAAAAAAAGTGTGTCTTCTTGAGAAGGGATTTAAAAGTCTCGATAGAATTAGCACTTCTATGTGGAAGGGCGTATTAAACGTATTGTTTCACGTCCTTGTGCCTAATAGGCTAATGCTGTTCGCCCGATGACCTTAAACGACGTCTATGATGTCACAGACGCACACTTCCGCATTTCGCTAAAGAAATACACAGAAGAGATGGGGGGTATTTCTTCCCCTTCCATACGTATTATGATATCCTAATGTCAGAACAATAGGATTTAGGTCTATACTTGGCCCCTCTCCTTTTTTCTCCCTTCACACCAGATCTCTTTACCATAAAATAGCCAATCTACAAGCCCATTGTGAGCTTGTAGATCTGGTCCGCTGAACGTTCACCGTTTTTTCCACCGAATGTGTGCCTATTACGACACGCCCCAGAATAAGGGACGCTTAATGTTCAAGTAGCTAAATCAGAGAAAATAAAATAATGAATACAGCGAGACGATCTTGCAAGCAAAAAAATAATCCATATTGTGCAGCTGGTAAACACATGTGCGTGTGGCTGACCTCAGTGAGACTGTGTAAGTACAGTATGCACAGGCATGTGTGAAGGGTGAGGGTGAGTTTTAATTAGCTGAGCGCAGCACAGCAGGGGGGGGAGGGGGTTGGGGGGGGTGGTCCACCTCTTACTGAGCGCCTCTTCTGCGGGCTGACAGGAATCACTGTGACACTAAGTCCTCGCCCCTCCAGTCCCTCCCTGTCACCCTGCTCACACTCCATCCATCTGCACTAGCCCTGCTGCCACTGTCTCCCACTTTTTCCACCACTGGTGGAAATAACCAGTGGTGGAAAAAGTACTGCATTTTTTAAATGTAAAAGTATCAATAAGTATCAATATTGCAATGTAGAAATACTCTGTTACAAGTACAAGTACGGTAATCAAAATTCACTCAAGTAAAAGTACAAAAGTATTGGCAACAAAATATACTTAAAGTACCAAAAGTAAAAGTACTCATTACGCAGAATGTCCCATTTCACAAGGTATCATAATGTATAAAACTAGAGGGTCGGGGCGCTGCGCGCCCCTCCCCCCTAGCCGCTGCGCGGGGCTTTGTGTTTGTTGGTCTCTATAATATATAAAGCCATAATAGGAGATGTTCCCAATGGAGCTATGCCCAAATATGGAGTGTGTTGTCTGACCTCACTTGGGTCTCGTTGGGCGGTTATATAAAGCCATAATAGGAGATGTTCCCAATGGAGCTATGCCCAAATATGGAGTGTGTTGTCTGACCTCACTTGGGTCTCGTTGGGCGGTGGTCGGCGATGACGCTAAGGAACAACATGGCCGACTGTAATGTTGTGAGTTTGTGTTGGCCGCAATTAATTATGCTGCGAGGGGGCAGATGTGTGCTGAGCAGTATGAAGTGGCCTACAGACTGCGCGTAGTAATTCTGCACGTTGTGGCGTGTCTTGTTAGTGACATTGATATGTTGTTTTTGTGTTTAGTCCCACACAGTGGCAGGTTTTTTTTGGGGGTTTTGGGTTTAGAAATGTATATATAATACTAGAGGGTCGGGGCGCTGCGCGCCCCTCCCCCCTATCCGCTGCGCGGTGCTTTGTGTTTGTTGGTCTCTATGATATATAAAGCCATAATAGGAGATGTTCCCAATGGAGCTATGCCCAAATATGGAGTGTGTTGTCTGACCTCACTTGGGTCTCGTTAAAGCCATAATAGGAGATGTTCCCAATGGAGCTATGCCCAAATATGGAGTGTGTTGTCTGACCTCACTTGGGTCTCGTTGGGCGGTGGTCGGCGATGACGCTAAGGAACAACATGGCCGACTGTAATGTTGTGAGTTTGTGTTGGCCGCAATTAATTATGCTGCGAGGGGGCAGATGTGTGCTGAGCAGTATGAAGTGGCCTACAGACTGCGCGTAGTAATTCTGCACGTTGTGGCGTGTCTTGTTAGTGACATTGATATGTTGTTTTTGTGTTTAGTCCCACACAGTGGCAGTTTTTTTTTGGGGGGTTTTGGGTTTAGAAATGTATTATATAAAGGATAAAGGATAGATGTATTTTTGTAAGAGCCATATGAGCCTTGCTCCATCTAATTTGTTGACGTCACTGCAGGGCTTGGTCAAGGCCAAGGTTGCCAGGGTTACAGGGTATTTAACCCTGTCCCTAATCAGCCGCAGGTGTTGCCAGTGGCAGAGGCAAACCATTTCTTTTACTGCGTTACATGAGAGCTGGAGGTCTGTGTGCGTTTGACTTTTTATTTAATTATGTATTTATTTATTGTATGCTGAAGTGGCAATTTTGTTACTTTTAAGTACATTTTGGACTGGACGTTTACTTTAGTTTACGTAGTCTTTTTATATTGTGGTATTGCTACTTTCACTTAACCCATTAAAACCTGTAAAGTATCTGTGTCATTGTAGATTTTTGCGTTGGCTATTTAAAAAGAGCAGATGTATAAGCTCACTGCAAGCTTGCACTGTACGTCTACTATTTAAACGTTTCTAATCAATTGGATTTGCTTTAAAGTCTCCATTTGAGAACATTTAAGGCATGTGCAAAAACAATTATTATTATTTTTTTTTAACCACTTAAGCCCTATTTAAATCTACTTGAAAGGGGCTTATTTTATTATCATTATAAAAGTTTTATTGATCAGCTATTTTTCAAAACTACCTACAATGACATGGTCAAAACAGGGATGTCAGGTTGAAAGTGGTTAAATGTTAGCAAAAGTGGATATCTTGTTTCAGAACAACAGCCTGGTATCCTATTAGATGCTGATGGGATTGTGTTAACTGCTCAGTTCCTCTGGACTCAGTGTCTCTGGTGGGCCGATGGTCCACTGAACTCTAGCTCATTTGAGCACTTAAAATCACATAACGTCACTGTTGGGTGAAAACCTTGTATGTCAAAAAACGTAACTTTTCAGGAAATGTGGGGAAAGAAATTACAACCTGCCTTCCAATGGATCCAATGTTGTTAAATTATTTAGTTATGTAGTCATCACAAACTGTTAATACTTTTAATTGGTTAAACATTTACAAAACCCAGACACACTTAACCACTTTCACTTTCAAAATGTTTGAAAAACGACCAAAACCCATAGTATCGCGACGCGTCGTGAGCTTGTACATCATTTCTGCAACTTGTCCACGACACGCTGTACTTGAACTAAAATATGAAAAGAAAACGTGTTACAAGTTTAAATATGTATATCGTCTCTGTCGGGTGAAAAACTTTTCAGGATTCAAATAAAAGCAATATCAAAAGCAGCAGATCTACAAGCTCAAAACGCGTCGCTTCGCGCCGCGTTTCAAGCTTGTGGATCTGCTACTTTTGTGTGACACTGTAGTATGATCAAGTAGGGCATTAATTAAGGAAAAAAAAATGCAAAAAGCTAAGATATGGATATACAAGGTTTCCGCCCGACAACGACGATAATCCCTTAAATGAGTCCTGGATGCAGAGCAGGGACTGTCCTGTTTACATGGTGCTGGGTGGGGCCGTCGTCTGCTTCCAGTTAGCTGTAATGCAGACCACATGTTCATCATGTTTGCACGGTGGAAATGAGTATGATATTCATTTCCAAAATATTTTTCTTGCAACGCTAATTCCACCCGCCCTGTAGATTTATAGACTCTTTTACGCGTGTGCGTGTGTGTGTGTGTATGCGTGTATGCGTGTGTGCATGTTCATGTGTGCGTGTGTGTTTATGTGTATGTGAGAGGGGGTGGGGTGCATATACGTAAGTGGGTCTGTGTGTCTATGTGGAGTGGCCTATTATTCGTAGTGCTTAATGGATTTGATTTTCAACAAATGAGTGCTCGTGCATGTGTGTGTGTGACTGTGTGCAATTCTGTGCATGTGCGTGTGCGTGTGCGTGTGTGTGTGTGTGTGTGTGTGTGTGTGTGTGTGCGTGTGTGTGTTGGGGGCATGGGGTGTTCCAGTGAGCTTTGAAAAGTAAAACATCCATGAAAGTCAACTTATCCCGCTGACTGTGGTGTTCTATAGTGAGCCATTAATGTTCATCCGGATAACTGTGAAGGCGTCCGACGGTTGAAGGTTGCAGATGGCATCTATAGGCATGTTGTGCTCTGAGAGGAACTGTCTTCCTGTACTGTAGATGGGATATATACTGTACGGGACAACAACCCGGTGATCACACAACAAATATAAACAGTTACCCATTATGCTTATTCATGTAGGCATCTGGTTGGGCTTGGTCTGACGCCGAGATCATTAATTCGGAAGGAAATTAATATCTGACAAGCAATATGACAACGCTGCTGTAGGGTGTTATGGCTTTCACACATTCACACAGTCAATAATTGGAGTTGAAATAGTTGTGCACTGCGGACTATAATTATGCGTATATCTCCAATTCAATCTTCAAACCACATGCTTGGTTTAAAGCTCTTATTTGCTTGAATATACAGTAAGCCATTTGATGCGATGGATATAATTATTACTGAAGGGGTGAGATTATTTTGCGCAGAATTAGCTACAGTAGCCTATTACTGAAACGTCCTGTGAGTTATACCGCCACACTAACTAACACTAATGAATATGATGAATGGAGCATCTTATTTTCTCTGGAAACGATAGGCAAATATGGAGGAGAATTGATCTGTTTGTTGAGGATATTAAAGTCACCCATTAAGCTGAGGTTAGTGAACAGCTATGCGTATGAAGCAGTTCTGCTAAGCTATGCAATTTCTCTCTCTCTCTCTCTCTCTCTCTCTCTCTCTCCCTCCATCTCTCTGTCACTGTCTCTCTCGCTCATTTTGTCTCCCCCCTTCTGTCTAATCCCTTCCCCTTTCTCCCTTTGTCTTTCCCTTTTTGCTCACTTGGCCCATCCTAACAGATGGTGCCCACATCTAAGCATTTTACAAGTCATTAGACCTAACATCAGGATGAAGGCTGTGTGAAGGCATGAGGCCTTCACACAGCCTTGTTGGGCCTACAGACGTGTGTAACACTCTGGTTTTTACCTTTCTGTCGTGTTTGGGATTGAATTCTGCACAGGCGAAGCACAAACCATCCCTGCTGTTGTTGGTCATGCAAATCATGCCGTAATTAAACATCACTACTCTAATTGCTCAATCTTTTAATGCCATGCAATGTCATGCATTTCCACATGGCATCTAGCTTGGCCACATCTTAATCAGTAAAAAAAAGGACAACTGCCTATCCGGGTTAGTGGCAAGTTCCCTCGTCTTTGGTTGCCTTTTTGCACTGGTACTACTTTTTTTATCGCTCCAACGGACTGACAAATTGCGCTTTAGTACAAATATGTGCCCTTAATGCAGGTGCTGTTTTCTCCCCAGCTCACCATTGTGTTCTCAGTGGCTGTCTCTCTCCTGTCTATTCCTGGCTATTTTACCTTGCTGCTCATGCAGGCTGACAGCCTAACTGTAGTGTGCATGGCTGCCAGAGGGGGAAAAAAACTAATGCTAAGGTTACATGCCTTCCTTGGCTTTGTCTGTAGTTTAAAGTAGCATTTAGGAAAAAGACGTACCATACCATTTACATCAAGTAACACGACTAGGTGAAAACCTAGTGTATGGCTCGGCTGTGTATGAAAAACTAGAGGGCTTTTCATTTGAAACAATGGAAAAAGGAAGTGGCGACATTCGGCAAGTTATCGGGAATCTTCCAGGAGCAACCAAATATTCCGTTCTTGGCGTGCAATAAGTTGGGAATGCACTGAGTGGAACCGCTGTAAACGCCTTCTGTGGATGTAATTCAAGACCCCTGCGGGCATAATTGAAGAATATGGAGCCACGGTAGACGGCTGATGATGTAATAGGAAACTGTTCGCACAGAATAAATTTGTAATGAAGAAACTCCCAACACTTGGCCGCCTGGCCTGACCAATGGTGTAACTTCATTCATCAGTGACTCAGTTATAGACTTTTGCGTTCATAGGGCTGGACCCGCTGTTGATGTTGATATGTACAATGTATAGTATAGAATTACTACCTTATGCCCTGAAATTGAAATAAACTCCTGTAAATTACATGTAATGTAAATCAGTGGTCCTCAACCTGTGGGTCGGGACCCGGTCCCCACATGATTTTGTGGGGGGCCCAGGGGGGTCCCAAGATGACAGTGAAGTGATAATTGAAGGACCTTTTAAGTTTTTAAAACTGTTTTAATACCTCAAAAAACTATACTATAAAAACTGGTCAAACATTGGCCAAATTGTCAAATAATATACGGAAGAGGCAAAAATTAATAAATAGCCGATCTACAAGCTCACAACGCCTCGCATTATTTTCGCAATATTTATCTGTAGAACCGCGTCAAAGAAAATGTAATGCCTCAACTCCTACATTCCAAGTCCTTGTCAGGGTTGGGGTCCCCACTCCCCAGTTCAAATATGATTATTTCGGGGGGGTCACGGCCTGAAAAGGTTGAGAACCACTGCTGTAAATGACATGTATTATAAATGTCAATCTATATATAACTACACATTTGAATAACAAATTCTCTTCTTTTGGGTCAGTCGTGTGTTTGATTGAAACAGACATTTCATTTCTGCAGCAGGGGAAGGGGGGGGGGACAACAAATAAACAATTACAGGAGGACGCTGGCAACTCGGTCTTATGACATATTTAATGGAACGATGGGACATAACAAAATAACAAGGGCCTCCGGTTTTGTTGTTGCAGAAGTAATGAGCACAAACATTGTCTTATTATATAAACATTTCCTTCCAGTCAGGAGATGCCAGTCATGCCAATAACCTCTCCACTTGGTTGAGTTCCTGACATTGAACGATATGGAAATATAGGACTGCCATGTCTGTGGTAATGGCCTCCCAGTAACCACATTACCCTGGCGTCCCTATTTATGGCAAATTAAAAAATAGCAAAAAATAGCTGATAGCCTATTATTGTCGCTATTTGTCATAAGGACTAAGTATATAGGGCTTAAGCAATTAATAAGCCAGTTATCATCGCTAATCTGGGCGGCTATACAGGCCACAGCAATAGCATGGTTAGTTGCAGACAAGTAATGTCACCACATGAACATCTTTTTTCATATCAAGGACCCCAAACCAATTGCTGAAAATATTTTGTGCCAGGGAGTAGGGACCCCATATAGCTTTTGGTTGTTAAAATGATTTTTCAATATATTTTGAAAATAGCAGATATACAACCTCACAATGTGTCACATTGCAATGCATTGTGAGCTTGTAGATCGGCTATTTTCAAATAGCAGAGGTAGCCTACAGGTTAAAATGGTTAAACTGATTCTATATGAACTAGTATTGCTGGGAACCCCCTGGAACCCCCTCAAAGACCCCTGGGCTGAGAACCTGGCCTGCTGATTATTCCCACCAAGTTCCATGAAAATCCACCCATCTGATCTCGATTTTTCACCTTGACCGTGACCTTGACCTTTTCAAACCAAAAGTTATTCATGTCTTTTTGGGTGCATGGCCTACATTCCTGCCAAGTTTCATGAAAATCCTCCCAGACGTTCTCAAGTTACCTTGCTAACAAACAAAACACACACACACACACACACACACACACACACACACACACACACACACACACACACACACACACACACACACACACACACACACACACACACACACACACACACACACACACACACACACACACACACACAGGATAAATTACACACGTTGCTGCGGGCTAGGGTAATTAGTCTTTACAGGGAAACTGAACGTTTTGGTGTCATCATCAACATCAGATGCTAATGTCAACACTTCTAGTAACAGAGTTTGGAGTCTAGTCACCTCGTTATGCCAGACCACATCAGCCTAGTACTTACTGCACCACCTTTCCCTGCTCAGACTCAATAAGCATTCATCAGCATCAGATTCAGCAGGCCTTTATTGCCTCAATGCAGTAACATTCACAAGACATTTGACTTGTAAAATTGCAGAAGCTTTACTTCAAGAAATGCATTGTGAGTCTGCACACAACAGCGGTACAGTACATAGGCCTACTGTATACAGTGGTGTAACTAAGTACTTTTTTTTTTACATTTTAGACATTCGAAAACTTGTGAAACGGGACATTCTGCATAATGAGTACCTGCTACTTTTTGTACTTTAAGTACATTTTGATACAAATACTTTTGTACTTTTACTCAAGTAAATTTTTAATTCCGGACTTTTACTTGTAACAGAGTACTTCTACATTGCAGTATTGATACTTTTACTAAAGTAAAAAAAAATGAGTCATTTTTCCACCACCGACTGTATATACAAAATGTACAGCTCGTCATATGAGCCAAAGATACCATTTGTATTACAGTAGACATTTACGAACGTCAATTAACCACTTAAGCCCTATAAAAAAAAATCAATAATGAAATGGCTGATCTAAGCTCACTATGTGTCACATCGCAACACAATGTGGGCTTGTAGGTCTGCTGTATTCTTTGTGAAAATGCTTGGAACAAAACATTTTTGCCTACACAACATGCCCAAAATAGGGATGCTGGGGTTAAAGTGGTTTACATTTAAATACAAAGAGATTAAAGAGGTTAAGGCCCTTTATTGGAAGGAAGTGATGATCGAGCCTGGGGAAATGTGTCTGGACATGCGATGCGGTGCCAACAGTGATGGACGCGTACCATCTCCCAGAGCGTATTCTCTAAATCCACAGACTGGGCTGTTTTAGCGGGATCAGTTTACAATCCTCCGAGCTCTTTGCACACACATTATGCAGGTTCCCTGATAGAAAACATCTGGCGGCCGGCGAGCCTCTCCTCGGCTACGATTGTTGTTTCAGATGGTTGAGTGGGCGGAGTGAACCAACACGTAATGGAGGAAACTCGGTTTCTTCAGGTGCAAGTGAAAAGGAACATCCTCCCCTGGAGGTCTTTCTGGGAGGAGATGTTTGTGTCCCGTATGTGAACCCATGATGTCCTTAGGACATTGGTTCTCAAAGTGGGGTCCGGGGACCCCACCAGGGGTCTTTGAGGGGGTACCAGGGGGTCCCCAGCTAAATTAGTTAATGAAGCATCACAACCCCTTTATCCATATTTTATACTTTGGCTATTCAAAAATAGCAGATATACAAGCTCATAGCGCGTCACGAGTGCCGCACTATGAGCTTGTAGATCTGCTATTTTTTGGAAAATCATGAAAATGTGTGCAAATCTTTGAATATATATATTTTTAAAGCGAACATTTGTAACTCAAATCTTTGCTTCTGGGGGTCCCTGGAACAAAACATTTTGAGATGGGGGTCCGCGGCCAAATACATATCATTTTGGGGGTCCTTGACATGAAAAAGTTTGAGAACCACTGCCTTAGGACAGGGGTCTTCAACATTTTTTTAGGCCAAGGGCCCCTAGCTGAGAGAGAGATGAAGCAGGGACCCCCACAACAAATTGTATACAATTGTGCTGCAGATTAAACTTTTTCATAGATTTCATAGATAGCTTCATTGACTATCATCAGTGTTGTGTAAATTAATGTAATTTATTTTGGTTTATTTCAGACATTAACCACTTAAACCCTCAATACTTGGTAAACTTGACCGTTGGCTCTGTACTTGGTTTGTTCCTTTTTCCCTTTACAACCAACCTCTTTGTCGAAAATAACCGATATTGCGAGGCATTGCAAGCTTGTAGATCGTCTATTTTTGGCTAATGTTCCTCTCAGAATAGGGATGCTATAGGGTTGAAGTGGTGTGAGTGATGTATCAGTTTGTGCTAATGTGTGAAAAACGAAAATACAATGATTGAAAGAAAGGATATTTTCCATCTTGGCAATTGGTTTCCAGGAGGAAATAGATAGATAAAAATACAGTAAATGGTAAAGAATAATAATGATTATAATCTCCATTGTTTTGAGTGAATGTCTACTCTGTGCAGCATGGTGACAGCTGGTGATCATATCTCATAGTCTCTCAAGCCATAGCCTACTGTTGACTCAAACACTTCTATCATACAGTTTGTGCAACGGAAAAGCACTGGAAACGATCTGGGCGTAAAGCAGATGTCCCGCCTCCGCTCCCTTCCATGTTGTCTTTACAGTCGTGTAAATTTGTCCTATATTGTAAATCAAAGTTGTCAAAGCATGTTTTTTGATGTATAGCTTAATAAAGAAGGTGCTGGAGCAACTCGGACTATTGGAGCCTTTTTACATCTGCTATTTGATAACAGGGTGCAAAGCACAGAAAACCCCCCAGAAAAAAACAACGTTTCGATGTCAGATTACATCTTCGTCAGGTCATCATATATAGCTTGCTGCATCAGAAATATGTGAGGGACAGACAGTGACAGACAGCTTCAGTGGCTGTAGTTCCAGACTCTATATATATACCATTCAGCGATTGTGGAATGGTTGTCTGTGTCTACGCAAGACTATATCTACCAGGGTGACGTTATTGACAAACTTGAGCTGCTTTAGATGAAGGGATTGTTGGTGGTTCCGTTGTTGATGCTACTATAAAGGAGTTGAGAAGAAAAGAGAGCATATACAGCCCCCAAGGCTACTCCTTTTTTCGGGAAGTCAGTTCATTCAGCAGTGCAGTAAGAATGAAGCTGAGACATCTTGTTGTGGAGCAGCTCTGTGATACCGTGAGTGAGTGCAGAGCTGAAGTGCATCAATTGGATCCAGGCACTAGAGTTCATTTAGTCTATATTTATCCCATTAAGACCTGAGGCTTTTCTGTGTGGAGTTTGCATGTTCTCCCCGTGTCCCCTAGGGTAGGTAACGTTGTCAATGAATTTACTTTGGAGCAGATGAGTGTGCGGGTTTATTCTTTTTCTCTATACTGCCTCCCCCTGGTCAGCCAGGGCGCCTGACGGAGGGGAAAGGAACTGGTTGGAATAACGTGTTCCTTCCACGTGCTACGTCCTACCGGGGAAACTCCCCCCCTGTCAGGTGATAAGAAGCGGCCTGCTCACTCCTCATGCGTTGAAGGAAGCATGAGCTCAGTTCGGGGCTCTCCCCAGGCTGGCAGAGGGAGAGTAGCCCCCAGGATTACAAGCTTAGGCATAGGCACTGGGTGAAAAATGGGTTACAAATTTGTGGGATCAAAAACCTTTTCTTTTAAAAAGACCTGAAGCCAACTCTACAAATGCCTTCTAAACCAGTAGTTCTCAAACTTTCAAGATCTTTTCAAAAATAGCAGTTGTACAAGCGCTGTGAGCTTTTATATCTGCTATTTTTGCATAGCTAACGCAACAAAAATCTAAAATGACACAGATGCTTTCCCGGTTTTAATGGGTTATTTGGCTGCAGTGCAGAGACTAATGTTGACCATGTCCCCACTGAAATTATTTGCCTGGGGGGTAGACTGCCAAGAGATCAAGGTAATAGGTCTGTGTCAGATTTGAGGTTGTCACTGAGTCAGGTTATTCTGTCGTTTTTTTGAAGGGAGGATAGTGAATTATTTGTAGCACTCAGGGGAACTGCTGTGAGGAAAGGGAGTGCGGTTGCAAATCTTAAAATCTACAGTAGGCAGTCCACTGTCTCTCTGGTGATGCTGGTGCTGCTTCCCGTATGGCCCTGCAGTACAGTGCTCCAAGTGTTCTGTCGTACTTTAAGAGATAAAGGACTTCTTTAACCCATTCAAACCGGGAACACATACTGTGTAACCACTTTAACCATATTTTTATACTTTGGCTATTCAAAATAGCAGATCTACAAGCTCATAGCGTGTCACTTTGTGCCGCGAGCTTGTAGATCTGCTATTTTATAATAAAAAAAAAAATTGCAAAAAAATCTTTGAATATATATATATTTTTTAAGCGAACATTTTTAACTCATATTTGCTTCTGGGAGGGTCCCTGGAACTAAATATTTTGAGATGAGGGTCAGCGGCCAAATACATCTAATTTTGGGCGTCCTTGACATGAGTTTGAGAACTACTGATATTATAGCAAAATAAGACGTGTAGAATCCCCAGAGGCAAAGATTTGAGTAAAAAAAAAATTGCTTTAAAAAACATATATTCAAAGATTTGCACACATTTTCATGATTTAAAAGAAAAAGCAGATTTACAAGCTTTTGGTTGCCGGTGCCACGCTATGAGCTTGTACATCTGCTATTTTTGAATAGCCAAAGTATAAAATAATGGTTATGGCTCAAATCTAAAATGACACGGATGCGTTCCCGGTCTTAATGGATTAATGAGGCGACTGGAGGCTAGAATTTACAACTAGTCTAACATACACTGGCACAAGGGTTCGATTAAAAAAAGAAAAACGGTCAGGGAAGCACGTGAGTATACTGGACATGCACACACTAGGGCTATGCTACAATCATGGATTGGGTCTTTAACCCATTAAAACCGCTTTTTCAGAAAACTGTGGTTCTCAAAAGTAGCAGATATACAAGCTCACAGCTTGTCACGCTGCTATTTCTGAACAACAAAAAAAAAGTGTTTGAAAACTTGAATAATTTTGCATTTTTTTAACACAAATCTTCTCTTCTGGGTGGGTGGGTCCCTGGCACAAATGATTTTCAGATGGGGGGGGTTCGTGGCCAAATATATATCATTTTGGGGGTATTTGGCACGAAAAAGTTTGAGAACTACTGATTCACCGATTTAACTACTGATTCACCGATTGATTCACCGATTTAGAAGGCATTTGTAGAATCGGCCTCAGGTTTTGATGGGTTAATGTTGCTTCGCCAATATCAAAGGCAACATTGTATATGTAGCTATAGTATACTGTAGCTACACATAGCTGCTATACAATACATTATAGAAGTGGAGGAAATGGTGGTTATTTAATTTCATGACTTGTCATCTAGACCAGAGGACATTTGAAAGATTCTTATTGTGTTATCATAAACTACATTCACACTTTCCAAATAATTCCATTTGCAGAGTAATCTCCTTCCATGACATATCTCCGGTTCTTTTTTTTTATAGTACTTTTCTTGTTAAAAGCCATAATCCTGTCCAAGGCGGAAATAAGTGGCCACCATCTCACAACCTTGAACGCTTATATTTCCTCGGCGATGATAGCTTTAGTCATGGAATGGAATGTGTGGATTCAGCACGCAGAAGGTGACAAATATGTTTAGAATGGATTATTGCAACCCCCCCCCCCCCCCCCCCTCAAACTCATCCATCACTGGGGCTGGATGAGGCATGAGTCTCAGCGCTTTCGGAGTCAGAAGCGCTCGCTCACACATGTCAACAGTAATGCCTGGTACAGTGATAGGATTGACTGGAAATTAATTGGGTGGCTGTCCCTAAATTTCACAGCACAGTGGAGTGGAAATGGATTTGGAATTGGGTGGGGAAAGATGCTGTGAAAGGAGACCAGATCACAAGCATACAAACACGATTCTGTTTTTTTTTTCTTCTCGTCTGTGTGCCACACAATAGCGTGTGAAAGCCATTGGGGGTTATTTGTAATAATTTGATTTCTTTCATTGTGCGCTGAACCATTGAACGAATTCAACCATACGCCTCTCTCACCCTTTCTCTAGCGGAGACATGTATCGGACCCATGCAGGTATTATATCCACATCGGCAAGAGCCTATATAAGGTCATATGAAATACCCCATGACAGTGGCAGAATGGTATTCCCAGGAGTCGCACTGACCTTTTATATAGCCATTAAGCGGAGAAAAGGGATAATAGTTCCAAGACAGATTGCGGAGCATCCCACTGCGCTTCAGAGCCGGTGAGGCGCTGGGTGTTCCTTTGCCGTTCGATATGGCAGATTCATAGATACGATTAACTTTAGAGTTACAGGTTTAATGTCCGCAGACAGATTATGCTCATGTTAACGATACAGGGATCCTGGTAGGCTGTAAATGGCGTAAGCCGAGGTAATTACCCCGCAGCGAAGCATGCCAGGACATTTGCAATCACTGCTGTCAGTGTGTCTGTCTGTCTGTCTGTCTGTCTGTCTGTCTGTCTGTCTGTCTGTCTGTCTATCAACAAAATAACTTCAGAAGGGATGGACGGATTTTCAGTAAACTTGTTGGGACAGGCTAAGCTGAACAAATTATTATTTGGGGTCAAAAGGTTTATCTCCATCGAGGACCACTTTGGAAATTAGTGTTTTTAGTAAAAGGCTTTTAAGTGCTATAGCTTCTGGGGTTTTGTATCGATATACCACTTTTGTGTTGTTGTGCTTTTAAATCCACAATAAAAATCTAATCTTTATAGGTACTTCAATTACCTAGATTGCAGTTATTGTTTCTGCACGAGCACATTTTCCTGACTTATTCAACTCTTTCACACATTATTTGCACGCTGGTCTCTTGGGCCGTGAACTGCTGGGAGATGTTTTTTTTCTAAATGTGCTGACGCTAAATCTAATCAAAGACAAAAGGTGAAGGTCACAATCAAGGTCAATGCCAGCAGTACATGATAATAATACATGTTATTTGTGTTACACTTTTCATTCACAGGGAATCTCAGAGTGCTACATAATCAATCATAGAAGGTTAAAAGCAGGGTTACATAATTGATTATATCTCGGGAATGGAGAGACCTTAAATAATAATTAAATCATTCAACCAAGGTGTTGCGGTAATGCCAGGTGTGTTTCATTAGACCTGTCAGTACTAGTCATTGTCAACATTGTCACCCAGGTCATACTGTCTATGATGATGTGTTGCAGCAAAATGACCCGTCGTGTCTGTTACTTACGCCCCCAGTCTAGGGGAACCGACGTATGACCGCTCTCTCTCAAACCATCAAAGAATCTCCAGCAAGTCAGCCATGACATGTGTGAGTGGGTTTACTGTTAGAAATTAGAAAATAATAAACAAAATGACCACCCTAACTTAACTAACCCAAAAATAACAGAATTATTAACCTACTGTAACTCCTAACAACAAAACAGGAGAAAAGGGGAACCAAACTACAAATCACCCACCCTTACCACAACCTGGCTGTTTAACCCATTAAGACCTGAGGCCAATTCTACAAAATGTCTTCTAAATCAGTTTTTTGAAAAAACGTATGTTGCTATATCATTGTTTCGCAAACCTTTTCATGTCAAGGACACCCAAAATTATATGTATCTTGCCACGGACCCCCCCCCCCCCCCCCCAACTCAAAATATTTTGTTCCAGGGACCCCCAGAAGCAAAGATGTGAGTAACAGATGTTCGCTTTAAAAAATTATTATATTCAAACATTTGCACACGTTTTCACGATTTTTCAAGAATAACCAAATAAATCTAAAATGACACAGATGCGTTCCCGGTCTTAAAGGGATAATTCATTCAGATAACCTCAGCAGTGCAGATACAAAAGGAAACACTGCATAATGGCTGTTTGCTGGTGGAAGCAAAGAGAGAGAGGCCCACAGGAGCTACAGTACAGTACAAGGAACCAGCCTTTTATCCTCCTCCACCGTCAGCCTGGGACCAATCAGCTCCTGCTGGTCACCTCCTGATCACCACCTAGTCTCTCAATCACTCACGCAACTCATCTACTCACGCAGGCAGCTCACACACACCTGCCACACATTCAACAGGAGCAACCTCACACCGGGACAGAGTTAGTCACACATACCGCATTATGATATGCATGGAGACCCCATGGTCGTAACAGCGTCACTCTTTTTGACGAGACAGACGGCACTCTTTAGCACTGCTTTTCAGCGTTCTCAGTAGTCGCACCCTGCACTGGAATGCTGAAGTGTCATTCTCACTCACTCGCAGCGCGTGTGCGTGCGCACACGACACGCACACACACAAGCATGTACGCACGAACACGCACACGCACACGCACACGTACACACACAGAGTAATATGTACCACTTTGATTATAATTATTATTATTGTCTCCGCCAGGCCGAAAGGCATGGCGAGAGAGTATGTTTTTCCCTCTGTCCGTCCGTCCGTCCGTCCGTGTGTCTGTGTGTCTGTGTGTCCGTCCGTCCGTCTGTGACCAGCTAATCTCTGGCACCGTTGGCTTGATCGCAGCGAAACTGTGCACACACACTCCCTGGATGCCAATTCAGAACCTCTGCCCCAAATCTTTCTCATGGGCCTTTTATAGCGACACCAGGAGGCCAATTTGTGCAAAATATATTTTTTGACAGTACTCCTACAGATTTTGATTTTTTTCGCAAATCGGTACACAGTATCTCTATAGTCATTACACGAAACGGGTCATTCAGATTTTTCATATTCCATCCTGATTGGCTAAAAATGTCTTCCAAAGTTTGCAGGAGTGCTCCGTTTTGAACAAAATGCCTCAAATCATGAATGCAGCATGCACTTTCCGTGAAATTAAGCACGCACATTCCCATTAGGCCGAGGAAGAAATACCATTTGAACATTTTTAAATCAGCCTCATGGTGGCGCTATAACAGGCCGACTCGTGTTTTTACCTATAACTGCACCGATCTGTGTAAAACTTTGTATGCACACTCCCTAGAGCTCAAGGAAAAACCTTTGCCCTGCATTTTTCACATCTGCCTTTTATAGCGCCACCAGGAGGCCGACTTATGTAAAACACATTATTTTATACTACTCCTTCCAATTTTATCCAAATTTCACGGAAATCGTTGCACATGATCTCTATAGTCATGTGATCAAGACGGATGTGTTTGAGTTTTCATATTCCATCCTGATCGGCTAAGATTGACATCTAAAGTTTGCATTATTGCCTTGTCTTGAACAAAATTCCACTAATCATGAACGCACCGTCCGATTGCGGTCAAACTTTGCACACACATTCACACTATGTTAACATTGGCCTATTATAGCGCCACCAGGAGGCCACAATAGCCTACCTGACCTGGCGGAGACCTGTGCTCCGAGGAGCACTTTTTCTAGTTATTCATTTTCTTTGTATCCCATTAAGCCAATTCATTCCTCCCCATACACATTTCTGTAAGTTGTCACTGCTGTTGTATCCTACTGGCTCACCTGCCACTGAGAAGCCCACACTTGCGTGTGTGCAAGTGCGTGCGAGTGTGTGTTTGAGTGAATTGTGTTTGTGTGTTTGTTCAGTACATTGTAAAAACCTCAGTGTTAACTCTGAGAGTGATCTACATGGACCCATTTGAGTGTGTGCCTGTCCCTAGGCAGAAACTCAAGTAATGGGTCCCTTAGGACCCTAGGAGGCTGTCCCTAGGCAAATTGACAGTTTCCCAAGGCACAATGGCATGTTTTTCCTGCATATTATTTGGTATTTTGGGGACTCGCCGTGAACTTATGTGGGACAGCAGCAGTGGCTCATGAGGTAGAGCGGCCGCTTGGGAATTGGAAGGTTCCAGGTTCGATCCTCGCGTTAGTGTAGAAGTGGCCTTGAGCAAGACACTTTAACGCTTTGCCTTGCTTCCTCCGCCGTCGGTGTGTGAATGAAATGCACTTTGGATAAATGCGCTATATAAATGCACGTTTACCATTCACAGTGGGTCATGGACACTTGTCATGTCAATGAGAAGTGTCATTATTTTTTCTTCCTTTTTTTTAAATGCAGAGCAATTGGTGCCTTGAATGGTTTCCGCTGCCATCGGTGTGTGTGTGTGAATGGGTGAATGAAATGCACATTGTAAGTGCTTTGGAGAAAGGTTCTATACAGTATAAATGCACTCTTTACCATCCCAGGAGAGGTGCAGTAGGTAGGGGGTGTGGCATTTGCAATGTTGGTGTCAATGCAACCTTGCTCCTTTGAGTCTTTCCTTTGCTATTTTCATCACTTCAGTTGGCAGAGGAGCTGTCATCACACAAACCTGTAAACCTTGGGGTTCCATTTGTAAAAAAAACAAACAAACAAAAACAGAACCACTTGAGACCTACAGCATTATACGTCTTTGTATGACAAATTGTGAAAATAGCCGCTCTACAAGCTCACAACATGATACGTTGTGAGCTTGTGCTATAATATCGATTATAATTATCATAAATGTAGACAAATGTTGACAAATTTGCCCTAAATAGGGATGCCAGGTTAATTGTTAACATACACTTTTAATTACATTGTTCAATCGATCATAAATATCAAACATGTCTGTCTGACAGTCTTCATTTCCCAAATGAAATGCATATATTTAATTCATTCTAACCAGAAGCAGGGAGAAAACATATCCCCACCAAAACATAAAAATGAATGGCCAGAGAGGGAGGATATATCAAAAGCAGAGGCACGGGTCTCCCCCATCCCCCCTATACTATAGCTAATTGAACCCCATGGTCATGCTTGTCTGTTTCATTTTGGCATAAATCCCTGGAGCTGGAAAACATTTTAGCATGTTTGTCTTTTGTGCATTCTAACCAGAGCCTGACCGATTTACCGGTTGGCCGGTTTCATCACAGATATGTCGTATATGTTGTCTGTCAAACACTGGCTGCACCAAAAACAAGAATGTCCTCTATCTGAACTTCTCCGTCCAATCTGTCTTTTGCTTTTCTGATTCTCTCTTTAGATCACTCTCACTCTCTTATCTCTATGTCTGTTTTCCTAAGTCCCTGCTCACTCACTCACTCACTCACTCACACAAACAACTCTCACACTTGCGAGCGAGCACACACACACACACACACACACACACACACGCGCACGCGCACGCGCGCGCGCACACACACACAGACAGACACACTCTTACCCACACAGTGGCACTGCAACAATGCAGCTCCGAGTCCTCAAGTTTTCTTTTATGTCTGTGTGTGGTGTCATTCTCTTAAAGCCTCAGCATTTCTCCCTTACTCGTTCATTCACTTGCACCCCCCCCTTCCTCCTCTCTCTCTATAACACACACACACACACGCACACGCACACGCGCACACACACACACACACACACACACACACACACGCGCACACACATGCACGCACTGGCACACTGGTGCGTTTTAGTAGATGCTATTCATCTGAGCGAGGACTGAACTGAACTGAACTGCAGGGAAAGTGTCTCTCAAGGTTTGAACTCACGAATGTCTGTCAACGTGATAGACGGCCTCTGCTACTCATCAGGCCTATTAGAAGCCGGGTCTTCAATTACCTAGATTGCACTTATTGTTTCTGCACCAGCACGTTTTCCTGACTTATTCAACTCTTTCACACATTATTCGCACGCGGGGTCTCCAGGGACGTGAACTGCTGGGAGATGTTATTTTTTTCCTAAATGTGCTGACGGTACAGATTTGAAACCATTGCACATCAATTGTAAAACCGAACCGTATTACAACACCTTTCTGTGTTGAAGTCGAGCGGATTAGGTCATTCAATTATTTCCTGAGATTTATACCGTTGCGCGTGGTGGTGTCGCCCGCCGAAAATAGCTGATCTCCAAGCTCACAGTGTGTTGCAGAGCGACGCCTTGCTCATTTGGGTGCGCAAGTATAAATCCAGCTTTATGTAGACCTACAGTACTATATATCGTCGCTGACGGGCAGGAACCTCATATCTCCATGCTTTTTGGTAAATGAATGCGTTACGTCGTCATACAGGAGTGTCATGCTGCGTTAACACTGGCAGATACAAAGATACAGGCTACCATTCATTTTCAATGGACACCACAGACCCATAGAGAGAGAGCGAGAGAGAGAGAGAGAGTTATGACACGCTTTGATCTCGCCGCAAAGCGGGCTGCTATGGGCTACAGTTCCAAACATTGAAGCTATACCATTGAGATAGAGATAGACAGAGCATTTCCGCATTCCATTCTTACAGTGGGAGTCAACGCTAGTGTCGTCTCTCTCATATTAGATCACACTGGGACACCAGCGACATGAAGATACAAAGACACATCCGACATACTGTAAGTTGTGGTGGTCTATAGGCCTGTCACAATTATTACATAATTGTCTAATCGCAATTATTTGATATAATCGCAATTATTTTTGCATAATTGTCATGATCGTCATCATCAATTCCATGTTAAAAAAAATCATAAATTTACAAAAAATGACAAAAATAGTGGAAAAGCAGATCTATAAGCTCAAAACGCGTCGCGATGCGACGCGTTTTGAGCTTATAGATCGGCTATTTCCACTATTAATGTTTATTTTTAAGTATAAAGTAATTAAATATGTCTTATTTGTCATAACTGCCCTGTGCAACTTTAGTTTACGAAAGCTAAAAGCCAAACAGAAACGTAATTTTTATTCATAATGTTCCATTAATTTTCACAATTACACAATTAAATTGTTAATCGCAATTATTTGAGTGATAATTAATGGTCAACTTAAATTTGTAATCGTGACAGCCCTAGTGGTCTAAACTTCAGATACAAAGATACAAAGGTACACATAATGCTGTGTAGCTGTTTTGATCTTCTGTATCCGCCAGTGTGTGAACGCAGCAACACACAAAAGCTGTGAAAATAGCAGATTGGCAAACACTCATTTCATTCAATAAAAACGATGATTGATGGGTCTATGACTGGGTGATTATGTGTCCTCTGTCCTCCCATTATCCCCCCACTGTGTGTGTGTGTGTGTGTGTGTGTGTGTGTGTGTGTGTGTGTGTGTGTGTGTGTGTGTGTGTGTGTGTGTGTGTGTGTGTGTGTGTGTGTGTGTGTGTGTGTGTGTGTGTGTGTGTGTGTGTGTGTGTGTGTGTGTGTGTGTGTGTGTGTGTGTGTGGACGATCAGCCACTGTATTGTCTGAGGAAAAAGTGTGCATTCTCTGTCTGGCTCTCCCTCTTTGTTTCACTGCATTAATGTAAGCAATGAGTCAGCAAATCCAGCCACATCAATGTTCTGAGGAAGGGAGGTGTGCGGATGCCAGAGCTATTTTTTGGTGAATCATGTTTTTTTATTGGAATGGCTATTTTTAGAAAGAAACTATATAGAGCCCCAACGCAGTGAAGTAGATAATATAGAGAGGAGGGTTGTGCAGAGGATGAAGAATCTGCACTGATACATACACCACAGTACGGTAAATTGATATCATAGATACTGTGTCATACAGTGCAGTATTGTATGCGTAATGGTATGTTGGCATGTACCTATTGTATACAGACTTGTATTTTAACCCATTAAAACCAGGAAAGCATTTGCGTCATTTCAGATTTTAGCGTTCGCTATACAAAAATAGCAGATGTACAAGCTCACAGCGCGTCACTTCGTGCCGCGCTGCGAGCTTGTACATCTGCTATTTTTAATTATTTTGAAAAAATCTTGAAAGTGTTTGAAAAATGTTGACACAAATCTTCTCTCCTGGGGGTCCCTGGCACAAAACCTTTTCAGATGGGGCTCCGTGGGCCAAATATATATAAATTTGTAGGTCCTTGGCACGAAAGGTTTTAGAACTACTGATTTAGAATCGGCCTCTGGTCTTAATGGGTTAAATCTGTACTGTACAGTATATGAAGAGTATACACTCGTCATACCCTATACAGTATATGAATGTAAACAGTTCAACTATAGTTTATGGGGTATAGCTAGACCCAATGCCAATACACCCTATGCAAGTGGATCTGCTGCCATAGTAATGACTCACCACAATGTTCATAGAGAATTATACTTACATTTAAAAAGGCTGGAAAGAGTTTGGAGTTTCAGACATCCCGACGCCAAACAAAAGCGCAGCGAAAACTGTTCAATACATAAATAATAAACCTACTTCAATCTTTCCAAATTGCCTTGGCAGCCTCGGATGCGAGGATTCTGAACAAACGGGCTGTAGTCATGGAGCTTGTTCATTACACATCCGCCAATGCGCTCATATGGAGGCAGAGAATTAGCTCATAGTGTCAGTGTGTCACCTCCCATCCAGAATAATGAGAGTACGATGCGAAAACAAGTGCTGCGGCTTACTGCACAAGGTCACATATTTTGTCGCTGTCGGTTGGGAAGCTCGGAACAGGATGTCCCCAAACTGTTACTTTTCAGAAAATGGGGGGGAAAAACAGAACCTGTGTTCCAATGGATCCAATGTAGTTATTGTTTAGTCACAAGCTCTTGTTATTACTTTTTATTGGTTCAATATTTATAAATCCCACAGACAGACTTTAAAAAAATACATAAAGATCGACAAGCTCACAGAACGCTGCATCGTGACGCAATGTGAGCTTGTCGATCTTCTATTTTTGTTTGACACTAGTATGAGGAAGTAGGTTATTAATTCACACACACAAAAAAAAGGTATAAGGTTTCTGCCCGACAGCAATGATTTGTTATATTAGTATTTAACCCATTAAGACCTGAGGCCGATTCCACAACTGCCTCGTAATTCCAAATTATTCCAAAATTCACTTTAAAGTTGTTTAAAAAATGTTCAACAATAGCAGATGTACAACCTTGTATATCTGCTATTTTTGAATAGCCAACGCTAACATCTAAAATGACACGAATGCTTTCCCGGTTTTAATGGAATACATGGCATATGTTTGCACCATTCTGCTGCATGTTCTTTTTCTAGTCATGGTAATTTTGTCCATGTTTGTGTGGTGTGAAGAATACGGGCTTACAATAACCTCAATGATATAAAAGTACAGTCAGAGGTTCTATAATATTCACACTTACATTAATGACTTACCGGTACAACGACTTTTTATCCTGTAGGAGTCTAGTTGTCTGTAAGAGGGTTGGTCTGTGTGTGTTCCAAGCTCATCTCGCAAGCTGCTGGACCGATAGATGCCAAATGTTTTGCACACACTGCCAGTAGGCCACAGAATTCGGGACCCATTTGTGGGTTGCGGACACATTTGTATGGGTCATGAGTAAATAAATATCGCTTTATTTTTTTGTTTTCCTATACTTTTTGTTTTTTATTATTATTATCTCAAAACATTTTAAAAAGCAAAACTTTACATGAATAAGAAACAGAATTGCATTAATTTTTATAATCAAATAAATTCCATAAATTAGAAAACAAATGTTTAAAGAAGTAGTGGAACTCACTAGAGAACCTCTAGTGTTATACACTTCCACTAAACTCTCTCATCTCTCTAATCTAGAACGTTATTGCCCTGACGCTATTGGGCGACACTCTGGTCCCCTATCTGTCTCCCGACACCTTAGTGCCACTTCAGCCACCTGGCTCACACTTCCTCCGCAATACAGATAAGGTTACCATGGGAACTGAAAATGTTTTGGAAGAAGTGCTAAAACTGTCACATCGATAATTTGTGTTACCTGTAGAAGGGGGCGAGACACAGTCAAAATCTGTGTACTTCTGTCTCTGTGTTCGATCTACACTGCGTACGTAGGCCTGTCACAATTATTACATAATCGCCTAATCACAATTATTTGAGATAATCGTTATTTACGACGCCTAAAAGCTAAACAGAAATTAAACGTTTATTCATAATGTTCCAGCGTGCAATACCAAAAACACAATCAAATCGCAATTATTTGTATGACAATTAAATTGTCAACTTAAATATTTGTAATGATGACAGCCCTACACTGCGTCTGTCTTCCTCCCCTTCAGTGCACCCTCACAAAAAGCCACAGCCAGAGCTCTCTCCTGCTGCGAACTCCTGCTCAACTCCATTAAATGATCTGAATGAGATTTATCTATATGCACACAGTGTAGATCCGTTACTGTCTCTATATCTATTGTCGGAATAGTACATGTGTGGGTATTGCATATGTGCACTGAATGTGTATGTGAGGGGGAAAAGGATTAAGAAGACAGCAGATATCATGTCTAGAAGTACTTGTTCATGTTGCATATTGTTGCTGACGGGTGGAAACCTCATACTGTATGTGCAAACTGTAACTTTTCAAGAAATGGAGAAAAAAAGAACCTGCCCAACAGCAACAATATTTTGTGTGTGTGCGTACGTGTGTGTGTGTGTAGGTGTGTGTGTGTCGTGTTGCACTGCAGTGGTGAGTCTGTGTCCATGGGCATGCTTGCAAGTGTGCAATGAGCTTGCATTGTGTGTGAATATCTATGTATGTTTGTTCATCTCTGTTGTGCGTGAAGGTTGCCAGGTCAGGCAGGTTGCCAGGTCTGGCATGCTGCTGGCCCCTTGGCTATCCATACCACACTGCCTCCAAACTGACCTCTATAGCAGGGAACAGAGAGACACAGCAGGGGAGCCATGACACATACTGGATCAAAGATCTTAAGCCCTTTCGTCGCTGTCCAAAACCGTTCTTTTTTTATTTTATAAAAAGAAAAAAAGATTAAATAGTGAAAATAGACCGCCACGATGTACAGTATACTTCATTGTACAACGGTGCGCTAAAATGTAAGCATTAGAGAGACAGAAGGGGAGGGAATAGAAGGTAGGAATGCCATGTTGTCATCCTTTCTTATTTCTTTCTTTCTCCATTGTACCTCTTTCTTCCTCATGTTCTCTCCATTCCATCTCTCTCTCTCTCTCTCTCTCTTCTTCACTGTGCAGGATTTCCCCGTGCTCTTACTCTCTCTCTCTCTCTCTCTCTCTCTCTCTCTCTCTCTCTCGATGCCTCCTTCTCTCTTCCCTCCCTCTCTCCGCAGTGCTGGCACACACTTTTCTAGGCCCCACCTGTTCTGCACTATCAGTGGGGAGGACCTCTTCATTCGCACACATACACACACACACACACACACACACACACGCACACGCACGCACGCACGCACACACACACACGCGCACACACGCACACAGGCACGCATGCATGCATGCAAGCGCACACACGCACGCACGCGCACACACACACTGTTTCACATGTAAAGAAATGCCAACTGCTGGCATGTAAGTGACATCTCTCTCTCTCTCCCTCTCTCTGATTATCTGTCTGTCTCTCTCTTTAGTCACCAGAACAGGCTGGTCCTCTGCAGGTAACCTGTCAGTATCTATCTCTGAGCCTCATACACACAGGTGTACTGAGGCAACAAATAGAACCTTCTTACCACAATGTCCACTGGCAGCACCTACAGTACTGTACATACTGTACACCTATTGTACATACTGTACACCTACAGTACTGTACATACACCTATTGTACATACTGTACACCTACAGTACTGTACACCTACATTACTGTACATACACTTACAGTACTATACATACATCTACAGCACTGTATACAACTGTACCGTAGATGTATTACTATAAACTAGACCATACCCGGTGAAGTGCATACATTCACCTACAGTACAGTACATCAGGGCTGGCTCCAACGCCATTAGGGTTCGGAGTTCCGGTGGTGTTTTTGGACGAACCTTCATTGATTTATGTATGTATTTATTTGGGGAGTGGCATGGAGGACAGGTGACGTTGGCTGCCTCATGTGGACACATAAGGTCTGTGACGGAGAATGTCCATGTTCCTTGTATGGAGACATTTCCATCGTCATAATAATGGTCATTTTGTGAATGTCCACCGCTTGTCATGTTTCAACAGCTGCCTTGTCTTTTTTTTCATACGGATAACATCCAGGGAACTTCATTGTTCAGCTTCACAGAGGAGCACGGAGAGGGGAGTAGTTCAGTCTTAAGCGTCTTGCTCAGGGACATTTCGACACATTGCTGAGGGCTGGAATCGTACCCAGGACATCCGGGACCTCCGGATTCCCAGGCAGGCTCTCTAACCATTCAGCTATAGCCGCCCCATTTGGCTCTTCCTCTCGAGCGTAGAGAGCGTGACGTTCAGTTAATCCACGTTCAGCTATTCCACCCCTGTAGTTCTTCGACTGTATCTGCCAACCACTCCAGGATATATCCTCAACATTAAACTTTAACTCGCATCGATCTTCCCGCCTGGGGAAAAGTCTGGTATCTACTGTATTTATAGCTCTGTGCTCAGCTCTGGTCTACAGCCCGCCTACTGTATCTGGTAACCCACCCAAGTCCACTGTTTCCCAAACACTGGGTCGGGACCCATTCTTGGGTCGCGGACCCATTTTGATGGGTTGTGAGTAAATATCCCTTTATTCTTTTGTTTCCTACCGTTTGGTTTTTAAAGAAATTTCCTAAGAAAATTATTTTTTTTTAAACATTAAAAAAATATGTATATCTTTTTTTTATCTAAGAAATTAGATTAAAAGAACGTAACTTTTAATCCTCTGGCGTCTCACATTTAGTTTTTGAATCCAATTTTAATGGGTTGTGACTCCTGGGTCATGGGTGGGATGGCCGACTTGGAAGGAAGGAGTGAAAACAAGCTCCCAACGTGTTGCGATGCGACGCGTTGGGAGCTTGTAGATCAGCTATTTTCACTAGTTTTGGACGTAACATTTCTCCTTTGGGTCTCGAGCTAAAACGTTTGGGAACCACTGCTCTAGTCTACTCCCTGTACACCCACGACTGTGTTAGCCTGGTAAACCCCCCTCCCTCCGGAAATCTCATTTGCATTCGATTAATGGAAATGAGATTTCCGGAGGGAGGAGGGGGTTTACCAGACTACGACTGTGTGGCCAATGCACAGCTTCAGCCTAGTGGTCAAGTTTGCTGACGACAAGATCACTGACAATGACGAGACGGAAATCCTCCTGACACACTGCAGTGCCAGGAGAACCACCTGTCTCTCAACGTGGACAAAACCAAAGAGCTGAGCATGGACTACACTACAGCAACACTTCTTTCACCTCAGGTGACTGAAGTAAGTCTGGCATGGGGCCCAAGGTCCTATACAGAGGCAGCAACCTCTTTTTGATTGAATTGATTGAAAATATTATTATAATATTCAAAAGGATAAAAAAAGACATTGTGGTCCTGACACTGAAGGGGTGCGGTTGCAGAGGTCAATAACACAAAGTAAGACAAAGCCAAAACAATACTAAAAGACAAAGAGCATCACAGTGCCTGGTACGGGAAATGTAGCTCCCTCGACTGCAGAGCACTGCAGAGGGGGCTGTGCTTCAGTTCCATCCAGGACATACAGCATACGACAGACAGTGTCAGCAAAGCTGACAAGGCGTATCAAAGACCCTAGCCATCCCAACCACAGACTGTTCCAGTTGTCACTTGAAAAATGGCTTCACAGCCACAATGCCACTGGTAGTAGGCTGCGGAATATCCCCCCCATCAGGTTTATGAACGAGCAGGCCAGGAAGAAGAACAAGAACAAGCTTTGACAACGCTAATCCCCCTATCCCCCGTATCTGCCTGTCTCCCTGTGTGTAGAGGCAGCCCACTACACACACCTACTCATATTCAAACACATGTACAACACTCACTGGCACATGATACCTCGCATATCAAGACTGCGTAATTATGCATGCACACCGTGTAAATGTGCATGCAGATGTAAAATAATTATACGGTAGCCTACACAAGATTAACATTGTTGTTTGGCGTCAGCCCCTCTACATTTTAGCATTCTATATATGAATGGAATGAAACACATTTCAACGTCAAATTACACAGTACTGTACCTTTCAAATGTCCACATTTTGTTTGTGTATTTTGTTTACAACTTTGTCTTCAGTGCACTTTAATGCTCTATGCCAGTGGTTCTCAAAGTGGGGTCCAGGGACTCTCAGAGGTCCTTGATGGGGTTCTAACTTGACCCTTACAAGTCTGTTACTCTGACGGTATACAAATGGAACCAAATGGACCCTAACGGGTCCATTTGGTTCCATTTGTATACAGTCAGAGTTTAGGGGAGTCCTTGAAATGTAAAAGTTTGAGAACCACTCTGCTCTATGCATACTCAAAGGAACAGTAATGTCAGCTTGATATGGTTTCGACCAGGTTTCAGCGTATGTTCTGTCCAGCGTAGCCGCAGGGAACACTGTGGTACTTGTGTTTATTCAGCCCCTAACACACTGTAAACACAAGTGTGTTAGGGCACGTGTCTGGGGACTGTCGTGGAATTGTGGATCAATCAGTAATCGATGAGGCAACGGGAGTCGAGACAATATTCTAGGTGGTGATGGTATGCTTTAAGCACTGTTTCCCAAACAGCACTGCGTTGTGAGCTTGTAGATCTGCTATTTTCACTAGTTTGGGTCCCGGGAAAAAAAATCGAATTCTCCTTTTGGGTCTTGAGCTAAAAAGTTTGGGAACCACTGCTTTAATGCACATGATATCATGGGGAGAAGTACGTCAGACACACAGTCTGACAAGGATCGGTGGTAAGGTAGTTCTGCCGACGAGCGCAGGGCTCAGACTATAGTTATACTAGCTGCTACAAGGACAAGCTGAACCATAACAAGACAGGCTTTAACAAAAACAATCGCTACTGTATCAGGCCTAGCGAAGAAGACATCTTGGCTCCTACAGGCTACCAAATATCATGTCATATCATAATGTTTTATATAAGCACTATCATAAGTGATGGTAAAATATAAAGGTTAGGTATAAACAACCATAAAAACAATTACATTTTAATGTATAATCCTTCCTCAGGACCACCAGGGGACTAAATAGACCCTTATTCGTCTATAACTCCGAGAGCGTGCAAATGGAACGAAATGGACCCGTAACACACACACCCACACACGCACACACGCACGCACACGCACACGCACACACAAAAGCACCACAACAGCCACAACAACAATCATGGACGTCAGCAGGTTTTTTAATTAATTTCCCTCTACCCACTCATTAAGATATCTCATGTTGACACAAGGGGATTGATTGTTTAATCTGAGCTGGATCAATGACTAAATCAGTGGGGCTGTTTTATTGGGCCGAGAATGACTTCTGATGTAAGCCACAACATACAAATCATGCACTGCAAACATTGTCTCTTTCTCTATCCCACGCACGCACGCATGCACGCACGCACGCATGCACTGCATTATTGTGGGGAGATGAAAAGTACGACCACAACTTAACGTTTCATGTTTGACAATCATGTCCCAGCATATCCCCTCAGCAATGTTTAGGCAAATTGTCACAGAATAAATAGGTAGCCAAAGATAAGCCAGTGTAAATGATTGAGTTACGTAAATGACTGTGTAATGTTTCCAATTTTGGTCCGACATACAGTACATGTTTAATCCGTTACCATTTGCATTGAAGTGTGAAATATGCACACACACACAAAAACACACACACACACACACACACACACACACACACACACACACACACACACACACACACACACACACACACACACACACACACACACTTTTGATACCAATACTTTTGCACTTTTACTCAAGTACATTTTAAATTCCAGACTTTTACTTTAGTAAGTTAACAGAGTATTTCTACATCGCAGTATTGATACTTTTACTTAAGTAAGCAATTAGAATACTTTTTCCACCAATGCAAGTTTTGGCTGTGTTTTACGTTCTGCCATCATGGAACGAATTCCTCGGTAAAGCCCAGTGCGTGAGCCGCTAAACTAAAGCAGCATCAAGTGAGGGACAGCTGTTCTGCAAGCGCTTGGGTGCCCAACACCAGCTGAAAGGCCCCGGGGTCCCACTGCTCGTATGGCACATTAATTTGATACAGTTAATGTTTGGCTTGCTGTTGAGCTATTTTTAACACCACATTAATTCTATCTCTCTCATTCTCACGCGTGCACACTGGCCACCTGTGTAGTTTTCCTGGAGAAATAAAGTTTGAAAGCCACTGAAAACACAGTGATGTAGCCTCTGTCAAGTGACCCCCACTACATGGGCTGGAAAGATAAGCCACATCATTCTGACAGTAGTGAAGCTATACTTGTGTTGTTAAGCTGCAGTAGTAGCTTAGCCACTTCTAGTCACGCTACTGCACAAAACGGATCAATTTCGGTGACTAGAGCAAACGTACAACACGCTAATTACACTGACAAACAAAGAAAAATGACTGGCAAACAATGAAGGCAAACATCAGGATGGGAAGTTCAAACAAGGTTGATTAGTGTTTATACAGAGGACCGGACCACTGTCCATGGTGCTGAATTTATCATCGGATGAAAACCTTGTATGTCCAAAACAAGTTCACTTGAAGATTGGCTATTGTTTGTCACTACTTTTAAATGTCACTATTGAATGATCGAAAGAAAACAAAGATACAACGTTAAACGTTGAATTATGGAGATACAAGGTTTCTGCCCGACAACAACAACATTATTGCCTTAAAATGAGTGCCTCAACTGCATTGCTATTGGGTGTTTGCACAGTGACATCCTCAGTGTTCATTTAACTCTGACAATGTACAAACAGAACCTAAATGGACCCTGGAGTTACCCTGTGTGGGTCCATACGGTTCCATTTGTGCACAAGAGTTAAACCATATGTACTTTGTTGACCGGGGTCGCACAGGGGTCTGTACTTGGCCTCTTCCTTTCTTCCCTCTGCAATCTTTGCTGAATGTTCGCCAATTTTTGCCGAATGTTCACCTGTTATGACATGGTGCCCAGAATAGGGACGGTTTCATGTGGTTAAATTAACACTGAGGATTTCACACTTTCCCGATGAGCTGTTTTATCAATTTATTGAATTGCAAATGTAAATCTTCACAGTGAAGGCCACAACTCCCTAGTTAACGTCCTATGATCAAAGCAGACTGTCTAATATTTAATAATATTTAATAATATAAAATATATTATAATAACACAGGGTTGTGCCTCTGATTATAATTATTTTATTTTTTTGGAACATTTCCTGTGAAGTTGTATATCTTATTTTTAGCTCGGTCATTTAAATAATTTATACAGTATGTACAGACGTGGTAGATTTAATGAACTGGTGCCACTGTCTCGGTGTCTCTGTGTCTCTCCGATGGCTTGCTGAACAAGTGTTTGAAGTTTCCCTTGTTTGCTGTTTCCTCTTCATGTGATGTTGTTATTTATACGCATGTTACTCTACTACAACTCTGCTAATGATAATGAGGCTTTTTTTTTTTTACTGAGATATAGTTTTTGCATAACTTGCTCTTTTTACTTCTTTGGTCTTAAAAAAAAGAAGACCATATCGTCTCGGTCGGGTGGAAACCTCATGGGTCCAAAACTGTTTCTTTTCAGGACTCAAATTCAAAAGCATCAAAAGTAGCAGATCTGCAAGCTCAAACACGTCGCATCGCGCCACGTTTCCAGCGTGCAGATCTGCTACTTTTGTGTGACATTGTTATGATCAATTAGGGCGCTAATTTACGAAAAAACATTTAAAGTAAAAATACAGAGATAAGAGGTTTCTGCTCGGCAGCAACGCTATGTGATACTAGTGTTAGTCAGATATAACTTTATTGATGGTTTATCATGTCAGTTGTCATGGCAGTACCGCAGTACGAGACTCAGGACAAACACAGACACAGAAAAGAGAGATGCAATTAGAAACGTGCGCTCCTCGTAGCGCAGATCCCCACCTGACCGGGTTGCCTACCCGAGGCTGTGTGTTACGACCTGTTCCAGCGGCAGCTGTATTTTGAAACATTTGGGTGTCAGATCGTCCTTGGCCTATAGTGGGAAATGTGCGTGCAAAGATCCACGTCAATTGGACAATGCGTCCCTGATTTGTGGTATGTTGTGCAAAACGGGCCACTCCCGCAAACTTTGGAAGCTAATCATAGCCAATCAGAATTATTTCATAAGAATATGAAAAATCTAGCAGATACCTCTTGATCACATGGCTACAGAGACAACGTGTGCTGATTTCTGTGAGGTTTGGACAAAATCTGTAAAGAGTAGTATCAAAAGATTTGTTTTGCAAAAATTGGCCTACAGTATTATGTAAATAAGTGTACTTGTGTACATAAACAAACCTAGTGCTGTCTTGCTTTGGTCTCACCGAATTTAATGCATCATTAATGTCACAACTTGGCGTCAAAAAGGCCTATGGTACCCAATAAAATACTTTAACTCAAATGGACCATTTGGTTAACACTCTCAGAGTTATACATTTATAAATTAACAGATCTGACTGTGTTCCCGCAATTGAAATACTGTCACCTGCTGTCCGAAATGTATCGCATGAGACATTGGTAGCTACACGTATCAATGTGTGTCAATATTGTTTTCAATAACTGAACATTTATTTTTCAAATATCTGCCTTAATAGAGCCAAAATGTATTCATTATAACGACATTATATGACCATTAGTGCATTGTATTCATGCATGAAGAAAGGAGCATTCTTACACCCATGAAATATTAATCACCGTAGCTTAGGTACAGTATAATAACCAATGAGAAGTGCCTGCCTCTGTGGTGCTTAAGATAATATATGGAGGGGGGGAGGGGACACTTTCTGGTGTTCTGAATATTTCATATTCATATTATCATTTATATTCAATGTTAAATCCCCACTTCTCTGTGATGTTAATGAAAAGCTGGAGTTGCATAAATCATTGTCCTTACTCTGCAGTGGCTAGTGAAAGGACTTCATTAGCGCGCGGTGAGCACACGCTATGAGCAGCTTTTATCACTTTGTGCCCTGCGCACCGCGCTAAACTAACAACGGCAGTTTATCAGTCACGTTCACAATGATGTCGGCGCGTAGACTCATTCATGCACATGCATAACTAGCTCTGTTAGTCATGTTTGTGCAGTCGTGGAACAAGCTACGGCTTATCTAGGTGGCTACAACAGCAGTGATGTAAAGTAACTAAGTACATTTACTCAAATACTGTACTTAAGTACAATTTTGAGGTACTTTTACTTTACTGGAGTTTTTACAATTGTCTATACTTTTACTTCTACTCCGTTACATCTCAGAGGCAAATATTGTACTTTTACTCCACTACAGTTATTTGAAAACTTTAGTTACTAGTTACTTTGCAGATATAAATATATGACATTTTAGTACTTTTACTTTTGGTACTTTAAGTACATTTCGATACCAATACTTTTGTACTTTTACTCAAGTAAATGTTGAATTTCTGACTTTTACTTACTTAGAGTACTTCTACCTTTTACTTAAGTTAAACATTTTAGTACTTTTTCCACCTCTTGAGTGTTATTCAGGGATACTACAGCAGCCAGGAGCCATATTATATAGGGGCGGCCAATGGCCATAGCTGAGTAGGTGGAGAGGACGTCTGGGAATCGAAAGGTCGTCGGTTTGACCCTTGGCTCCGCCCACTCTACAAGTCGAAGACACTTGACTCTTAACAGCTCCTTACGTGCTCAAAATGTATACACCCTTTCCCCTTTACTGTGCCTCCAGTCGTGGATTTAGGATTCAAAGGAGATGAGTTTAACCCCAAATGGAAACAATGATGTTAATATTGTGAAATCGATAGATAATAATCTTGTTCCTCTTTTGGGTGGGTTTGCTTTGCAATGATGCACCGGTCCGTGTTAATGTAATAGTTCTGTCCAATCAATACAGTGAATAAAAGGAGAGACAGGAGGGAGCCTCACCTAAAAAAACAAAGCAGCTTTTAAATGCGTTTGATTCAGCACAACAGCCGCCGTCTCCCTACTGCATGACTCCAATTGTACACACCATATTATGTTCATATGATCTCCACTACGGCAATCTGACCCTGAACATGTCTTCCATTATCACAATGGTAGCGGCTGGCTGGATAGCTTATGCCCCGGCACCTGGCACTGCAGATGGCATCGCGCTATTGATCTTGTCTTCGCTCTGCCCCGGCCGCCATGGTCAGGGGAGTCTGCAAAGTCAATGTCACCCTCCTATAGAACATTTTGTTGATTTTGTTTTTTCATAACAAGAGGTGCCTGGTGGCTACTGAACTCGCAAGGACCTGAGTTTGAATCTTAACGCCTGTCATGTCTTGGACATGGACGTCTCCTTTATCTCGGTCAGTGATATTAACCCATTAAAACCAGGAAAGCATCTATGTCATTTTAGATTTTAGCTAAATACATCGTCTCTGTCCGGTGGAAACCGCGTACATCCAAAACTGTTACTTTTGAGGATTCAAATTCAAAAGTAGCAGATCTACAAGCTCAAAACGCGTCGCTTCGCGCCGCGTTTCGAGCTTGTAGATCTGCTACTTTTGATGCTTTTTGTGTGACCCTGTAGTATGATCAAGTATGGACATACTGTACGTAAATTGACGCGAAAAAAACACCAAAAGTTAGAATATGGAGATAAGGGGTTTCTGACCGACAGCAACGATATATTTTTTCCCGAAAACTGTTTAGAAGGATTTCGTAGGATTTATTGGTAAGCTAATAAAGCACAAATAAAGCACAGATTGCCAAAAATAATCATGCCAAAAAAATGGTGTGAGAAACTGCAGCCTCTGTGTTATTCCTCGCTCTGTGTTTGGGTTCTCTCCCACTCCCACGGAGTCTTGCCACTCCCCGTGTGGGAGAACTCGGTGAAGTTGAACCATAACTATGTGACAGAGCTAGCTGCCTGTCAGTCATGTGCATGTCAGCATGATTGACAGACTGTAGTGGTGCAGGTTTTGTGCTGCCCTAACTTTGTTGAAATTGGCCGAAAGCCAGCATCAGTGGTGGAAAAGTAACGAAGTACATTTACTCAAGTACTGTACTTAAAAGTACAATTTCGAGGTACTTTTACTTTACTGCAGTATTTCCAATTTTCAATACTTTTACTTCTACTCCAGTACATCTCAGAGGCAAATATTGTACTTTTTACTCTTTTTACTCACTTTAGTTGGGACATTCTGCATAATGTTCTTCGTTTTTGGTACTTTGAGTACATTTTCATACCAATACTTTTGTACTTTTACTCAAGTAATTTTTGAATACCGATCTTGTACTTTTAACAGACTATTTCTACAAGAGGGTATTGATACTTTTACTCAAGTAAAGAATGTGAGTACGTCTTCCATCACTGGCCCAGCATACCACAAACTTTCACAGCTTACTCAAGACAACGATCAAAATTATATCCAAGATAAAGACAGAAGGACATAAAGAGTCATTTCTTGATCGATCAAGAAATAAAGGAAGTGAGTGAACGTTGTTGGCGAGAGCTGAGGGACTGTAAACGTTTGAAGACTTGCTCTATTTCTTCTGGACAGGTACCAAGCGCTGTTATTTTGTGACTTTACCAAGCCATATCGGTACTGTCGGGTGGAAACCTTGTATGTCCAAAACGGACTATATCGACTTTTCAGGACATGGAAAAAAAGAACCTGTGGTTCCTATGGATCCTATGTAGTTATCTTTTAGTTACGTGTTGCGATGTGACGCGTTATGAACTTGTAGATCTGCTATTTTTGCTACTTTTGTGTGACGTTGTGTGGTATGACGAAGCAGGATATTCATCTATGAAATGTGGAGATACAAGTTTCTACACGACAGCGACTACATTATGTTTGATAGTGATTCTGGAGCCCTTAGCCACAGCTTGATCTTCTCCTCCAATCATGAACAGCCGGTGTTTAACCGCACATTTCATTTATTTGTTTTACGTTTCTATCATCCTGAAAGAATCTTCTGCCTGAAACCTCCTCCGGTGAACAGTGAAATAAATGTTTTACTCAGTTCACAAGCTATCCAGCCAATGGCAACCGAGCGTGTTGCCGAACCTGAGGATGACATTGACAAAATGCTTGGTGATCTTTTGTTTATCTCTAATCTCTCAGGACAGATTCAGAGCTCTGCAGCTGAATCTGTCGGCAAAAAGCAGAGTTGTTGTCATTATAGGAATATAAACAAAGGAGCACCAAAGGAAGAGGAGGGCTGAAGAAGACTGAACAGGCTGACATCCGGTCTCTACAAAAAAAAAAATATATATATATATTTTGCCTATGGGTTCCCAGATTGTTTTCACATACCCATAGCCTTATTTATTATAAAGAAAATGATCAAATAGAGTATGACATTTTAATAAATAATACTGTAAACCAGGGGTCTTCAACGGGGGGTCCGGGACCCCTAGGGGGTCCTCAGAGTTACTACAGGGGGTCCGCCAAATCTTTTTTACATTAACCACTTGAACCCTAGCATCCCTTTTCTGAGGAGAACTTAAGCCAAAAATAGCAGATCTACAAGCTCACAACGCCTCGCGCTGCGAGGCGTTGTGAGCTTGTAGATCGGCTATTTTTGGCAAAGAGTTATAGCTGTAGAGGGAAAAAAGAGCAGCAAAAGTTCATCTGAAACACAATTTTATACAATATAGAGGGGGTCCCTGCTTCATCTCTCTCTCTCAGCTAGGGGGTCCTTGGCCTGAAAACGTTGAAGACCCCTGCTGTAAACAGTGAATTGCTTTAGTCCCCATAGTGAGGAGAGAGTTGGCTCAGAGTACAGAAGTTGCTGCTGGCATGCCTCACCTCTGTTGCATGTGAGACTATAGGGTTCATGTGGTTAAGGTGGCATAACGAACAACCCCACTAACGGATGTATCTGATATAGGCGAAGATATATCCACAGAGAGCTTCAGTAATACGACTGCCGTGTTCTTCCCATCCACCTTAGTTCACCCCCACTTCTCTATAACTGGTGTGAGACGGTGAGATAAAGATTGGCACGACTCCTGCCCGTTCACTTTCGCATCTCGTCTTTGGCAACAGACGTTGTTCTCTAGCTTTAGTGGGGCCATCACAGAAAACAAGGCGGTGGCTGAGGGAGTGGGGCATTGATTACATTAGATAGTGCAGTGATTCTCAAAACCCTTTAATTTCAAGGAGACCTAATTTGATATGCATTAAAGGCCAATGACCTCCCATAACTCTGAGAGTGTACAAATGGAACCAAATGGACCCGTTCCATTTTGTACACTCTCAGAGTTACATTACTGTACATGATGTAATTCTTAGGTTCATAGGTTCAGGTTTTTGTAGTGCGCCCTCCCCCATACAGTTATTACACTGGCCCGGGGCACAGTCCGGAGAAAAAAATAAAACATAGGACAAGACAAAATATCAGGCTTAGACTCTCAGAGTTGCAGACCTGCAGTGGTGGAAAAAGTACTCAAATGTTTTTTAGTTTTTTAAAATAAAAGTATAAATACTGCAATGTTATACTCTGTTACAAGTAAAAGTATGGATTTTTTTAAAAGTACTCATTATGCAGAATCACATTTCACAAGTTGTATAAAGTGTATAAAAATCTTTTGAAAATAGCAGATCTACAAGCTCACAATGTGCTTGTGATGCGACGCATTGTGAGCTTGTAGATCTGCTATTTTCAAATGGCCAAAATGTGTATACTGTAGGGCTGAAGTGGTTAATGTATGTTTTGTAATAATAATCAAAATCTACTATAATAATTGTAGAGGAGTAAAAAAAATACAATATTTGCCTCTGAGATGTAGTGGAGTAGAAGTGAAAGTATTGGATATTGGAAATTAGAAATACTAAAGTAAAGCACAAATACCTCAAAATTGTACTTAAGTACAGTACTTGAGTACATGTACTTAGTTACTTAACACGTCCATTTGTCCCTAACTGTCAACCCCCCCGGACCACCCTCAAGGACCCGTGGGGGGGCCCCGGGCCCCACTTTGAGACCCACTAGAGATAGTGGAGTCATCCACTCTTCCTCCCTCCTGTCCTCTTCAGTGCTTTTGCTTTGTTTGCCCTTTTCTCTCTCATTCATTCCGACTGTGTTTTGGTGCCACATCATGCTCTGTGCTTCTTGAGATCTTATCAGCAGCAGAGACTGACATTCTTCAAATACCCACAGGCGCAGGGGTCATGACCTTTCCTTATCGTACTGTCTCTGTGTTTACTGTGTCTTAAAAGGGAAGAAATTAATGACTTGTTGTGCAATTGATGATGCTGTGTTTACTTTAAAGGCTTCATCATAGTAGATGCTGTGTTTACTTTAAAGGCTTCATCATTATAGTCCAGATGAGGAGACAGACTGCACTAAGCCCACTAAGCAGCGGCCCACCCATCTAACAACTTAACACGGCAGCCATTGCAGATTCAATTCATGTCGGATCTGTTGATGTATGAGGAAAAAACATATATTGCTTCTCGATTATTTGGTTATAAGTCTAAAATATAATATAATTTCTAAATATATATATATATTATATATTTTCGGTGATTTGCCCAGCCCTATAGTTCAGTGGTTCTCAAACTTTTTCATGTCAAGGACCCCAAAAATGATATGTATTTTGCCGCGGACCCCCAACTGAAATATTTTGTTCCAGGGACCCCCAGAAGCAAAGATTTGAGTTACAAATGTTCGCTTAAAAAAATACATATATTCAAATGTTTGCACACATTTTCACGATTTAAAAAAAATAGCAGATCTACAAGCTCGTAGTGCGGCACTCGGTGCCGCACTACGAGCTTGTATATCTGCTATTTTTGAATAGCCAAAGTATAAAAGGTTAAAGTGGTTACATTTTTTATGATGCTATATTATTAACACATTTTGCTCCCCCTGGAACCTCCCCCCCAAGGACCCCTAGGCGTCCCCGGACCCCACTTTGAGAACCGATGCTATAGTTCACACTAATCAATTGCTGTGTGGGAGTGGGGAGTGGGACGATCCACATATCACTCTGCCAGTCCCAGGCTCTCGTTCCTCATCCACCTATCATGTTAATGTATACAGAGTATTGCATCATGCACTCTCATTGGGAATGGGGCAATCATTTGTTGTTACATAAAACATGTATTCTTTCCGTTCGTTCTGCATACACACATGGTTTTTGGAGTATTCTATTTGGAATGCACTCCATCTCATCTGGCTGCTTGGGATGTAAACAAGACGTGTGGTTTATTTATAGATGTTGTGGCCCCGTACAGCAGTGGTTCTCAAATTGTGGTATGGGAGCCACACTTGGGGTGCTTTAGGGGGTTCCAGGGGGTCCCCAGCAAAATGGGTTAATGAGTCAAAATCAGTTTCGGCTATTTTCAAAACACAAAATATTTTGGGGGTCCCTGACACAAAAAGATATTTCCTAAACCCCCCACCCTGACAAGCACAGGAATGGTAGGAATTGTAGGCATTACATTTAGTTTGACTTGGTTCCACTGATAAATATTGTGGAAATAGCTGATCTATAAGCTATTTTCAAAATATTTGCCTCTTTCTTGTATTATTACTGTAGTAGGATATAATCCAACAGGAGTGACAATATGAACGGTGGTGCTGAGAACAAATCACCTCAATATGTATGGTCCTAAAACTGTCTGTCGGTACAGAAATGGATAGTATGAAAACTAAGCCTTATCATACCGTTTGACATTTAAATGTTGACATTTCAGTGGAAATTAGAGCAAAATAACCTTTGACCTTTGCCTGGGACATAATCTATGTTTATCACACGGTGTGTGAATATAGGCTTTGGGCGGTACTGTAGACAGATATAGGCAGGGATACAGTTTTCCAGATGTCGGTTCCAATCCAACACACTGGCTGATCAGATAGGTGTTTATCTGTGTTTTAGAAGCTTAAGTTGTGCATGGTAAAAACCCAGAGTGGTAAACAAACACACTTTGCTGTGTAGAACAGAAATGCTAGTCATATCCCAGAGGGGTGAAATACAGCAGCCTATTTAAAGTTTCCAGATAGCTTATCAGCTCACACCTCAGGATGTCGTAATCACAGTAATAATAGTGGTGGAAATAAGTACTCTGATGTTTTACGACCTGAGACCTTCTAAACCCAAAAGTTTTCTGAAAAACAAATTACAATATTTATTTATAGTAGTAGTAGAAGTAGAAAGCATCAGAAAACAGAAATAGTCAAGTGAAATTAAAGTAACTCAAAATTGTACTTAAAGAGGGATAGTTCACCCAAAAAATATCTTATTTTCCATCAATTACACACCCCATGAAGCCTTGTATTCATGTAGATATTTTTGTTTTTGTTGCATTCCTAAGCCAATAATTTAATGACCAGCGGAAAGATGCTAATGATTCCGGTAGGAGACACAAAGTTGACACTTTGTGTCTCCTACCAGAGCTGCCACCGGTCATCAAATTATTGTCTTAGGAATGCGACGAAAACTAAAAAATCCCCATGAATTCAAGTCTCCATGGGGTGTGTAATTGATGGGAAAAAAAGTCATTTTGGGAGTGAACTATCTATTTAAGTACAGTAGCCTACATTAGTAAATGACCACCCCTCACACTGGCTGTTGAGCTGCAGTGAACCGTATGATTGGCCAATAGATACATTATCGTACTTGGCTATAATTGTTCGCAATTGCATCTAAATTAGAAAATGTACTTAGTTACTTTCCACCACTGGATAATACCCTCTTGCATAGCCTACTACCAAATCATGGTTCAAGCAGGAACACTCATCAGAGATTTGCAACATTTATTGCAGCCAATTGCATACAGCTATAATACTTGGCACTGATGGCTCCACTTCTAAAATGCTGCCTCTGGATTAGCCAAGCACCATGCTAAGCTAAATCTTGCAATGCAGTGCCCTAGGCAAAATGTTTGATTTCTCTTTAACTTTCAAGCCACACAAAACTATTCACATTAGATACTTAGATAAGTGTCTCGTTCTTTGTTAGGTTTTATTATTACATAATTGACGTATTCTGTGCTTGTGTTATTGTTATTAGCAGCCTATAATAAGACTCAAAACTAAAGGTGGTCTGGCACTGTGATCACATTTGGAAAACGGTGATATTGTACCCCGAAAAGGTTGCCCACCCCTGCTAAAGAGTATGTCCCTATATCCTAACCGTAAATAAAACATTATGGATTATGAAGGCAATGCAAAAATCAACATTGTGCGTTTTTGAGCCTATATGGAACATCCTAATTGATCTCATATGGCTTAACTTATATGATGTAATACGATGTCCAGTAGCTTGTGTTGTTTTGCATGTCTCTAACATTGCGATGAGTTGTTCTCCCTCATGCTGTGGGTCGGGAGCCTCCCCATCCCACCCCACAGCGTGGGACGATGGCTGAGGCGCTCCGATCAATTTCCATATCCTTTAAAAGCCGTCTCCTGGGACAGCCTGCCGATGGGAGCGTGGGACGTGGGTGGCTCTGATCTATGGGGACGTCTATCACCGCTCTAATACGGGGGACGCCCATGTGTACGCGGTCTAACCCTCAGCGTGTCCAAACTGTCCATCTAACCATTTGTAACTCCGAGAGACATGTGTGTGTGTGTGTGTGTCCTGCTTCTATGTGAATGTTACTCCCACTCTGTCTATCCTCTGTATGTATAATTGCATATCGTTACTGTTGGGGCAGAAACCTCTTATCTCCATATTCAAACTTTTTGGGTTTTAAATTTAAATGTAATTTGAATGTAAATTAAAGGAGTAGTTCAAAAAATACTTATTTTCTATCAATTAAACACCCCATGAAGCCTCGAATTCATGGAGATTTTTTGTTTTTTTGTCGCATTCCTGAGCCAATAATTTGATTACCGACTTACAAGAGTCTCCTTTGTGTCTCCTACCGGATACATAAGCATCTTTATTATTGTCACCAAATTCTTGGCTTAGAAATGAGACAAAAGCAAATAAATCTCCATGAATTCAAGGCCTTCATGGGGTGTGTAATTTATAGAAAATAAGTAATTTTTGGGGGTGAACTACTCCTTTAACACCCTACTCGATCATCCTACAGCGTCACACAAAGAAGCATCAAAAGTAGCAGATCGGCGAGCTCGCGCCGCGTTTCGGGCTCGCAGATCTGCTACTTTTGCTGCTTTTGAATTTGAATCCTGAAAAGAAACAGTTTGGGGACGTATGAGGTTTCCACCCGACAGAGAGACGATATGTGTGTGTCTCTATAATGCCTCTATGGGAATCTCCCGGTTGGGGAAGCGTGTCTCACCCCACCCATGCTGACAGGAGCAAAATGCCGTGGCCTTTTTGATCGATGCCCGCCGTTAACATGACGGGTTGCGGGCATCAATCTTAGCCTGCCTGATTAAAATACAGAGTGACGGGCAATATTTACGGGACCAGGGGACAGGGGGGGGGCATCATCAGGAAGCCCCCCTTCCCTTCCATTCCCTTCCCTTCCTCCTACAAAAACACACACACTCACTATTGAACAGGAACGTAAAAAAACGCACTGTAATGATGTATGCGTTTGAGTCCACTGTGTAGCATTGTTTCTGGATGTGCATATACAGTACGGTATTATGGCGATGGTTCTCAAACACTTACATGTCAAGGACCCCCAAATTGATGTTATATTTGGCCGTGGAGCCGGTATCTGAAAAGACTTTGTGCCAGAGACCCCCATAAGAGAAGATTTGTGCAAAAAAAAACATAAAACACTAGATTTTTCTCCCGAATTTTGTATGATTTCCCCATTTTTTTCCAAAAGATCTGATCTATAAGCTCACAACGCATTGCACCACTTTTGTATAAAAGAGGGTTTTAAGTGGCTAAACTGATTGTGATGCTGTATTTACACATTTTGCTGGGGGACCCCACTGGAACCCCTTCAAGGACCCCTGGCTGCTCTTCCAGAACCACAGGCATATATGGATTAATTTCCGTACCATCTCGCTGCATGGAGGAGAACTGATGTATACTTCAGAGATGATCAGTGCTGAACCGCAGGGTGAATTGAAGGTCAACCCTTCCGTCTTCTCGTCGTGAGCCCTCTGCTTAAATTGCAGCCGAACGTGATATATGATGAGCAAGAACATTAATACATCACCTTGTGAGGTTATGCAACAGGAAATAAACAGAGCACGTTTTGGTCGGTTGGTGCGGTTGCTTTTTTTTTTTTTTTGCTGTTTCACCGTTCTTTGCGGCTACAGTAATATTCTCGTGTTGAGACAAGCGGTGTTAGTTTTTCCATAATGGGATTCTGTGGTGCCTCCGAGTCCCCCGCAGGACCGTTCACAATACCACGGGCACAGAGGGAGATTATTACGGAATTTAGAACTTTATGCATAATTCATGCTGTACTGTATGCGTTGGTCGAGATCAGCGCGGGTGATATTTGCAAACATTTACCTCTGCCCAAACCACACAATCAGAGGAGCTAACACGCAGCTCTCATCTTGTAGGAAACAGTACTGTAACACGCTGGTTCTAAAAAGTGGGTTCCGTGGACCCCCAGAGGGTCCTTGAGGGGGATTCCAGAGGGGTCCCCAAGCCCCACAATTTAACCACTTTTTTGACCTCATTTGTCATATTTAGGCAATTTGAAAATCGGCGTTCTAAAAGCTGGGGGGTCCCTGGCACAAAATCCTTACAGAAGGGGCGTCAAATACATGTGAATTTGGGGGTCCTTGACATGAAACAAACTGAAACAAACTATACGAAACATCCAGGTGAGAGGCTTCCATTGTTTCCGCAGAATACTGTAGGTTAGGCAGCATATCGTCTCTGTCGGGTGGAATCCTCATATGTCCAAAACTGTTACTTTTCAGAATTAAAATTCAAAAGCATCAAAAGTAGCAGATCTACAAGCTCGAAACGCGTCGCTTCGCGCCGCGTTTCGAGCTTGTAGATCTGCTACTTTTGATGCTTTTTGTGTGACGCTGTTATGATCAAGAAGGGGCGTTCATTTTACGAAAAAAAACAAACACAAAAAGTTATAATATGGAGATAGGAGGTTTCTGCCCGACTACAGCGATATACTGCAGTAAGCTGGACTGCCAGTGTCACAGCATCGCAGCAGACATAAACACATTGACTGATGCTTGCTGCATCGCTGGGCTGCCCTACAGAGAGGTTCACTCCTCAGGGGCACGCTTTCTGTCTCTATTTACTGACACGCACACACACACACACGCACACGCACGCACACGCACACACACACGCACACACACACAAAAACACACATATTGTCTCTGTCGGGTGGAAACCTCATACAAAACAGTTCGTTTTCAGGATTCACATCCAAAAGTCGCAAAAGTAGCAGATCTACAAGCTCGAAACGCGGCTCGCGCCGCGTTTCGAGCTTGTAGATCTGCTACTTTTGTGTGACACTGTAGTGTGATCAAGTAGGGCGTTAATTTATGAAAAAAACGTGAAAAGTTAACATGTGGAGGTTTGTGCCCTACAGCAACGGTATATGGCCACGGCACACGGACACACTCAAAGTAAGCAAACTGAAAAACACCTACAGTATTACTATAGCTTTCTAACGCCACCTCGACACCATGCTCTCACGCGTCAGTTGTACCTCCCTCCCTTGTTTTCTCACTCTCCGTCCCTCCTCTCCTCTCCTTGTCCCTCTCTCCCAGACTGCATTGCAGCACCATGTGTGAGTGTGTGAGTGCGTTGCTCGTTCTGTGTCAAGTCTTGCCAGAAAATATGAGGAGAGAGCGAGAGAGATGGAGAGAGAGGGAGAGATATAGATTCAGGAAGAGGACAACAATCAAATAGGCAAATAGGCTATTGAATTTTGTTTGTTTGTTTTTTGCTAATACATCTTGTCTTTGTCTTTTTTTTTTTGAAGAAAGCCTGCGCATTGAATTACTGAAGGCCTCTGGATGGATATTTGCGGGAGGTATGAAATGAATCAAACATCAGCGAGATGTGGCTGATCAAATTTACTGACTGGGACTCGTGGTAATAAAGGCGGGTCAGCGGGCCAAGTAAGAAATGCTGAGACTTGGAAACGGAGCAATTCATGAGCCTATAACTCACCACGGAGACAGAGAGAGAGAGAGAGAGAGAGAGAGAGAGAGAGAGAGAGAGAAGAGGGAGGGTTTAGCAGAGGAGAGGAGAGGGGAGGGGGGGAGAGAGAGGAGAGGGGAGGAGAGGAGAGGAGAGGAGAGGACAGGAGAGGAGAGGAGAGGAGTGATCTGGTCACAGGGAGAAATGAATAAGATGAAATGGTGAGCATTCAGTCAATGCATTTATTCCACAACATTATAGAAGAAAAAGACGTACAGCACGGGTGAAAAATGAAAATATCAATTGGCAGGACAAAGGGGTATTTGGACATAACTGTTTCATCACGTCCTTGTAGAGCAGCAGAATGGTAAATGGTGCATTTCTATAGCGCCTTTCTCCCTTCACATTACCCACACACACACACACACACACACACACACACACACACACACACACACACACACACACACACACACACACACACACACACACACACACACACACACACACACACGACACACACGACACACACCTACGGTGGAGGCAACCATGCAAGGCCACCAACTTCCTTATCAGGAGCAGTTTAGTGTCAAAGTGCTCAAGGTCACTTTGACACACAGCCAGTAGGAGCTGGGATTCAACCAGGAAACTTCACATTCCTTTTGATGCCTGGAATGGTTTCCTCTGCCGTGGGTGTGTAAATGTAATCATAAAGCACCTTGGAGAAAGGTGCTATATTTACCCATTAAGGCCGGGTACGCATTTGTGTCATTTTAAGATTTATTTGGCTATTAAAAAATAGCAGATATACAAACTATGAGCTTGTAGATCTGCTATTTTTGAAAAATCTTTGACATTTGTAACTCAAATCTTTGCGTCCGGGGGTCCCAGGAACAACATATTTTGAGATGGGGTCCGTGGCCAAATACATATCATTTTGGCGGTCCTTGACAGGAAAATATTTTAGAACCACTGATGTAGCAACATACTGTAGGTTTTTTTTTCAAAAAACTTCTGTGATTTAGAAGACATTTTGTAGAATCGGCCTCAGGTCTTAATGGGATAATGCGCCAGTTACCATTTTATTTACCACACAAACTCCCACTGTATTTTAAATACACACCCACACACACAAACAAACACACTACCATGACATACAGTATACTCTGCATCTCTCTCTCTCTCTCTCTCTCTCTCTCTCTCTCTCTCTCTCTCTCTCTCTCTCTCTCTCTCTCTCTCTCTCTCTCTCTCTCTCTCTCTCTCTCTCTCTCTCTCTCTCTCTCTCTCTCTAAATTAGTTTAGTCCTGTCTTTTCTATTGCAATGAAAGCAAATCCTTTCCCAAAAACCCCATTGGTGCTCAATCTAATCTCCAGCGCAGATGGTTCTGTCATTGTTGTCCCGAAAAATGTGTGGCTGAAAATAATAAACAGGCCAAACGAGGCTTTATGAGAGCACCGGGGTTGGACACGGAGAAGGGCCTGGTTCGCGCCGTCGGCGTACGACGGGAAAATAGCAGATCTACAAGCTCACAACCCCGCCGCGGCGCAATGCGTTGTGAGCTTGTATACCTGCTGACTGTTTTCGCCGAGCGACACCGCCTTGTGACGGCGTATAAACTAAGCATCGCTCCCTCTCCCTGTCCATTGATCTCGCTCAGTCCTGTTTAACACATGAAAACTTTGGCATCGAGATGGGATTTCTCCCTAATTCGTGCTATTGTGCTCGTCCTTGCACTCAATTATGTCAAAATGAAAGAGAGTGGCGGGTTCCCAATTTGCCGCCTTTGTCGGGGAAAAGCGAGCTTTTTGCTCGCTGCTCTCGCCTTTGAATTCTCTTCCCTTTGATCTGGAAATAGTTAGCATACATCCGCCGCTTCCCAACAAAAAAGAAAAAGCACTATTATAGCCACGTATTCTCGTTTGCTCGTTGTCACATTATTAAAGACATAAAAAAAGGACGCTGAATGTGAAAAGCCTGTAATCAGATCCACGTAGGAAAAGGAGCGGGCGACAGAGCATCGTTTGACCCATTATTTAAAACCGGGAAAACATCTGTGTCATTTTCGATTTTAGCTATAATATATGTAGCAAAAAATCTCTTAGGATTTAGAACAGTGGTTCTCAAAAATAGCAGATCTACAAGATCACAGCGGGTCACTTTGGGGTTTCATTTTTTTTTTTACATTTTTGAAAAATCTTGAATGTTTTGAAACTTTTATTTAAAATGTACACAACTTTTCTCTTTTGGGGGTCCCTGGCACAAAACATTTTCAGATTGGGGGGAGGGGGGTCCACGGCCAATTTTACTCAATTCGGGTCCTTGGCACGAAAAAGTTTGAGAACTACTCATTTAGAAGCCATTCCTAGAATCGGCCTCAGGTCTTAATGGGTTTAAGCCATTGGGTCATTCCATGTGCCTATAGTCTACTCATCGGTGCCATAAAGACATCGTAATACCTCTTAAGCCTCATTATGATAATAAACCTGGGAATTAGGGGGGGAAACGTGGTGATGGGCGCGAGGCGAAAAGGACACCTCCCGGTCGCATCATTAAGATGCTTTTCTGAGATGAGGGAGTCTCATCACGTCTGTTCCCCTGCATGTCAAACTCCTCATGAACACGCCGCCACCCGCTATGTCAATGTCAGAGGAGCCCCGGGGCGCTTGGCGGGGTTCACCCCACATTAACATTATTCATACTGACACGAGAGTCACGACTCCCGCAACAACAGAACACCCTGCTCCTCCCTCCTCCTCCTCTTCTCCTCCTCTTCTCCTCCTTTTCTTCTCCTCCTTCTCTCCAGGTAGACTCACTCTTATCAGGACCTCCGGGTGCTAATTTCATGGCGTGACAGCGGTGCTGTGGGGAGCTGTTATCGCTGTAAAAAAGTCGGAGTGGTAATTTAACTCAAGAGATTGTGCAAATCGTTGCTGTCGGGCAGAAACTTCTTATCTCCTTATTCTAACCTTTTGTGTGTGTTTTTTGGGGGTAAATTAACGCCCTACTTGATCACGTTACAGCGTCACACAAAAGCATCAAAAGTATAGCAGATAAGCAAGCTAGCAACACGGCGCGAAAGAAAATGTTGCACTTTGGTAGGACTTTGCTTTGTACGGTAATATAGCTAAATGACCATGATAAAAGTCCATATATGCTGATTGGGGTACGGCAGGGACCCCCAGGGGTCCTTGGAGGGGTTCCAGGGGGTCCAGAGCTAAATTAGTTAATATATCATCAAAATTATTTTAACCACTTTAACCATAAAATACTTTGGCTATTCAAAAATATTTTTTGCAAATCTTTGAAAATTATATATATATATATTTTTAAACGAACATTCTAAACTCAAATCTTTACTTCTGGAGGTCCCTGGCACAACATATTTTTGACATGGGGGCTCCGCAGCCAAATACATATCAATTTACTTAACATGAAAAAGTTTGAGAAACACCGCTGTAAACAGATGCAAACAAAGCACCATGTTATACGGTATTCCTCTAGTCACTAGAGTAACAAAGCATTGTTAGCGAGGCTTTGTTACTCTAGTGACGCCACAGCCACCAATAGGAAGAATAGGTGGGAAAATAGAACATGCCAAAAGTCTTTGACACAGAAAAAAAAAAGTTTTGTTACACAATAAGTGTGAATGCTACTTCTGGTTCCTCCATCACAGAACACAGAACGCAACAGATAAAGATGATGGATAATATTTGGACTAGTAACTCAGGTGGCACACAACAGGATACTCTACAAAAAAAGTGGAAGATAGTTAGGGTTTCCAAAAATTAAACAAGAAAGAGGAGTAGCAGTAGCACTAGCAGTAGTTTGGGGGTATCAGTGGCCACTTTGGACACAAATAACATGGCAGCCAACGTCTTTGACTTCATTACCCAACAGTCTCTGCAAGCATGTCCGGCGAGGACGCGCCGTGATTGGCCAGTCTTCGCTTTGACTAGCAGTTCTGCCTTATTGGTGCCTTGGCAAATGCCAGGATGAAACTCATTGTCTCCCCTAATATTCATAGTTTTACAGTCAAGCCCCTAGCAGCGACCCCCCTGAGTCTATACATTTATGGAAGGATGATTGTTATTGCTTACAAAAATTGACGTTATCAAGTGCCGCGCTATGAGCTTGTAGATCTGCTATTTTTGAAAAATCGTGAACATTTGTGCAAATCTTTGAATATATATATTTTTAAAGCGAACATTTGAGCACTCGGTGCCGCGCTATGAGCTTCTATAGATCTGCAAAAAAATGATTTTTTTTAACAAAGGCGTTTATTTGCTTTTTTTGCTGATAATTTACAGTGTACAATTATTTTTAAGCAAATAAACTAAAATAAATAGAAAAAACACAAAAAGAAAAAAACACAACAGAAAAACACAACAGAAAATAAATAGCCAAAGAAATCTAAAATGACAGAGATGCATTCCCGGTATGAACAGGTTAATTGAGCGGCAGGCACCAGCTGTATCTTATCTTTGCTTATAATTTGGGTTGAAAATGAACCTGAATCACTCTTATAACCACCGTGGGTGGTACCGTCACATTTCATCATTGCATGTATGACAGTGCGTCACGTCAACCCATCAGTCAGTTTAAGACGGCCTTGTCCTGGCTTTGCCGTGACCTCTTGACAGAGGCCAGAGCCTTCGCGTGACAAGACGGTGACAAGGCTGTGACTAACTCTGGGTGGGGGGGGACGAGCCATGACGGTTCTGATGATGATGATGGTGGTGGTGGTGATGATGATGATGGTGGTGGTGGTGATGATGATGATGATGATGATGATGATGTCCAGTCTGTCTACAGTGACAGTGTCACTGACGAGTCACGGCTGTCCTCATTTATACTCATTAAGACCGGTTGAGGCCGGTTCTAAAAATGTCTTCTAAATCCTGTAACAGTTTTCTGAAAAACATATGTTGCTATATCAGTGGTTCTCAAACTTTTTTAATGTCAAGGACCACCCAAAATGACATGTATTTGACACAAATTTCCAAAAATAGCAGATCTGCTATTTTTGAATAGCCAAAGTACAAAATAATGGTTAAAAGTAGTTAAAATGATTGTGACACTATATTAACTACTTTTGCTGGAACCCCCCCTCAAGGACCCCTGGGGGTCCCCGGACCCCACTTTGACAACCATTGTGCTATACTGTACAGTATATAGCTGTATTGAACAGGTTGAAACCCTCAGTATTCTAAACAGGCCTTACAGCTGCACTCCACGCTTCGGCTTTCCATCCAAATCACATACATTAATTAGCGATTAGAGCCGATCGATTGATCACAACTAGAGGTCAGGGGCGGACGCAGCGGAATCCACTGGACGTTATTTTTTCTGAAGGTTTGAAAATGGCTCCCGTAATCGTTTTCTTCTCTGTATGCAAAACGAGGCCTTTGAGGTCTGTGTTTGCATTTGTCGTGTGTTTCGCACTTGCAGTGGTGGAAAAAGTACTCAATTTTTCACTTAGGTAAAAGTACCAATATTGCAATGTAGAAATACTCTGTTACAAGTAAACGTCCGGGATTCAAAATTTACTTGAGTAAAAGTACAAAAGTACTGGTATCAAAATGTACTTAAAGTACCAAAAGTACTCATTATGCAGAATGTCCCATTTCACAAGTTTTCAATGTATAAAATGTATAAAAATCTTTTGAAAATAGCCGATCTACAAGCTCACAATGCGTCGCATCGCAAGCTTGTAGATCGGCTATTTTCAAATGGCCGAAATGTATATAGGGCTGAAGTGGGTAATCAATTCTACAAACTTTACAAAGTAACTAGTAACTAAAGTTTTCAAATAATTGTAGTGGAGTAAAAGTATAATATTTGCCTCTGAGATGTAGTGGAGTAGAAGTAAAAGCACTGAAAATTGGAAATACTGCAGTAAAGTAAAAAAATACCTCACAATTGTACTTGAGTACAGTACTTGAGTAAATGTACTTAGTTACTTTACACCACTGCGCACTAATTTGTGTGCCACTGCAGCTCCTAATGCAGGTGCTGGCTGCAGTACCTGGAATATTGCACGTTGTGCAACTACAACACTGTTGTTACGCCTACTTGGGATATAGATTTTCGCATGCATGTGCAAATTGTGATAGGGGTGCAATAGTTCATCGATTAGGGAAGAAAAACAATTGATTGTGCACGACACTGTGTAAAGTGGCTTATCAGACTAATCCATTCAGTCGATTATAAGAAATCAATTTAGACATTTTTCGCGTTGATTCCTTAATAACATCTCTGTTGGGTGGAAACCTCACATTTCCAAAACTGTTACTTTTCAGGATTCCAATTCAAAAACGGCAAAAGCAGCAGATCTACAAGCTCGAAACGCGCCGCTTCGCGCCGCGTTTCGAGCTTGCAGATCTGCTACTTTTGATGCTTTCGTGTGGCGCTGCATGTTAGTATGATCGAGTTGGGCGTTCATTTACGAAAAAACACAAAAAGTTCCAGTTTGGAGATAAGAGGTTTCTGCCCTGCTTCTGTCCGTGGCACACAACAATATTTTTGAGATGGGGGGGGGGGTCCGCAGCCAAATACATATCAATTTGGGGGTCCTTGACTTGAAAAAGTTTGAGTAATGGATAGAATAATAGCTAAGAAGATAATCAATAGTTTCAGCCCTATAAGTGTGTGTGCGTGCGTGTGTGTGTGTGTGTGTGTGTGTGTGTGTGTGTGTGTGTGTGTGTGTGTGTGTGTGTGTGTGTGTGTGTGTGTGTGTGTGTGTGTGTGTGTGTGTGTGTGTGTGTGTGTGTGTGTGTGTGTGTGGGACGTTGTGTCCCCTTGGCTGAGTGGTAAAGGCTGTCTCCCGGACGTCAGCTGCCCGTCCCCTAACACCCCCCGCTGTCCCTCCGTCTCTCTGTTGTTGTGTTACATTTTAATGGCCAAACCCCTCTGGCTCTGAGACAAGAGTTGGCTTTTTCTGGTGACAGCACAACTTTTTTTTGACAGCATTCTCCCTCTGCCGCGTACACACACAGTACACACTGACTGGTGTGTGTGTGTGTGTGTGTGTGTGTGTGTGTGTGTGTGTGTGTGCGTGTGCGCGTGTGCGTGTGCGTGTGGGAGTGTTGGGTGGGAGGGTTATATTTTGTATAACCATGCGTTTCCGTTTTGATGTTATGCAAATGTGTCAAAAAACTAGAGATAGATTAATTGCCTACGCTGTTTTGCAGAAGAATATTGGCATGCAAATTTATTCCGATGCAGACACAAGAAACGGACTCTCACTGTGTGTGTGTGTGTGTGTGTGTGTGTGTGTGTGTGTGTGTGTGTGTGTGTGTGTGTGTGTGTGTCATTTCTAGCAGCGTAGCACACTGAAACAGCATGTGCCGTGAAAGTTCTGATCAATTAAAAAAGCATGAAAAATGCAGTTCTCGTTTCCACTGTTCATGAGGTTGTAAAGTCGTTGATATCGGGCAGAAAAACCTCATATCTCCATATTTCAAATTTATTTTTTATGTAGTTCCATAAAACTACGCCCGTCATACAAGAATGTCGCACAAAAGTAGCGAAAATATCCGTACAAGCTGTGTCTGTGGGTTTTATAAATATTTAACAGATGAAAAGTATTAACGAGAGCTTGTGAATAAATAATAACTAATAACTGCATTGGATCCAATGGAACACAGTGGTTCTCTATCGTGTCGAGACTGTCTCTCCACCCTACATATTCCATATGTACGGTGGAAACGTCACATTTCCAAAGCTGTTACTTTTCAGGATTCCAACGGCAAAATGTAGCAGATGTATAAGCTTAAAACACGCCACTTTGTGCCGGAAAGGGTACCCCCTTCCAGTCAAATGGTGCCGTCTCGGGCATGTGCCGTTTTTGCCCCCCCCCCCCCCTCCATTCCAGTCAAATGTTTGACTTCTTGGGACCACTGTTGATTTCGTCAACTAAAACTATGACAAAAATGTTCGTCGACTACCTTTTTTCACTGACGAAAACTTAATAAAAACTAAATAAGCTACGATGACTAAAACTGTAACTAAATATATTGACAATTTTGTCAACAAATAAAAACTAGACTAAAATGTTAGTGAGGACAAGACAAGTCATTTTATGTTTGATTGCGCTCGGGTGAAAATAGCAGATCTACAAGCTCAGCGCGACGTGTTGTGAGCTTGTAGATCGGCTATTTTCAGCATGCAACCAAGTGTAAAATCAGACATTATGACGCCATCAGGCCCGCTGCTTGGGAGTGAGAATGTGTTGATCGTGTCGGGTCTGTCTCTCCAGTCTCTACCCTCTACATATTCCATAATGTATATGGGTTGGAGAGACAGTCGGCAATAAGGGCATGCGGTCGCAACAGGTTCCTATTACGCCGAATCAAATGGGTTCAAATCTGAGCCAAGTCTCCTGAGGAGGCGCGTCTGAAGCCTGGGTTCTGAACGGGAGTCTCCAGACGTGAAAACGGATGATGATGGGTTGGGGAGACAGTCTCTCCCCGCTCAGAGGATCTGAGTGGTTCTTTTTTCCATTTCCTGAAAAGTACCAGTTCAGACGAGGTTTCCGTAGTGCGACATTACACACAGTTAAACCTCAGAGCACGTTTTCAAACCAAGCACATCTAGGAGAGCACTGGAGTTAATCGAGGCCCACGCAGGAATTAATTAGCAAAGTGTGTTCTGGAATACTGAAGCAACGAGACCTTATAGCTGGGTCATCTCCTGTGGGGAAAGTACTGTATAAGTTCATTTACTCAAGTAGTGCACTTTTTTTTTGGTAAGATTTTGAGGTGCTTTTACTTAACTTGCAAATATTGTAACAGTTTTATTCCACTACAATTATTGGAAAACCTTAGTTCCAAGTTACTTTGTAGATTCATATTATTATTACAAAGCACACATTAACCAATTAAGCCGTATTTTACACCTCATCTATTGAAACTATACGCAAAATATATGCAAATGCTATTTTCGACAAAAGTTGTGAGTTTCTCACATTTCCAAAACGTACTTTTCACGGTTCAAATTCAAGAGTAGCAAAAGTAGCAGATCTACAAGCTCGAGCTTTCGAGCTTGTACTGTAGATCTGCTACTTTTGATGCTTTTGTGTGACGCTATGATCAAGTAGGGCGTTCATTTATGGAAAAAAACACAAAAAGTTAAAATATGGAGAAAAGAGGTTTCTGCCCGACAGCAATGATATTTTGATGCCAGTACTCTTGTACTTTTAGTCAAGTAGAATGTTGAATACAGGCCTTTTATTTGTAACAGAGTACATGTTCCAGCAGTGAGAATGACTATACCATGCAGTCAGAGTGAGGCTGCTCTGCAGCAGTGGCAGCGCTACAGGTCTGATCTATGCAGTGGTGGAAAGTAACAAAGTACGTACTCAAGTACTGTACTTAAGTATACTTTTGAGGTATTATTACAAAAAAATATTGTACTTTTTACTCCACTACAATTATTTGAACACTTTAGTTACTTTGTAGAACATACATTAACCACTTCAGACCTATTTTTAAAGGATTTCATATATTTGGAAACTTGTGAAATGAGGCATTGTGCATAATGAGTACTTTTACTTTTAGTACTTACGTGTATGTTGATGCCAATACTTCTGTACTTTTACTCAAGTACATTTTGAATACTGGTACTTTTACTTATAAGAGTATTTCTACATTGCTTTTAATTAAGTACAAAATGTGAGAACTTTTGCCACCACTGGATCTATGTAACTTCCTGACCTAGGCGTTCATCGCTGTCAAAGTGCCCTTGGGCAAGGCAGTGTTCCAGAGTCATTGCTCCTGGCTTGTCCTATAGCACTCTAAAGGCCTGTCCACACCAACAACCATAATGATAACTATAAATACATTATAACCCTGGCATCCCTACTTTTTTCCTTCTTCGATTCATTATTTTTATAGCTCTTTCAGTTTGGGACAAATACAGATTTAAAAGAATCTTAAACAGGCATAAAAAAAACCTCTTGGACAGAACATGTACCAACACAAGCAATATCATATAAACAAGACAAACCAAGAAACATGAATACACAAATGCAAAGAAAAAACAAATGGAGAAAAAAAAGAAAATGTTCTAAATTTGTAAAAAAGTTATATATATATATATATATACATAATATATACAGGGCAGGAATTTCACGGTAGCCACAACGTCGTTGCCCCTATATATATATATATATATATATATATATATATATATATATATATATATATATATATATATATATATACACATCGTTCTAACTCAAGTCAGAATCAATCTTTATTGTCACATCACATTATAAGTAAGGTGGGAGAAAGTTGTGCAGGCTCATCATTGCAGTTAAAAGATAGATAGAGAGTCATAACATAAAAGAGAGAGGAGAGGCATAAAGTGCATAATATATGACCAATCTGCATAATAAATTTGATTAATGTGACTAGATGAAGTGGATGGCGGAGGAGTCCACACCGACAAACGACAGTGAAGAACGTTTGGATCAGAGCAATTCGATGAACGACAGTAACACTGCCCGGCCAATCAAAATCCATCCCAATTCATGGGGCGTCACGTTCAACATGTTTACAGAACAAGTTCTTCAACATCTTCAACCCAACATCTTCAACCCATTAAGACCTGGAACTGTGTCATTTTGAGCTAAAAAGCATTATTTTACCCTTTTGGCTATTCAAAAATAGCAGATATACAAGCTCTTAGCGCGGCACCGAGTGCCGCGCTACGAGCTTGTAGATCTGCTATTTTTGAAAAATCGTAAAAATGTGTGCAAATCTTTGAATATATATATTCTTAAAGCAAACATTTTTAACTAAAAATTTTGCTTCTGGGGGTCCCTGGAACAAAATATTTTGATAGGGGTCCGCGGCCAAATACATATAATGTTGGGGGTCCTTGACATGAAAAAGATTGAGCACCACTGATATAGAAACACACGTTTTTCAGAATACTGTTGAGATTTAGGAGACATGTAGAATCGGCTTCAGGTCTTAATGGGTTAATAGTTCTCATTCTTGGTGTCGATGACGCCCTTTCACCCTTCTAAAATCCCTGTCAAAGTGTCTTGGGGCAAGCCACTGTTCCTGGGGCATTGCTCCTGGCTTGCCCTATAGCACTCTAATGCAGGGGTCTCAAAATGAACCCTTATGGTTCTGTTACTCTGAGAGTCTGTACACTGTCAGAGTTAAATAAACACTGAGAGATTTTTTTACAGCGTACATGTGGGTCCCAGAGGTAAAACATGGTATCCAGAGGGGGTCCGTGGTCCCCTAGCACACAACACGTCGCTTCACGGCATGTTGTGAGCTTGTAGATCTGCTATTTTCACTGCATCTTTTTATTTATTTATGGAAATTAGGAAAAAAAAATCTTTTTATTCATTAAATACTTTGAGAAATGGTGGAATTGTTTGTAATTGATGAAACTTTGTGATGTTTTTGGTTTAAACTTTTTTAAATCCATTGAAATAATATATATATCTATATTTTTAAATGTAGGAAACAGAAATGAGGAGATATTTACTCGAGACCCATAAAACCCAAAGATGCTTGGGGTCCCGACCCACTGTTTGGGAAACGGTAGTCTAATGCATATCAAACTGAGGGTCCTTGAAATTCAGAAGGTTGAGCATCACTGGCCTAAATGAATGGAGATGAAGGCCAAGGTAATGGTGGGGGGGGGGGGGGGGTTTGTTATTACTGAAGAAATGTGAGGAGGCCAGGAAGGAAGGAAGGAGGGAAGGAAGGAAGGAAGAAGAAAGAAGAGAGTTGAGAAGTGGAGCAGGGAGCAGGGGAATAAGGGCTAAAGGGAGGAGGCAGAGCAGCAGGAGATAAGAGCAGCATTAGGTGGATATGTAGGTCATGAGCAGGGGTCACGGCAACATGGTGCCACTCGGAGACGTCTCCGCTCAGTCTCTGGCCTTCTTCCTCTGCATTCTCACCACACTCTGCCCCAAACACCGCAAACACACGCACGCACGCACACACACATGCACATACGCACGCACCCACTCATGCGCATGCAATGCAAACGTACAAATCACAGAACCTTATACTGAAATTACATCTGCTGTAGGATTGCAACTATCGATTATTTCCCTAGCAATTATTCTATTGAGTACTTTTTAGAGTGGCTAAAATAGGTTATCTATAAATTATTTTTGAACATTTTTTAAATATTATTTTGACCAAAAAAAGAACATTCAAATTGTTTCCCCCTAAAATGGATTTATTTTTAAACCAATTATATATATTTGTTATTATAAATGAAAGACTATTGTTTGATTACCTGTAGCCCCACCAATACACTGTGTTATGCACAAATATAGCAGTAGCTGGAGAAGGCATCACCATTATGCCTCCGTGCCCCGCGCTGTGACCGCAGTGTCCAGTGTGAACGAGTGTCTTTCTCAAATGTCATGCAATACAACCAAACAGACATTGTAACACAAAACCTCAGTAACCGGCTGTACACAGTCACATCCTCAGTGGAAAAAATGGACCCGCTTGTATTCAACTGCAATGGATACTCACTCTTGTATAAAACTTAAGATACAGATTTGTTCAGACTTCCATTCAATATGGATCCGAGACTTTTAGAGATCGATCACTCACTACCTTGAGGCTGATATACAATATATCCCACGTCCTTTATCAAGGATGGAATTGGATACAACGTGTTCCGTTAATACAGTGGTTCTCAAAGTGGGGTCCGGGGACATCTAGTAGTCCCTGATGGGAGTTCAAGGCGATCCCCAGCAAAATGATAGATGGTTAGAAACCAAATGGAACCTTACAGATTCGGGTTCCATTTGTAAACTTGAGTTCCAAGGGGTCCTCTGTAAAGTTAGTAGTAGTTAAGTTAGCATCACAACCACTTTAACCATTTATTTTGGCTATTCAAAAATAGCCGATCTACAAGCTCACAGCGCGTTGAAATGTTGAATAATTTGTACATAAATCTTCTCCTCTGGGGGCCCCTGGCAAAACCTTTTCAGATGGGGGGTCCGTGGCCAAATACATATCAATTTGGGGGTCCATGGCGTGAAAGGCTTTGAGAACTACTGGCCCTAAGGCATTGGTTCTCAAAGTGGGGTCCGGGGACCCCCAGGGGTACTTGAGGGGGTTCCAGGGGGTACCCAGCAAAATATGTAAATATAGCATCAGAATAATTATGACCTTTTATACTTTGGCTTTTCAAAAATAGCAGATATACAAGCTCATAGCGCGGCACCGAGTGCCGCGCTATGAGCTTGTAGATCTGCTATTTTTGAAAAAAACATTTGTGCAGATCTTTGAATATATACATTTTTAAAGCGAACATTTGTAACTCAAATCTTTGCTTCTGGGGGTCCCTGGAACAAAATATTTTTAGATGGGGGTCCGCAGCCAAATACATATCATTTTGGGGGTCCTTGACATGAAAAAGTTTGAGAACCACTGCCCTAAGGCGTATCACCCTGAGGAGGGTCGTTGGAATTCAAACATTTGAGAACCACTGCCATTCTAAACGTCTGTGAAGCTCAGGTTTAGAAACTCCAGAGCTCATGTGTGAAACAAGTCATAAATTATGTCATAATATGACATCACTTATGAGAAGTGTGTGTGCGTGTTTAATCACACACACGCACTGGCATACTAATAGTGCCGTTCATTTGATCATCAGCACTCTCTGCCACGCACTCATTCCATTATACGCACACGGGCACGCACGCCCACAGACACGCACACGCACGCACGCACACTCTCTCTCTCTCTCTCTCTCTCTCTCTCTCTCTCTCTCTCTCTCTCTCTCTCTCTCTCTCTCTCTCTCTCTCTCTCTCTCTCTCTCTCTCTCTCTCTCTCTCTCTCTCTCTCTCTCTCTCTCTCTCTCTCTCTCTCTCTCTCTCTCTCTCTCTCTCTCTCTCTCTCTCTCTCTCTCTCTCTCACACACACACACACACACACACACACACACACACACACACACACACACACACACACACACACACACACACACACACACACACACACACAGAGAGAGAGAACTATGCCCAGTAGGGGACATCTGCCATGGGCATGTTTGTTAATAAATCTCCCTTTTAAAGTGCAGCATAAAAATGAAGGTTGTTGTGACTTTACTCATTTTGAGCTCACTGAATTTTCTGTCATTTTTCTGTCATTTTCTGTTTCACTATTTCATAGTTATATTGCAGACACAGAAAAAACACCTTATACTACAGTATAGGTACTTTACTGCTACTACTACTACCAATAGACAGACAGACAGACAGACAGACAGACAGACAGACAGACAGACAGACAGACAGACAGTAGGCATGTAACAATTTATCGTAAATCGAGCGCACTGCAAAAGGATATATGCATAGAGAGATAGAGAGATAGAGAGATAGATAGATAGAGAGATAGATAGATAGAGAGATTACATTAATAACTCCATATCACAGCCTGCCCAGAATATATTCAGTTAAATAAACCAATACTACACTGTTCAGTAGCTATTCTTGTGGTTTGACAGTATATGTGACAATTAGCTGCCATCAGGTACAGTACAGGGGGGGGGGGGGGGGGTTATTCCCTATGGGCTATATTAGCCCAGGCTCACTATTCGTCTCTGTCGGGTGGAACCTCATATGTCCAGAACTGTTACTTCAAATTAAAAAATAGCAAAAGTAGCAGATCTCCAACTCAAAACGCACCGCGTTTCAAGCTCCCAGGTCTGCTACTTTTGATGCTAGGGCGTTCATTTCACGAAAAAAAATACACACACAGTTAGAATATGGAGATAAGAGGTTTCTGCCCCGACAGCAACGTATTCCTACATTCACATTGGGTTATTAACCATCGTGGAGATACTCACTATACTCTGTGTGACCGGGGGGGGGGTATGGAGAGGACTGAGCGCTCATGTCAGCTCATTAACCATCTCTGGTGGCCATCTGACCCGTCCCAGGCTATTGTGTTTGGCCCCTGGTGTGACCTCGCAGCACGTTGGACACACATCAGTGACCAGTGCTCATCTGTGTACGTTAGCCGGGAGTGGGACCCAATGGTTTGGGACTGGGAGTTCACACAACATGCTGGAAATGGGGATTCTTTTTTAATTAATTAAGCACAGGTTTCCTGTGCATGTACGTACTGTATGTTTCTGAGCGGTCCCCTGCCTGACACACTCTCCTCTAAGTCAGACAGTGGTTCTGGGGTGGGGTCTGGGGACCCCCAGGCGTCCTTGAAGGGGTCCCCTGCACAATTAACATAGCATCACACAATCACTTAATCAGTTGAACCACTTTAACCCTATGTTATACTTTGGCTATAGTCAAAAATAGCCAATCTACAATAGCGGTTCTACAAGAGCAGATCTACAACAAAAAAAAACAGATTTACAATAGCAGATCTACAAGCTCACAATGCGTCTTGGTGCGACGCCTTGTGATCTTGTAGATCTGCTATTTTATGAATATTTTGGAAAAAATCTGTATAATTTATAATTTATTCATAGTTGTCCCTGGCACAAAATCTTTTCAGATGGGGGTCCGTGGCCAAATACATATTACTTTGTGGGTCCTTGGCATGAAAATGTTGCTGTACCACCACAATCTCAGAGAACTCGGCGCACAGCCCCTCCCTCCCCTTCGTATACTGCATGGCTGCGTGGCATGCTGTGACAGCAGATGACCTTTGAACCTGTTGCCTGCGTACACCCGTCAAAGCCCACCTTATCAGGCTGACAAATGGCGTACCCTCGGCCGACCTCCGTCATTTATTTCCCCCGCTCCGGGATTCATTGGTACTTATTCAGACTGACATGCTCCAGGGACTTGCTAGAGACACTCACGTCTAAGATCGTAAGCTTTAAATGTATAAGCACTGGCCCCGTTTAGACGACAACGGTCTCTGGAGGAAACGGCAAAATAAAATGTCAGATGTGCCTTCCGTTTAGACGGCAACAGCATTTTTCGGGGTTGACAACGCAAAAAAGTGAAACCCCCTTCCAGAGTGGAAATCTTTGAAAACGCCTCGCGTCTCCATGTAAACAGGCAATACAGGGGAAAACCGCAAAGCGTGTGACGTCATGGCTCACGTTGGCTGACACCGCGTATGCTATTACATTGTGTAAAAAAAAAACAGTGGTTCTCATACTTTTTCATGTCATGGACCCCCAAAATTATATGTATTTGGCCGCCAACCCCCATCTCAACATATTTTGTTCCAGGGACCGCCAGAAGCAAAGACAGTATTGTAAGTCGCTCTGAAGAGCGTCTGCTAAATCCGTAAATTGTAAATTGTCTCTCTGCTGGGTGGAAACCTCACATGTCCAAAACTGTTACTTTTCAGGATTCAAATTAAAAAAACATCAAAAGTAGCAGATCGACAAGCTGAAAACGTGTCACACTTCCTACAGTTTCCTACTAGTTCCATCCCAGGCTCTCCCTGACACAAGTGTCCTTGCGCAAGACGTTGAACCCCCAACTGCTTCAAATGAGCAGGCCTTGCATTGGTTTCTTTCCTCCTCCAATATGTGTAAATATTTATTCGAATGGGTGAATGTAATGCACTTTGGATGAAAGGAGCTATATAAAAACAACAACAACACACCTCTCTACACAACTAGTTAGTTAACCCACATCATCGCAACTAAATGACTATATAGTTAAATCAGTGGTTCCGGGGACCCCCATGGGTCCTTGGGGGGGTTCCAGCGGGTCCTCAGCAAATCATTTTAAACACTTTCACGATCTTTTTAAACACTTTATCCATTTATATGTTGGCTATTCAAAAGTAGTTATTTTAGAATTTCTTTGAAAAATCTCCAAAATGTTTGGAACATAATCTTCTATTCTGGGGGTCACAACATATTTTCAGATGGGGGTCCGCGACCAAATACATATTAGTTTGGGGGTCCTTGACTTGAAAAAGTTTGAGAACCACCAAGTTAAATGACATCAACTAGTCAGTCAACCCACATCATTCAAAAGGCAGAACATGAACAGTTCCTATATCCACTAGCATGCTAGTCACTCAACACATACAGTAACTATGCTCCCTAGAGCTCTCAGAGGCTCTTTACACCCAAGTGGAAATGGGCTGAAGGGTGGTGCTAGAGGACAGGCCACGGGGGTCACTAAAACCAGCAGGGGTTCACCGCCACCATGCAACCTGCCATATTAGATTATGATACATACTGTGTGCAAAGTTGACATTTTCACCCGAGGGTGGTGCTAAAGTTCACTAATGGTTAGTGTGCATCCTTCAGGGAACATGAATGTGCTGCAGTAAGTCCTATGACAATCCAGCCAGAGGTCTCCTCTCCTCTTCTTGGACCAAAGTGGACCAACCCATCCACCGGTCAGCATTCGGAGCATGTACTGTATAGGCCAAGTGTTCCTAAACAATTCAGGCCGCGACCCCCCCAAAATAATCATATTTGAACTGACAAGCACTTGGAATAGTAGGCATTACATTCAGTTTGACTCGCTTCCACAGATAGATATTGTGAAAATAGCCGAACTACAAGCTCGCCAACGCATCGCACTTCGAGACGTTGTGAGCTTGTAGATCGGCTATTTTCACAAGGTTTGCCTCTTTCTCGCGTAACATTTGACAATTTGGCCAATTTGGTATTAAAAAGGACTTAAAAGTCCTTAAACTGTCACTTTAGAAATCTGCAGATACCCTGTATACATTTATACTGTATGTTGGTTTGTTTACTGTTGAGTGAGAAAACAATGTTGCACATCAAGTTAGTCATCTGGGGACCCCCAAAAAATCTTTTGGGGACGCAATTCCCAAACTGGGGGTCCCGACCCCCAGTTTGGGAACCACTGATGAAGGCAATGCAGCAACATGCTCCAAATGAATCCATCCACCCACCTAACTCCCTTAACATCCACTGTCTAAAGTTCCTTATTGATGAGACAGACACCATCATACCTCCCTCTGGTTCCGAACGCGCCATTGGAGGGGTGGGTGGCTGGAGAGTGTGTGCTGAGGTGACCACCTCACCGTTTATCACCGCTGCTCAGTGACGTCATTTTGCAGCAATCCACCCACCCAGTTTTGGTGGGTGGGTGGATTCATTTGGAGTATGTAGCTGCCTAAGGGACTTTTGGTGGATGAATGATAAGTTCTGACGTCAGATGGATTAAAATGGAGTATGCAGGGGGCTTTAAGAGTTCTGACGCAAGTAGGGCTTAAATGCCTTTTACACCAAGCACTATAGCTATAACTGTAACTGTAAGTATAACTCCACTTGAGTCCACTTGAGTGTGGTGGACTCAAGTGGATGAGTCCACACCACAACTTAAATAAAGGCCGTGGTGAATGATAGATATAGTTATAGTTATCAATGTAGTTATAGTGCCTAACGCTGGATTCATATTTAATTTCCCATGGTGCTGAAAACAGCCGATCTACAAGCTCACAAAGTGTTACTCTGCGATGCGTTGTGAGCTTGTAAATTGGCAATTATCGCCGAGCGACAACGGCACACAACACATTATGAAACAGGCTTAACATTTTGTTTTCACCTTCTTTCTTGATAGCTGCCTCTTCCCTTCTCACTATTTCTCCCTACTGTTGCAACTGAAAGCCATAATCATTTGATTCACCCACAGTACTTAACGGACTATCTATATGTCGAAATGTTGAATTAAGTTGTATGCTACATCGCTAACATTTACATTATGTTAGCTTAACCTCATCATGTCATACTAAAGGCCCTGTTTATTTTATTCTTTATTTTTCTGTCCATCTTTTTTGGCACAGTACACAATTCTCTTCCCTTAAGTGCTACTGACAGATAGCAGCCACTTAGTCAAGAGATGAGATTTTTACTTCCTGGTGCTGAAAGAAAATCCATTTATTTTGGACCGTGAGTGTTGTCCCCAGCTAAAAGGGCTGACGCATTGATTACATTCCAAGTGCTATAATGTCCTGAGTGCTCCAGCGGTATGGAAACCCCCCCGTGTTGCCAAAATGTATAAATATAAAGTAGATAAGGTATGCATTTTAATCAGCGCAGTATGGGAGGGAGGCAATGAGTGTGGGGGAAAGACAGTTATTGTGGAACCTCGGCTGCCACGAAGAGAAGAGCTGTTCACCCGAGGATTAGTTCTTTTTTTTTTTCGCCTTACACCTACAGTACAGTTTGGCCTTTAGTTTTCTGTGATTTGACGTCACTGCTCACCCCACTGACAGAATACATGCCTTCCTTTGAGCTAAACTTTGAGCTTATAGGTGTATTAAATGATAAATGGTGCATTTCTATAGTGTATTGACTGGTAAATCGATGGTGATGTATGTATAATCCCTGGATCATCTGCATATCGTCTCGGTCAGATGGGAACCTCATATGTCAAAGATTGTTACTATTCAGGATTAAAATAAAACAAACAGCAAAAGTAGAAGATCGAGCTTGAAACGCGTGCTTTGCGCCGCGTTTCGAACTTGAAGATCTGCTACTTTTGATGCTTTCGTGTGATGCTGTGCTGTAGTATGATCAAGTAGGGCGTTATTCATTTACAAAAAAACACAAATAGTTAAAATATGGAGATAAGAGGTTTCTGCCCGAGAGAGACGATATCTAAACCCCACTTCTCCTCCCACAACCATCTCTCTCTCTCTCTCTCTCTCTCTCTCTCTCTCTCTCTCTCTCTCTCTCTCTCTCTCTTGTTCTACTGTGGCACTCTCCATTAGACGTGATGTTTTGGCACCAGATCGCCCACATTGTTTTAATTTAGGTCTTTGGGAGGTAGAAGAAAAGGGGAGCCATGAGAGGGGAGGGGAGGAGAGGAGAGGAGAGGAGGGGAGGGGAGGGGAGGGGAGGGGAGGAGGGGAGAGGAGAGGAGAGGGGGTTAGTAAGCATCCTGACCATTCATCTGGTTACAATCAGTTCACCTCCTCTGCTTCCTGCCTACAGACCTGCATCAACGTAGGAGAGGAACCTGTGTGTGTGTGTGTGTGTGTGTGTGTGTGTGTGTGTGTGTGTGTGTGTGTGTGTGTGTGTGTGTGTGTGTGTGTGTGTGTGTGTGTGTGTGTGTGTGTGTGTGTGTGTGTGTGTGTGTGTGTGTGTGTGTGTGTGTGTGTGTGTGTGTGCGTACGTGCATGTGTGTGTTCGTGCGCGCTCGCACGTTCGTTCGTGTGTATCTGGGCAGGTTGGGCAGGTTATGGACTCTAAACTGTATGTGCCAATTAACTGCTTGTATTTTGGAGGAGCGTGTGTGTGTGTGTGTGTGTGTGTGTGTGTGTGTGTGTGTGTGTGTGTGTGTGTGTGTGTGTGTGTGTGTGTGTGTGTGTGTGTGTGTGCGTGTGCGTATGCGTGCGCACGTGCCAGCATTATATTTTGGTGTGCAAGCATGCAGCAGGTCCAGTGTCCATGTCAGGGTCCACCACCATGCCTCTACATCCATCTGGTGTAGACCTTTACCCCACCTGCTGAGACCACTTCCTGCCTCTCTGTCATCCATCTGCTGTGTGTGTGTGTGTGTGTGTGTGTGTGTGTGTGTGTGTGTGTGTGTGTGTGTGTGTGTGTGTGTGTGTGTGTGTGTGTGTGTGTGTGTGTGTGTGTGTGTGTTTGAATTGAGGGGCTGTACACTGTCAATGTACTGTAACTCTGAGAGTGTGCAATGTTACCTTTTAGAAAATGAAATACTTTCTTTTTTTCTTTTCTTTTTAAATGCCTCTTCTTTATTTGTTACTTTTGGCAACTCTGACTTTTATCATAATACATGCTGTCGGGCAGAAACCTCTCATCTCCATATTCTAACTGTATGTTTCTTTGTAAATTAACGCCCTACTTGATCCTACTACACAAAAGCATCAAAAGTAGCAGATCTACAAGCTCGAGCGCCGGACAGAGACGATATAGAGCTTATTGCATCATACTGTACCTGGGAATGAGTCTGACGCATTTCTACATACACATCGATTGAGTGTTTTCTTGTTAATCAGCAGAATGCATGGCTTTAACGGCTGTAGTTGCAAGTGTGATTACAGAAATAAAACAAGCAGATGGCTCTTAATGTAGTGGGTCATTATCATTATTATGCGCTTTAGTGGGATCCTATTTAAAATGCAACGCTTCTACAAGTCTTTCTTTTTTTTTTTTATCATATTTCCTAAATACGCTTTCCTAGTCAATGTAGACCAGGGGTGGGCAACTTTGATGATGGAGAGGGCTATATGGAGGCTGGCAGCCACGTCTCTCTGCAAGTGCTCCCGGAAAATAATGGCTATACCAAAGCCTGTTCTTGACACATCATACACGGGCAACTGGCAGACCCGAAGACACATGCGGCCCCCACCTGCACTTAATATCAGAATAACGATATGCTATTGTGTTCAACTGTTCCAGTTCCAAACATTAAAGTTTACATGGCCCGTTTGAATTACTAAAGTCCATTGTATTAAATTGTAGTGTATCTTTTTATGTCCATTGTGTAAGGAGTGAAAATAGTATAGCCATTCTTTGCTTAGTTCTTAGCCTTTTAAGTTGTTCTCTTAATAAAGTTGTTTTTTTGTTTGTTCTGTCTTGTAGAGCAACTTTGAGTAACAAGAAAAGCGCTATATAAATTGGATGCATTATTATTATTATTATTATTATTCAGTGTACATGTTTCATTACTTTTCAAATGCATTTATTAATGCTTATACATTTTATGAACTTAAGTACAAACACAATGGACATAAAAAGATACACTACAATTTAATACAATGGACTTTAGTAATTAAAACGGGCCATGTAAACTTTTATGTTTGGAACTGGAACAGTTGAACACAACAGTATATCGTTATTCTGATATTAAGTGCAGGTGGGGGCCGCATGTGTCTTCGGGTCTGCCAGTTGCCCGTGTATGATGTGTCAAGAACAGGCTTTGGTATAGCCATTATTTTCCGGGAGCACTTGCAGAGAGACGTGGCTGCCAGCTTCCACTCCCGATGGCTGTCTAGACTATAGTTCTTCAAAACATTCCCCCAATTCTGTCGTCTAATATTTCCTGCTATTCAAAACAGTGTTGATGTTTAAGCATATTTTCACTAACACAGTCAACAAAGGTGATATTTCTTCGACATTCTGCATCATCCCAATCCCTGGAGGAGAAGGGTGTAGTTGGAACATGTCACTCCCTATTCCAAACCTCATAACCTCCTTTTATGCCAGATTTATGCTCGGTCGCCGAATGTCTTGCGCCGAAAATAGCAGGTCTACAAGCTCACAACGCGTTGCAGCTGCAATGCGCTGTGAGCTTGCAGATCTGCTATTTCCGGGACGAGACGGCACCGGCGGCTCAACTAAGTATAAATCAGGCTTTGCTTCTTCTTAGCATACAGAACCAATATAATAGACAACGCCGCGTGCCAGAGAGCCATGCATACACCACACGTCCCAGAGACAGTTATTAGCTCTGACGCAGGGCCTCCAGGAAATGAAGCATTGACTATAATGCTGTATGTTTCCAATTTGCCAGGGCATATTTGCTGCAATATACTTTCCTATTGCCAAGCCCTACAAGAGACAATATATCGTATACATCTCTTTTTGTTGTCTAACCAACTCAATTGTGACGCACGTAAAAATCCTCCTAGTTCAGTTTCTGCACTTAAATGAAAGCAAACCCAACAACCAGACTCCCAACAACAAACGCACCCATTATTATCTCTTTCTGTCAAAAGCTCGAGCTGCCACATACGATCTTCCCGTCTCGGTTCTTATGTTACATTGCAGAATGTAAAACAAACGAGGGAAGCAGAAAACATGGGTCGGTTAGACTTAAACGGCTCCACGTGTGCGACTGGATGAGGACGGATGCAAGCCTCTAGTCTATATATCGTCGCTGTCGGGCAGAAACCTCATATCTCCGCGTTTCAAACATTTCTGTGTTTTTCTGTACATTAATGCCCCTACTTCATCATACAAGAGTGTCGCACAAAAGTAGTGAAAATAACCAATCTACAAGAGCTTGTACATGGGCTATTTTCACTACTTTAAAATGTTTTAAAAAATAATAATAATTTAAAAAATGTACTTTTTTTGGGGGACATACAAGGTCTCCACCCGACAGCGACGATATCTTTAACAAGCGCGAATCACTCTGGTTTATTTAAAAGAGCTTTAGACAACAAATGACTAATCAACGTTCTGCTCCAGTGCAGCTCCATACGGTTCTAATTAAGCCTCAGACCTCAGCCCCGTTTTTGCAGCCATGAAAGGGGTTCTAGTTCATGGTTTGGTGTGAGTGCCGTCCAGCTAACTACACCACCCCAATTAGTCATGTTTTTACACCACAGTGTCTGCAGTGTTTAGGCCCTGCTTTTACAGCCTCCTTGAAAGTTGTAAAAACCGTCTCTGTCGCGGTGGAAACCTCACATGTCCAAAAAACGTTACTTTTTCAGGATTCAAATTCAAAAGTAGCAAAAGCAGCAGATCTGCAAGCTCGAAACGCGTCGCTTCGCGCCGCGTTTCGAGCTTGCGGATCTGCTACTTTTGATGTTTTTTTGTGACGCTGTAGTGTGATCAAGTAGGGCGTTCATTTACGAAAAGACACAAAAAAGTTAGTATATGTAGATAAGAGGTTTCTTTCCCCAGAGCGACGAAAAGAATGTCTGCAGTACTCCGTCAAGCTGCCCCGGGGGCTATTGCATTAGACTTAATGAAAACCAAAACTATGCTGTGGCTTATGATAATAGGCAAAGTTCCACATCAGCCAAAAGGAAGCCAATTGAAAAGAGGGTTCATTTGTGGGGAGACGGGAAAAATGTTCATCTCGCGCATTCGCGTTGCACGCACACACAACACAACGCACATTAAACGATACATTTGAGTCCACGCAATTAAATTATAATTAGTTAGAATTTCGATCATACTGAGGTTGTGCTGTGCAATAGCTTAAGGACGTCTTTTAGGATATGAAAAAGCATTCTTTCGACCACATGTGGCGCAGCTGGCCATTAATTAGAGACTAAAGGAGACAATATTCTGCTCGTTTGTGGTTCGGTGCTTCTTTTTTTTTTGGACAGAGCTGTGTGAACATGTTGAAAGCGACCAAACATCATTAGCGTGCTAACATACCAAGGAGGTCTGACCCTCGACCACATCGTCTCTGTCGGGTGGAAACCTCATATGTCCAAAAACCTTTCAGGATTCAAATTCAAAAGCATCTAAAGTAGCAAATCCTCAAGCTCGTTCGCGACGCGTTTCGAGCTTGAGGATCTGCTACTTTAGATGCTTTTGTGTGACGCTGAAGTATGATCAAGCAGCGGGCGTTAATTTACAAAAAAATACAAAAAGTTAGAATATGGAGATAAGCGGTTTCTGCCCGACAACAGCGATATCAAGACAGCTTACATAGTATTACTGGTATACTGGATAGTAAGAAGCCCTGCAATGCTGTCTGAAGGACCACTTCTTTCATCCTATTACACACAAACAAACACACACACACACACACACACACACACACACACACACACACACACACACACACACACACACACACACACACACACACACACACACACACACACACACGCACGCACGCGCGCGTACACATGCACAGTCAGCGCTATGTTCCACTTAATGGGAACAAAAGTTGCCAATTGCAGCAAAAAAGCACTTAGCAGTTCAAAAAGTATATTTCCTATTGATCTGTGAAGGTCGGTGTTTTGGAACAAGTGGTGCTGGCAGGCAGTCTACAGACTACTGATAGGTTCACCTACAGTAAAACCTTAGCAGTCTTTACACTCTTAATAACGTGTCAGTGGTGTAAAGTAGTCTTAGAGGCAAATAATGTAATGTAGATACTTACTACGGTACCTAAAACATACATTAAAGGACACTTTTTCAACCTATCTTCATATAATTGGTCCTCACTAATACTCATAATAAAAAGATAATGGTTCCGGGGGGTCCCCTGCAAAAGTAGCTAATATAGCATCACAATCATTGTAACCACTTTATCCATTTATACATTGGCTATTAAAAAATTGCAGATCTACTGCTATGTTTTAATATTTTTTTTCTCAAAATCTTCTCTTCTGGGTGTCCCTGGCACAAAACATTTTTCAGATGGGGGGTCCGCGGGCAAATGCATATCAATTTGGGGGTCCATGAAAAGGTTTGAGAATATTCTGCTAGTGGTTTGGTGGTTTTGTGGACAGAGCTGTGTGAACATGTTGAAAGAGACCAAACATCATTAGCGTGCTAACATACCAAGGAGGACTGACCCTCGACCACATTGTCTCTGTCGGGTGGAAACCTCATATATCCAAAAACTGTTAGTTTTCATGATTCAAATTCAAAAGCAGCAAAAGTAGCAGATCTGAGCTAGACGAAAATGTTTGGTCAGCAAAACAGACATGTTTCAAATGTTTATTTTTTGTAAATGAACGCCCTTCTTCATCACACTACCGTGACACACAAAAGTAGCAAAAATAGCCGATCTACAAGCTCACAAGGCGTCACGATTGTGAGCTTGTAGATCGGCTATTTTTGTTATTTTTGGCGGGGAAAAGTAACAGTTTTGGACATTCGAGCTTTCCACCCGAACTAAGACGAGATATGAAATGTAGTGCAGCATTATCTGTGCTGCTGACGACAGCATGTTTTTTATTTGACTTGATCACAGCTTCATGGCCCAATCTAAGCTCATGGGCTAACTTGAGGGACAATTTACTGTATGTAATGTAGCTCTCAATCCCCATGTGAATCACATCACAGGAACACATTCCTTCTGGTGATGCCTGTTAGTGGCGATATGGCACCAACAGGGTTATTTTTCTCTCCATGCTCTCATTGACATTCTTGGTGTACTATGGATCCAGTTTGCGTGCGTGCGTGCGTGCGTGCGTGTGCGTGCGTGCGTGTGTGTGTGATTCTGGCTAAAATGTCCATCGCAAGCCGACAAGCTGATGAGCCCTAGCCATAGCCTTTTTGATGGACTTTTGCACTCAGGATTTTGTGTTGCGCTTGGCTGGCTGAGCATGTGTGTGACTGTTTTCCCCTGAGCCAACCTGGCTGTAAATGTGGACATTAATACAGCATAGCAGACTGTATCACCGTGCTCCTCCCAGACAGTAATTTGTTCAGAAAATGGACACACATTTCTCATTAGGCTCATGCCTTAGGGGCTGAAATGATATTTAAAAAAGTATCATTGATTCTCATTCTCATTGAGGGAAGATAATGAATGGACTCACATTTCCGTAGCCTTTTTGTCCGGAGTATTTGATGAACGTACAAATAAATTATGCTGTTTTGAAAGTTTTTCTGATTCTGTAAATTAACGACACGCCAACATGTTTAAAGACATGCTGCAAATTCAAATAATGTGGGAAAAAGGTACAAATGTTATAATATTGCATTCTCATAGACAATACATATTTTGAAATGATTGATTGAACACCTAAATCATCCCTTCCCAACATTCAGGAAATATCTAGTAAATGTTTTTGTGTTAACAGCGGAGAGGCCTCCAGAGCACTGCAAGTAGAGCTGGTTTTGAATGTGAGGCAATTATAATGTAAGTTTATTGGCCAATTTTACACCAAGTATGTTCAATACACTACAGTATATGTAAGACTAGCGACTGCCTGCAGTGCAAGTGCGTTTCTCATTGTAAGTCCGTTTTTTTTGTAAATTCGTTTTTTAAAAGTAACTGATGTTTTTGTCTAGATATGAACCAATATGTAAATATCTGAAGTTGTAAAATGTTCCTACCTTTAACACATTGACTGCCTAGATCGAGTTAACTCGATATTAGCTTTTCATCACTTGCCTGCCAAGATCGAGTTTTTTCGATTTTAGCAAAAAAATAATTAAAAAAAAAAAAAAAAAAAAAAAAAAATCGAAGATCTTTACTCTCATCCACTTCCTTGTTAACTTAAAACTTTAAAAATGTGTATCTCGGCTCCTGAGTACTTTTTTTTTTTTCATTGAAAAATCTCTGCCATGAATAACAATAGGCAGTGAAAATAATTCAGGCAGTCAATGTGTTAATGAGTTTAATGACACTTTCTATCGCACCGGTACGACGGCCAGTCTGTGAACAATGTGATTAAGACTTTTCCAAACGTGACTATCATGAGTTACATTTAAATCTAACACCAATAATGTTCAACAGACCACAGTGGAATTAAAAGGCCAAACATTATAGCTCTGCTGCATGCAGCTCACGAGCCTCCCAGGGAGGAGTCATGCTTAGTTCACGTCTATTTGATGACAAAAATAAAAAATCTAATTTCCTACACGATCGTGAAGGGGAAAGCAATTAGAAGACTATATGGACAACTGAGCTCACAGGCATAAGTTTGATGTTTTTTTCTTTTTTTCCCCTTAGACCAGAGCTTTCTCTAGCAGTGGTTCCCAAACTTTTCAGCTCAAGGCCCAAAAGATAAAACTAATGTCTCCCCAGGACCCAAACTTTGCTGTCAGGGCAGAAACCTCTTATCTCCATATTTTAACTTTGAGTTTTTTCGTAAATTAATGCCCTACTTGATCATACTACAGCGTCAAACAAAGGCATCTTTCTAGCTTGTAGATCTGCTTCTTTTGCTGTTTTTGAATTTGAATCCTGTAAAGTAACAGTTTTGGAGATCTAAGGTTTCCACCCGACAGAGAAGATTTAAGCCCCATTTCAAAAACAGTTAAAATAGCTGATCTATTAGCTCGCAATGCATTGCAATTGTTGTGAGTGTGTAAATCTGCTATATTCACTTTTTCGTTATTTTTTTAACGGTATCTTTGCCCTTTCTTTTTATAATAACAAACAATTATTTTGTAGGAAACGTAAGGGGGAAAAAAAGGAAATTTACTCTGGACTGGACCCCAAAAAATTGGTCTGTGAACACGAACATGAGTCCCGAGCCAATGCTTGGGAAACTGTTCTTCTCTATTATAGGAGTGTATTAGAGTCATGGGTGATGTGCTGACTCGGCCATGTGAGCGAGCAATGCAGGCCATGTGACCTTGGACAGTTTGAAGGGTACAGGGTGCCACTGTAATTGTACAGCAATTAAACCACTTAAAGCCAGTGGTGGAAAAGGTACTCACATGTTTTACTTAAGTAAAAGTAAAAGTATCAATACTGCTATGTAGAAATACTCTGTTACAAGTAAAAGTCTGGAATTCAAAATGTATTTGAGTGAAAGTACAAAAGTAATGGTATCAAAATGTACTTAAAGTACCAAAAGTAGAAAGTATTCATTATGCAGAATGTCCCATTTCACAAGTTTTCAAATGTATAAAAATCTTTTGAAAATAGCAAATCTACAAGCTCACAATGCAATGCATCAATCAATCGCGGGCGGCAGTGGCTCAGGGGTAGAATGGCCGGATCAGTTCGATCCCCGGGCTGGGGCGCTCCCCCGGAGTTAGTGTCGAAGTGTCCTTGAGCAAGACGCTGAACCCCTAATTCCTCTCGATGAGCAGGTTGGTGCCTTGCATGGTTTCCTCCGCCATCGGTGTATGAATGTGTGTATGAATGGGTGAATGGCACAATCAATGTAAAGCGCTTTGGATAAAAGCGCTATATAAATGCACCATTTACAATCAGTCATTATTGTAAGCAGGTGAGAAGGTTTAATTGTTTTCATGCAGTTCATACCAATAAGCCTGTACAGATTTTATGATGGGCAGAATCCAAAGGGGATATTAGATTACACAGTGAACATCCTCTGTAATACATTTATCCATTTGTAACTCTGATAATGTACAAATGGAACCAAATGGGGGTCCTTGAAATGAAAAAAAAGGTTGAGAACCACTTCTCTGTAGGAGCCTTGGAGTCATGGGCGGCGTGCTGACTCGGCCATGTGAGAGCGAGCAGCGCAGGGCGTGATGATGTGACTTTGGCCAGTTTGGAAGGGTACAGTACAGGGTGCCACTGTAATTGTACAGCTAACTCAGAGGTAAATGACTGCAATTAACACTGAGGGGTGTTAATTGCAGTGCAGATTGGGGGGTCCCAGAGATACATGTATTTTGTATCAAATTGGGGGGTCTGTGGCCTAATGTCTCTGTCGGGTGGAAACATCACACGTCCAAAACAGTTACTTTTCAGGATTCAAATTCAAAAACCACAAAAGTAGCAGATCAATAAGCTTGCGTTTCGAGCTTGTAGATCTGCTAGTTGTTATGCTTTTGTCTGACGCTGTAGTATGATCAAGTAGAGCACTAATTTACAAAAAAAAAAAAAAAAGTTTGAATATGGAGATGAGAGGTTTCTGCCCGACAACAACGATAATCAAACTGGGGGGGTCCTTGAAATGGGGGAAAAGGAGGTTGAGAACCACTTCTCTCTCTCTAGGAGTCATGAGGTGACGTGCTGACTCGGCCATGTGAGAGCGAGCAACGCGGGCGTGATGATGTGACTTTGGGCACTTTTGAAGGGTATACCGGGTGGTGGGCCGGTGCCACTGTAATTGGTCCAGCTGGGGGTCCGTGAGGGAGGAGGAGGAGGAGGAGGAGGAGGAGGAGGAGGGGGAGAAGGTAGTGAAGCACGTCTCCCCCCAGGCAGGGCATCTTCACAGAGGAGGAACAAAGCTACCATGCAGCCTCTCCTTTGAGCTCTCAACGAGCCTCCCCTCCTTCTCCCTCTCCTCCCAACCAAACAGCTCAGGCCTTTTTTCTGCTGATAATCACACATGGGCCCCTGTGTGTGTGTGTGTGTGTGTGTGTGTGTGTGTGTGTGTGTGTGTGTGTGTGTGTGTGTGTGTGTGTGTGTGTGTGTGTGTGTGTGTGTGTGTGTGTGTGTGTGTGTGTGTGTGTGTGTGTGTGTGTGTGCGTGCGTGCGTGCGTGCGTGCGTGCGTGCGTGCGTGCGTGCGTGCGTGTGCGCGGGTGCGAGCTTAAAGTACACAAACTTACACACATGAGCGCTTGTAGTCACACACACACACACACACACACACACACACACACACACACACGCATACACGCACACACGCACGCACACACACACGCACACACGCGCACACACACACACACACACACACACACTATAGTTCCGCATTCTATTTTTGTCTTGGTCATCCAAAACTGGTGACAAATGCGTGCATGCAGCCACACCGGCCCCAGCTCATGCATTTGATCACTGTCCAAAAGGAGGATGAATACATAAAGGGAGGAACAATCGCACGCTTTAGTGTTTTATCCTCCATTCCCAAGACTCTTGGTCGTTCTGGTCAGCTGTGCCAGTATCACTGTCAGCCCTGCTGTGTGGTTGGTACCCTGTGGAATCCTCGGTGATAATGTGACTCTGAGAATGTACAGAATGGAACCAAATGGACCCTGACGGGTCCATTTGGTTCCATTCTGTACATTCACAGAGTTATGAATGGATGCATTTATTACTGAGGATTTTTACTGTGTAAGCTAATATCCCCTTTGGATTCTGCCCATCATAACATCTGTACAGGCTTATTGGTATGAACTGCATGAAAAGAAATGAAACTTTTTCACCTGCTTACAAATAACTACTAAATATTAAATATTACTGTGTGTAATATTTATGATTTATCAATGGAGGCCAAGTCAAATTTATTTGCATAGCGCAGTGCTTCCCAAATGATAATATAAAAACATGATGTTAAAAGAATGACATGGTACCCTTTTAAAACCTTGAAAAACGTGTTTTCATTGTGATAAGATGAATAGCAACTTAAAGTGTAGGCCTACTACGTTAGTTCCATTGATTCAAGCTGGAACACAAATGATTGATTTTTTAAATAACTGCTATTTTTGCTATTTGATGTACAGCAAAGTATATCGGGTTTAGTTTAAGTGGTTAGGACAGTAAAAGGACATTTGAATACTATTAAATACGAATATGTAAAAAAAAAAAAAACGAATTCAAGTTTAACCTTGCAGTGCAGAAGAAATGATTAGAAAACCTTAGTAAAAGGCAGTGGCCATCAGAAAGCTCTTTAGCTTTGATTTAAACGGTCTGAGAGTTGTGGCCGAACATGCAGTTTTCTGCAAGTTTGTTCCAGATACGTGGTGCATAAAACACTGAACTGTTTTAGTGCTGGGTTCATAAAGCAGACCTGTCCCACATGATGTGAGAGGTATGGGTGTTTGATGATGTACTGTGAAGGTTGCACAAGATCAGAAATGTATACTGGCCCTGAGATAAATTCTTTGACAGACAGGGCGCTGGGTGTGAAGATCTGAGAACTGGAGTGATATTATCCACTTTCTTGGTATTAGCAAGGATTCAAGCATCAGTGTTCTGAATCGATTGCAGTTGTCTGATCGATTTCGTTCCCCAGGGAGAACTGTGAAGACATCGTCTAGTAGTCGAGTCTACTGAAGATGAATGCATGCATGGACAAGTTTATTTCCAAATCCTGCCTGAGAGACATAAGTCCTATAAAGCCTTGATATATTCTGAAGGTGATAGTAGGCTGACTTTGTAATTGTCTTAATGCGGCTGTTGAAATTGAGATGTAAGTCCATGACTACACCAAGACTTCTTCTGGCATGGGTTGTGGGTTTTTAACATTTTTAAAAAAGTGCTTCAGTTCATGTGAAATGGCTTATGTTCACACAGTTTACACTCAAAGGTCTAACATCACAACAACAATCCATTTGGATCTGTCCAGGTCTTCAATTTATGGCCATGTACTGTATATCAGAATCTATCATGCTAAGTAAGTGGTTCTCAAAGTGGGGTCAGGGGACCCCCAGGGGTCCTTCGGTGGGTGTTCCAGGGGGTCCACAGCAAAATTCGTTACACAGCATCAGAATCAGTTTAACCGTGGATGGGGGTCCGCGGCCAAATACATATCATTCTGGGGGTCCTTGACACGAAAACGTTTGAGAAGCACTGTCTAAGTGACATTTACATTGTGACTGAGTACTTCAAGTATGTAAATGAAGTGGGAGGCCAATCAGTAAGAAGGATGATGACACTCTGGCCGTTGGGAGTAACTAATATAACCAATGAGTGGCTTGGGAATTACCTTCCTGCTTGACAGAACGTCCATTACTTTGATTGGTCTCCCATCTCTGTGGCGAGCACATCTCCCTCTAGTGGCTGTTTGGTGTAATAGCTTGACAATCTCAGGAGAGAAGGGAAAAGATATACACAGATCAAATCTATAATTCATAATTATTTGGTGGAGAGCAGCAGTGGTGGTAAAACAAAAATGTACTCTTATAGAGCCCTGAGGGACTCAACAAGTATATCGTCTCTGGTCGGGTGGAAACCTCATATGTCCAAAGCTGTTACTTTTCAGGATTGGATCCCCAAGCTCCGCGTTTCGCCGCGTTTCCAGCTTGTCTTTTGATGCTTTTGTGTGACGCTGTAGTATGATCAAGTAGGGCGTTATTCATTTATGAAAAAACTGAATATAGAGATAAGAGGTTTCTGCCTGACGGCGCCGATTGGGTTTAAGTGGTTAATTACAATAATGCCTACAATATAGGCATTTAGCAGACACTCTTAATCCAGAGCGATTTACAGTAAGCAAGGAAAACACAAGGTAATACATCAAATGCATAGAGATAGTAATCTAGGATCATAGGTACAGTAAACCAAGAACTTATCATCAGTCTAAACCAGGGGTCTTCAACAGGGAGTCCGGGACCCCTAGGGGGTCCTCAGAGCTACTACAGGGGGTCCGCCAAATCTTTGCGTGATATTATTATTTTTTTACCTTAACCACTTGAACCCTAGCATCCCCTTTTCTGAGGAGAACTTTAGCCAAAAATAGCAGATCTACTACAAGCTCTCAACGCCTCGCGCTGCGAGGCGTTGAGAGCTTGTAGATCGGCTATTTTTGGCAAAGAGGCTATAGGTCAGGGATGTCAAACATACGGCCCGCGGGCCGGATCAGGCCCGCTAACTAGTTTAATCCGGCCCGCGAGATGATTTTGAAAAAAAAGTTAAAAAAAAAAAAAAAACTTTTTTTTTTTTTTTTAGTGCCAAAAATGTTTTGATTGTTTTTTGGCCAAGTCTACACCTGCAACCACACGTAACTTCCACTTTCCTCTTCTTCTTCCTCGTCTTTGTATTGGTATTGTTTGTGTTGGAGCGCCTCAGTGCGGCTGCAGAGTTCATGTGTAACCTCTTCCAGAGAGAGATAGAGACACTAGAAACTCTGCTGGAGACACAAAACAAACTGTGTAGACTTGGCCCTTTGAAATAAAATGTATTTTGGCACTTTTTTTCTTAACGGTTATCGATGAATTAATCGGTATGGCCTAACGGTAGGTAAACGGTTAATAAAATGTCTCCATTTGGCCATCCCTATTTGTGAAGTTTACATTTTCAGAATGTGCTTGTACTAACTAAGACTAAGTAAAGTAAACAAAGAAAACTATCTGAAGTTGTTGTTATTATTAGTTATTATGCCATGATTTTACCGGTCCGGTACCGGTCCGGCCCTCTGGCCCTCTGGCCCTTCTCCATGTGGCCCCTGAGCTAAAATGAGTTTGCCATCCCTGCTATAGGTGTAGAGGGAAAAAAGAGCAGACTAAGTAAAAAAAAAAACGTATCTCATCTGAAACACAATTTTATACAATATAGAGTAGGGGGTCCCTGCTTTATCTCTCTCTCAGTTAGGGGGTCCTTGGCCTGAAAAGGTTGAAGACCCCTCGTCTAAACAGTATAATATCAAAACATATCTGTACATTGAAACTATATACACATTATAGGATGCCAGGTCTACAAATGACCTGGCATCTGTCTACATAACATGCTATTTTAATTACATTTTAGCCCTTGCATGTGAGGTAATGCTGTATAAAAACATTAGAACAATGAGGGTCATCTTCAGTAATCTGTGAGAAGAACAAAGAGAAGAGGGCAATTAAACCACATCAAATCGCCTGCCTGTGACTAAATCCTAGGTGTGACGCTAATGACCAGAACACGGACAATCAATCCCAAGTTTTTCTAAGTGCCCTGAATGCCTCGCGGACCTGATGTGAACTGCTCTCTCTCTCTCTCTGTTCCCATTTGCAGTCCTCCTGGGTGTGCTAACGACATGTGCCCAGACGGACATGAAACGGGTCGTTGGAGACAATGCCACTCTGCCGTGCCACCATCAGTACTGGGCAGGTGACGCCACTACACTGGACATCGAATGGCTGAAGCTCAAGAAAGTGGTGAGTGCCCACCCAGAGTTAAAGGTTATTACTGGAGAGAAATAATCAGTGGTGGAAAAAGTACTCAAATTTTTTATTTAAGTAAAAGTAACAATACTGCACTGTAGAAGTACTCTGTTACAAGTAAAAGTCCGGAATTCTAAATTTACTTGAGTAAAAGTACAGAAGTATTGGCATCAAAATGTACTTAAAGTACCAAAACTAAAAGTACAAAAATGTTTGAAAATAGCCGATCTACAAGCTCACAACGCGTCGCAAAGCGACGTGTTGTGAGCTTGTAGATCTGCTATTTTCAAATAGCCTATGTATAAAATAGGGCTAAAGTGGTTAAGGTATGTTTCGTAATATCATAATTTATATCTGAAAAGTAACTAGTAACTAAGATTTTCAAGTAATTGTAGTGGAGTAAAAGTACAATATTTTCCTCTGAGATGTAGTGGAGTAGAAGTACAAGTATTGGAAATTGGAAATACTCAAGTAAAGTACAAATACCTAAAAATGGTACTTAAGTACAGTACTTAAGTAAATGTACTTAGTTACTTTCCACCACTGGAAATAATCAGTAAGAATGCAACATTTCTTGCTTCTCTAAATCACAGAGGTCATACTTGTAATAGTTTACCCCCCCCACCATTACAGTTGGTGTTTCACTTTATTATCACTGTTCAGTGTTCACCCAAGATCAGTAATCATACAAGAATCGGTCTTGGTGGCATTGACGCAGATGCATAACATGAATATCATTAACTTACACCCTGGCAGTTTCCGTATATTCATCCTTGTCACTGGAGCGGCAGGATTTATAAATTATGACCAAATATCTAAACTTGACTCTTATTAATTGTGAGGAGGACATGTGACAATGCTGGAAACACAAATTGTCTTCTCAAAATACACAAAAATGTGTCATTTTATGTAGGCTAGCACAGATTACCTTAGAGAGTGAGCTCTTGGCACACAGAACTACAGTATTATGTCAGAGTTTTTTTTATGTCCTCCTTACAATAATAGATAAATAGGATTCAGGTCAAAAGTCTAAACAGTTACTCCTTATCCTATGTAATATTTCATACATTTCTATACAATATTTGAGCAGTGATATCTCACTTCAATCAGAGGGTAAATGAATGGGTTCCCGAGGTTAACCAGAGGGTGACGATGACCTTGTTTTTGCATCTCAATCATTCACTGACATTGTTACACTTTAATTAATGATCAATTATTAATTCATTAACGTATTCAATTTAGCTAATTAACTTCAATTGAAACATGTCTCGTTTACCTCCCACCACCCCACCCCTCCGCTCCCATTCCCTGCCTCAGGTGATTACATATTTCGCCGGGCGGGTTTATAACCCCACCGAAGCGGAAAGCCGCGTGGCTTTCGCCGGGGAGTACCTGAGGGGGGACGCCTCTCTGCTCATCAGTGACCTGTCACTGGCCGACTCAGGGGAGTACAACTGCAAGGTCAAGAACGACGGCAAGTACCAGTGGAGCACCGTCAGCCTCATCGTGCTCGGTAAGTAGTTTGCGCTGCAGCGGTTCTCAAACTTTATCACGTCAACGAGGAGCCATGGACCCCCCCATCTGGAAATGTTTTTTTGCCAGAAGAGAAGTTTTGTGTAAAAAAAGAAATTGCACTTTCAAGAATTTTCTAAAAATGTTCAAAAATAGCAGACGTGCGAAGCTTGTACATCTGCTATTTTTGAATGGCCAAAGTATAAAGTGGATGAAGGCTCTTCGTCCTCCTGGTGGGGGCTCCTCAGACACTGGTAGGATACTCAGTAGGATACAACAGCAGTGACAACACACAAATGTATGTGGGGAGGCATAATGACTAAATTGGGGAGAAAAAGGGGTAAAAAGAGAAAAGAAAAGAGGAGAATAAAGTGATCATAAACATTAAGCAACTGAATCGAATGAAACAGCGTCTTTTTTGCTGTTTCATGGCACACGAGGCATACAGGCTCTCCGAAATCTCTAGCAAAAAAACATACTCTTGTATGGACTAAACTGAATTTTGGACATCACACAGAGCTTAGTGGAAACAAGGCATGAAGCCCAATTTATACTTAATTGTACGCTAGCGTTGCGGCAGAAAACAGCCAATCTAAGCTCCCAACGTGTCATGGATCTGCTGCTGTCAGAAAACAGCAGATCTGTGATGCGTTGTGAGCTAGTTTGCATGCTTGTTAAAAACTGTGTTTTAGAGATAGATGGGGGCAATTAAAATAATAGAAAGAAAACACTCTGAATTCCTCTAGCAGGCCTGATATTCCACATTCCATTGTCAATTTAAACTCTTCCAAGCTGTTCTGCTGTTACTATTTGCCCTGTTAGCTTAACCAGTTAAATGTGCTGCCCACATTTAACTGTGTTTGACCCTGGCTTAAGACCTGTTTAACATGACTTTGTAGGCTATGTAATGTTATATAATATACTGTAAATAAATATATATTTTTAAATGTTGCACAACTCACATACACACACACACACACACACACACACACACACACACACTCACTCACTCACTCACTCACTCACTCACTCACTCACTCACACACACACACACACACACACACACACACACACACACACACACACACACACACACACACACACACACACACACACACACACACACACACACACACACACACACACACACACACACACACACACACACACACACACACACACACACACACACACACACACACACACACACACACACACCTCGTACCGGTGCGTAGTTCCGCAGATCTAATTTGATTTTTATCTTATTTTGGTAAAGTAAATAAGAGTAAACACAATATAACTTAAACCCATGTGCAGCTATAGATGTGCAGCTATAGTTTCTGTTCTGTTCCTTTGAGTGGCGCACAGCGACTCTGGCAATAGCCTATGTCAGATTAATAATCCATCAAAACTGGATAAACAAACATACTGTATTATTGAGGTTCTGGTGGGAACAGCCAGTTAAGTGCAGCAGCGCTTCTGCGTCCAGTGTGAGCTTATTGCTTTTAGGCAGTTTATTGAACTACACGCCTTTATCAGCCATCATCACCCGATGGAGGCGATATATGCAACCCAAAACGTTTGGTGGAGCAGTTCAATAAACAGCAGAAAGAGTATGCTGTTTACTGTTTATTATGTATTTAGGCATAACGTGTTGTTTTGACGAAATTCAACGCTTTAAAGCATAGCAGTGGCGGCCATTTTGTAGTGCCACAGATAGAAAACCCATAATATTTTACCACAGGTATTTCCGCCACTGCAATTCCCTATACTGGTGTGCTCTTGAAAACTGAGCAGCATGTCACAATGTACAGTACCAGGAGAAAGCACAATAATGGCATGAAAATAATGACCACTCTGTTATTCAGGAAGACTGCAGGGTTTGGAAGCCTGGTGGTCACATATCATCTCTGTCGGGTGGAAACCTCATTATGTCAAAAACTGTTACTTTTCAGGATTCAAATTCAAAAGTATCAAAAGTATCAGATCTACAAGCTGAAAACGCGTCGCTTCGCGCAGCGTTTCGAGCTTGTATATCTGCTATTTTTGATGTGCTTGTGTGATCAAGTAGGGGGTTAATTTACGAAAATAAAAGTTCAAATATGGAGATTAGAGGTTTCTGCCCGACAGCAACGATTTGCAGTCTGCCCTCCCCAATCAGCACGCTGTGTGATCTGTGTGTGTGCCCGGGGAGGAGCGTACACACCATGTGGGTCCCTCATAAAACGCAACAGTATCTCAATTCCACTGCTGCAGCAAAAACGTGTTTTCCCCGTTAATTAGAACTCATCCATAATGTTCCCACGGCAGAGATCATAAGTAACAGAGTCAGATTACTGTTGCTCCAGTGCAGGGGTATATACCCCCGAACTGTTGCAAAATGGCTTATGTGCAAGTTCAGGGTCTGCATTCAATACATAGCAGATGTAAATGTTTTTTTTTTAAAGCAGAAATAGTGAGAAGAGTTTTGTATTCCTAAATTGATGCCCAGTGATAACTGAAAGTGTTTGCGTTATTTGTGCAACACACGTACACGTGTTCTCAAAAATCCATTCCTGTTTGGCTTTTATTGTTGGAATGTAAAACATCTTTACACAGCACTGCACAGAGCTTTTGGGAATCATCCTTGTGATATGTAAATTATCAAGTGCTGTTAGTCCAGATTTAGACTGTGAAAGTGAAGGAAAAAAATCTATCTGTGTAATTTTAGATTTTAGCGTTGGCTATGGAAAAATAGTAGATATACAAGATCAGAGCACGCCACTTCGTGCCGTGCTGCAAGCTTGTACATCTACTATTTTTTTTTTACATTTTAGAAGAATCTTTAAAGTGTGAGAACTACTGATGGTATTTGTAGAATCAGCCTCAGGTTCTTAATGCTGTGTCTGACTGTGTGTGTGTGTGTGTGTGTGTGTGTGTGTGTGTGTGTGTGTGTGTGTGTGTGTGTGTGCGTGCGTGCGCATAGTGAAACCCTCGAAGCCACGTTGCTGGATGGAGGGCAGGCTGCTGGAGGGTGCTGACGTGAAGATGAGCTGTAGGTCTGCCGACGGCTCCGACCCCATCCACTACAAGTGGGAGAGGATCCTGGACAAGGGCAAGTATGTCGGAAAGCTTCCCCAACTCGCCCTGCTAGGTAAGAAACACTTTAGTAGTGTGTGTGTGGGTGTGTGTGTGTGTGTGTGTGTGTGTGTGTGTGTGTGTGTGTGTGTGTGTGTGTGTGTGTGTGTGTGTGTGTGTGTGTGTGTGTGTGTGTGTGTGTGTGTGTGTGTGTGTGTGTGTGTGTGTGTGTGTTTATTGGTCTGACTGTCCATGTGATGATGATGATCTACAGTAGCTGTAACACACACATTTAAAGGGATAGTTCACCCCCAAAATGACTTTTTGTTCTATCGATTAGTCACCCCATGGAGAGTTGAATTCATGGATATTTTTTTGTTTTTGACCCATTCCTAAGCAAACAATAGTAGACGCTCAAACTCGGGAAACTCAACAATAAGTGATTCAGGATACAGATCACGGATATACAGGAACCATCGTCTCCTCCATATGTGGCGACTGCCAATTAGCACGGAATTTAGCCAATGCCTTAGCTCTTAGCTTGGGCATTCCTGCAATCTGCAGGCCTCTCACAACACATTTATGGACATTACCGAGGCTTCCAAATATGAACACAAGCGGTTTACATGAATGTAACCAAGCTGTATAATAGCATCCTTAAGATGTCGGTACTTTAGCACCTTGGTAAGGAATTCCTCTTCCAGGCACTAGATACGTATCGTTGCTGTCGGGCAGAAACCTCTTATCTCCATATTTGAACTTTTTTCCCCTGTAAATTGGCGCCCTACTTGATCACACTACAGTGTCACACACAAGCATCAAAAGTAGCAGATCTGCAAGCTCAAAAAAATCACTACCAATCAGCTTTAAATTGCCTGAAACGTGCTCCTAACAGGTTTTTGGGGGAACATTTTTTTTTCTGTTTTCGTCACTCGTCACTTTTCGTCACTACCGAAACGGAAAAAAAAATCACAAAAAAATCACTACCAATCAGCTTTAAATTGCCTGAAACGTGCTCCTAACAGGTTTTTGGGGGAAATTTTTTTTTCTGTTTTCGTCACTCGTCACTTTTCGTCACTACCGAAACGGGGAAAAAAAATCACAAAAAAATCACTACCAATCAGCTTTAAATTGCCTGAAACGTGCTCCTAACAGGTTTTTGGGGGAACAATTTTTTTTCTGTTTTCGTCACTCGTCACTTTTCGTCACTACCGAAACGGAAAAAAAAAATCACAAAAAAATCACTACCAATCAGCTTTAAATTGCCTGAAACGTGCTCCTAACAGGTTTTTGGGGGAACATTTTTTTTTCTGTTTTCGTCACTCGTCACTTTTCGTCACTACCGAAACGGAAAAAAAAAATCACAAAAAAATCACTACCAATCAGCTTTAAATTGCCTGAAACGTGCTCCTAACAGGTTTTTGGGGGAACAATTTTTGTTTCTGTTTTCGTCACTCGTCACTTTTCGTCACTACCGAAACGGAAAAAAAAAATCACAAAAAAATCACTACCAATCAGCTTTAAATTGCCTGAAACGTGCTCCTAACAGGTTTTTTTTTTTTTTAAATGTTTATTTATTGCTTTTGACCAGCAAATAGTACATAGGAAAAACAGTTGCCATAGGATGTCAAAAGTAGTTTTTTTTTTTTTTTTCTTGTGCCCTTACATCTACCCCCCACCCCAATCCCACATACAACATTCAGACATGTAACATACACTTAACTCAAAACAAAATAATAATAAAAAAATAAATAATAAAAAATACAGAAAAGAAAATAGTCAATTCATATGTATTATTTCCCTCACTACCCCTCCTAGCCCTCCCCATGGTACATATGGAGTGTATCCAAGAAAAGAAACATAGCAATCTATTATTTTCTTCCTTTAACATGCATTAACCTAGAGCTTGTCAACGTGTCGATGGCAGTGTTTGCTTTATCTGTCCTGTAACGTCTTTAATTTAGTTATATATTTAATCATGGGGCCCCAAACCTGATCGAATTTGCCCGGTGATCCTCTCAGATTAAATTTTATTTTCTCCAAATTTAGGTACATCATGAGGTCTTTAAGCCATACAGATGCTTTAGGGGCCAGTGGTGACTTCCACTCCAGTAGTATCCTTCTTCTTGCTATTAAAGATATAAAGGCAAGATTCTGCTTTATACCCCTTCCGATGTGTTGGTGATCTGGGCAAATTCCAAACAACGCCATCTCTGCACCCGGTGACAACTCTATGTTCCAGGCTTCAGCAAGATGTTTGAAAATGGCAGTCCAGTAGCCTTGTAGGCGGGGACAAGACCAAAACATGTGTGTCATATTTGCTGGGGACATATGGCATCTGTTACAGGAATCTGTGATACTTGGGTATATTTTAGAAAGTTTAAAATTAGTAAAATAAATACGGTGCACCACTTTAAATTGTATTAGGTTCAGCCTAGCACATGATGTACTGTCATTCACTCTCATTAAAGCCTCCTCCCAAAGATCATCATCTATAACCCTGCCCAGTTCATGTTGCCAATCTGTTTTAATTTTGTCCAAAGAAATAACTGTATGAGTACAAATTGAGGTGTAAACCTTTGAAAGTAAACCTTTCCCCCTCATGGAGATGTCCAAAACTGTGTCAATTAAAGAGTTGGGGATAGCATTTGGAAAGGAGGAGTTATTATTTTTCACAAAGTTTCGAACCTGGAAATATCGGAACAGATGAGAATTTGGGAGGTTAAACTTTTCACACAGTTCGCTGAAGCTACAGAATATATTGTCTATATAAAGATCCCTTAACTTAACAAGGCCTGATCTCTGCCACAAAGAAAAGGCTGCATCATTTTTGGATGGGGAGAAAAGGTGGTTGTTCAGAATAGGGCTATGGTTAGACATTCCTCTGAGTCCAAGGGCAACTCTGAATTGAGACCAGATTCTTAAGGTGGAGACCACAATTGGATTAGTTGAGAATGTTTTAGGTTGAATAGGTAATTTAGATGTAAGTAAGGCTAGAAATGAGGTGGTAGGACATGTTTTAGCTTCAAGGTCGCACCAGGTCAGTGTAGGATCCTGTATCCAGAGTATCATTTTGTGTATATTGGCTGCCCAATAATAGTTTCTGAGATTAGGTAGAGATAGTCCACCTTCAGAGCTATGTCTCTGTAAAAACTCCTTCCTTATCCTAGGAATTTTACCTTTCCATAAAAAGGATGAAATTAGTTTATCTACTGTTCCGAAGAAGGATTTGGGTAAAAAGACTGGCAGGCTTTGAAAAAGATACAGAAAGCGTGGGAGCACATTCATTTTGATGCAGTTTACTCTCCCGGCAAGGGTTATATGTAAGCTATTCCACCTTTCCAAATCCGATTTAAGCTTGTCCATTAGAGGTGGGAAATTATTTTTGTAGAGGTCTGATAAGTGTCTACAGATATTCACACCTAAATATTTGAAATAGTTTTTAGACATTTTGAAAGGGAGGCACGTTTCTGGGATTTGAAGGGCCAAGCTGTTTATTGGGAAGCATTCACTCTTTGAGAGGTTCAATTTATAACCTGAGAAAGATCCAAATCTGTTCAATAGTTCTACTGTCTGGGGAATAACGGTTAACGGATCAGATATAAATAATAATAAATCGTCTGCATATAACGAAAGAATGTGTTCTGAGCCCCCTCTATAAATCCCTTGAGTGAAGTTGGCAGATTTAAGCGCCATAGATAGCGTTTCCACCGCCGCGGCGAAGAGCATAGGGGACAGGTTGCAGCCCTGGCGTGTGCCTCTGCTGAGTGAGAAGTATTGGGACCTTGTGCCGTTCGTATTCAGTGATGCCTTAGGTGAAGAATATAAAAGCTTTATCCAGGATATAAATTTAGAGCCCATACGATACCTTTTAAGGACCTCGAATAGATACCCCCACTCCAACCTATCGAACGCTTTCTCTGCATCCAAAGAGACAACCACCTCTGCTGTCTCAGTGGATGCAGGGGAGAGAATAATGTTAAGTAAGCGACGTATATTAGAGAAGGAGTGGCGGTTCTTCATAAATCCAGTTTGGTCTGGTGATATAATATTTGCCATAACTGGTTCGAAACGTAGTGCTAAGGCTTTAGCTAAGATTTTATAGTCTGCATTCAAAAGGGAAATAGGCCTGTATGAGCTACACTCAGTGTGGTCCTTGCCTTGCTTAGGCAAAAGTATTATTGAGGCTTCAGTGAGAGTTTGAGGTAGTGCTCCCCGGTCCAGGGAATCATTATACATTTTTAACAAAAGGGGGGATAATTTATCAATAAACTTCTTATAAAACTCTATAGGATAACCATCAGGACCGGACGCCTTCCCACTTTGTATTAGTTTAATTGAGTCTTCAATTTCACTTTTTTTTAATGGTTGATTCAACTCTTCTGCTTGAATAGCTGTTACAGATGGAAATTCCAGGCTGTCCAGGAACCTTATCATGTCAGAGTTGTCAGCTGGGGATTGCGAAGTATATAGCTCTGAATAATATGTTTTAAAAGAGTCATTAATAATTGCCGGGTTTACAGACAGTTCACCCGACGGGGTCCTTATTTGTTTAATTTCCTGAGAGGATGCTTGACTCTTAATTTGATGTGCCAGAATACGTCCTGCCTTCTCACCGTGCTCATAAAAAAGCCCACGCTGTTTTAACAGTAATTTTTCAGTCTCAGTAGTTGAGAGTAAATTATAATTCATCTGGAGATTTTGCCTTTCTTTCTCTAGTTCAGGGGACCTTGACATTGACAGTATGCTGTCCAGCTTTTGTATGCTTTCCAAAAGTTGTTCCTGTTTTGCCCTTTTCAATTTATTTTGCCTGGCAGCATATGATATTATCTCCCCGCGAAGAACCACCTTTAATGTCTGCCATAGTAAAGACGGGGATATATGTTCAGAGTCATTAAAGTTAAGAAACTCATCAATTGCTTTAGAAATAGTATCACAGAATCCATCATCACTTAACAGTGCACAATTCAACCTCCAGGGAGGTCGTGATTTCAGGGGAAGTGTTAGTGAGAGGTCAAGTAGCAATGGAGCATGATCAGATATCACTATAGCAGAGTATTCAATATTATTAATTGCAGAAAGAAAATGATCATCAATGTAAAAATAATCAATTCTTGAAAAAGATTTATGGACATTAGAGTAAAAACTAAACTGTTTTTCATTTGGGTGGAGATGGCGCCATGGGTCTGTGCTTCCTATTTGACTCATGAAGGATGAAATTGCTTTAGCCATTTTAGAGGGAATTCCCCGTTTTGGGTGCGATTTATCCAACAATGGAGATATTGCGCAATTAAGATCTGCCCCCAAAATTAGGCGGTGAGAGTTTAAATCTGGCAAGAGTGATATTACTCTTCCAATAAATGCTTCGTCATCCCAATTAGGAGCATATAGGTTTACAAGGACAACGGCCACATTATTAAGAGAGCCTGATACAATTACAAACCGGCCATTAGGGTCCGCTATAACAGTAGTGGGGTAAAATTGTACTTTTTTATGTATTAAAATTGCTGTACCCCTTGCTCTACTGCTGAAATTAGAGTGAAAGGATTGGCCAACCCATGACGCCTTTAACCTGTGATGGTCCTTATTAATAAGGTGAGTCTCTTGTAAAAAAGCAATTTCAGTTTTAAGGTGTTTCAAGTGTGAAAATATTCTGCCCCTCTTAACTGGACCATTTATCCCTTTAACATTCCAGGAGACAAATCTTACGCATGTTCCTACATTTTTTATTGCATTAGCCATTATCAAACTTGAAGTTTAAACTTAATATCATAATGTATATATTACCACAAAAGTAGTACCATAGTTTCTTTTTGAGGGTAACTTGGAGGGAAAGCACGTGGGAAAGAGAATGAAAATAAAATACATGACTAGGACATACACACACAACACAGTGACAACACAATGACAAGGGACAAAAAGCGACCCGAGAGAGACACACGTATAAATACACGCGTGCACGTACACTCCCGCCCACCACCCTTGGTCCCACACAGACGCCGAAACACGACCCCACACCCCATGACAAAAAAAAGAAAAAGACACTCCTAACCATTCCTAGGCTTGTCCAAAAAAATAGGGCAAGCAGCAGGACTCCAAAAATCCTATTTCTGTAAGCTATAAATCCTCTAACCTACCTAACGAATTGCACGCACTACCGTGCATCTTAAATGATATTACCATTGTCCAATATGAACCAGTAGTGATCGACCATATTTAAACCAGTATCCCCTGGACTTCTCGACCTCACAAACAAAACAAATAGGTTATTTTAACTGTATGCTATCTTGTTTTTCACACTAGTCAAATTGTCCCCCTTCCCCGCTTCCCTTCCCCCCCCCTCCTCCCCCCCTCTGCCACCAAGACATACTAGTAATTAATACTGATAAACAAGGAAAGACTGTTCAGGGGGTTAAAAAGAAAAGAAAAAGAAAAAAGAGAAGAAATGGGCCTATATATAAAATATAAACTATTGGAAAATAACAAATAAAAATAAATAAAATGCTGTTATATATATATATATAAAATTAAAATAAGAGAGAGTAAAAAATAAAATAAAATAAATGTATATATATATAGAACGGACAAAACAACATTAAATATGGGTTACTATATAAGTTCATTCAACTCTATTAGCTTAACCCACACAGTCTTACTTTGTAGTAGTTTGGTCCTTTTGGGCTCCCATACAGCTCTGGACAGCTGTTAGTCACACGCACCCAAACAGCTGTTGGTCATGTGACCAGGTATCAGCTGTTTTCTCCAAAGTTTTGTTGACATTCCTGAGCAGCGTGGGGGAGAGAAGCAGAGAGAGAGAGAGAGAGAGCGAGGGGAGAGGGAGACAAGAAAGAGAGAAAAAGAAAAGAGGCAAGAAGAGAAAGAGTACCAAAACAAAACAAAACCGCATCCCTCTTTAGTTCTCCTCCATGTGATCCCGTTGCTCCGTGGATACTGGATTAACAGGTCCTAACAGGTTTTTGGGGGAACATTTTTTTTTCTGTTTTCGTCACTCGTCACTTTTCGTCACTACCGAAACGGAAAAAAAAAATCACAAAAAAATCACTACCAATCAGCTTTAAATTGCCTGAAACGTGCTCCTAACAGGTTTTTGGGGGAACATTTTTTTTTCTGTTTTCGTCACTCGTCACTTTTCGTCACTACCGGAACGGAAAAAAAAATTCACAAAAAAATTCACAAAAAAATCACTACCAATCAGCTTTAAATTGCCTGAAACGTGCTCCTAACAGGTTTTTGGGGGAACTTTTTTTTTTCTGTTTTCGTCACTCGTCACTAGTCGTCACTACCGAAAGGGAAAAAAAAAATCACAAAAAAATCACTACCAATCAGCTTTAAATTGCCTGAAACGTGCTCCTAACAGGTTTTTGGGGGAACATTTTTTTTTCTGTTTTCGTCACTCGTCACTAGTCGTCACTACCGAAAGGGAAAAAAAAAATCACAAAAAAATCACTACCAATCAGCTTTAAATTGCCTGAAACGTGCTCCTAACAGGTTTTTGGGGGAACATTTTTTTTTCTGTTTTCGTCACTGGTCACTTTTCGTCACTACCGAAACGGGAAAAAAAAATCACAGAAAAATCACTACCAATCAGCTTTAAATTGCCTGAAACGTGCTCCTAACAGGTTTTTGGGGGAACATTTTTTTTTCTGTTTTCGTCACTCGTCACTTTTCGTCACTACCGAAACGGAAAAAAAAAATCACAAAAAAATCACTACCAATCAGCTTTAAATTGCCTGAAACGTGCTCCTAACAGGTTTTTGGGGGAACATTTTTTTTTCTGTTTTCGTCACTCGTCACTTTTCGTCACTACCGGAACGGAAAAAAAAATTCACAAAAAAAATCACAAAAAAATCACTACCAATCAGCTTTAAATTGCCTGAAACGTGCTCCTAACAGGTTTTTGGGGGAACTTTTTTTTTTCTGTTTTCGTCACTCGTCACTAGTCGTCACTACCGAAAGGGAAAAAAAAAATCACAAAAAAATCACTACCAATCAGCTTTAAATTGCCTGAAACGTGCTCCTAACAGGTTTTTGGGGGAACATTTTTTTTTCTGTTTTCGTCACTCGTCACTAGTCGTCACTACCGAAAGGGAAAAAAAAAATCACAAAAAAATCACTACCAATCAGCTTTAAATTGCCTGAAACGTGCTCCTAACAGGTTTTTGGGGGAACATTTTTTTTTCTGTTTTCGTCACTGGTCACTTTTCGTCACTACCGAAACGGGAAAAAAAAATCACAGAAAAATCACTACCAATCAGCTTTAAATTGCCTGAAACGTGCTCCTACCAGGTTTTTGGGGGAACAATTTTTTTTCTGTTTTCGTCACTCGTCACTTTTCGTCACTACCGAAACGGGGAAAAAAAATCACAAAAAAATCACTACCAATCAGCTTTAAATTGCCTGAAACGTGCTCCTAACAGGTTTTTGGGGGAACATTTTTTATTCTGTTTTCGTCACTCGTCACTTTTCGTCACTACCGAAACGGAAAAAAAAAATCACAAAAAAATCACTACCAATCAGCTTTAAATTGCCTGAAACGTGCTCCTAACAGGTTTTTGGGGGAACAATTTTTTTTCTGTTTTCGTCACTCGTCACTTTTCGTCACTACCGAAACGGAAAAAAAAAATCACAAAAAAATCACTACCAATCAGCTTTAAATTGCCTGAAACGTGCTCCTAACAGGTTTTTGGGGGAATTTTTTTTTTTCTGTTTTCGTCACTCGTCACTTTTCGTCACTACCGAAACGGGAAAAAACAATCACAAAAAAATCACTACCAATCAGCTTTAAATTGCCTGAAACGTGCTCCTAACAGGTTTTTGGGGGAACAATTTTTTTTCTGTTTTCGTCACTCGTCACTTTTCGTCACTACCGAAACGGAAAAAAAAAATCACAAAAAAATCACTACCAATCAGCTTTAAATTGCCTGAAACGTGCTCCTAACAGGTTTTTGGGGGAACATTTTTTTTTCTGTTTTCGTCACTCGTCACTTTTCGTCACTACCGAAACGGAAAAAAAAAATCACAAAAAAATCACTACCAATCAGCTTTAAATTGCCTGAAACGTGCTCCTAACAGGTTTTTGGGGGAACAATTTTTGTTTCTGTTTTCGTCACTCGTCACTTTTCGTCACTACCGAAACGGAAAAAAAAAATCACAAAAAAATCACTACCAATCAGCTTTAAATTGCCTGAAACGTGCTCCTAACAGGTTTTTGGGGGAACATTTTTTTTTCTGTTTTCGTCACTCGTCACTTTTCGTCACTACCGAAACGGGAAAAAAAAATCACAGAAAAATCACTACCAATCAGCTTTAAATTGCCTGAAACGTGCTCCTAACAGGTTTTTGGGGGAACATTTTTTTTTCTGTTTTCGTCACTCGTCACTTTTCGTCACTACCGAAACGGAAAAAAAAAATCACAAAAAAATCACTACCAATCAGCTTTAAATTGCCTGAAACGTGCTCCTAACAGGTTTTTGGGGGAACATTTTTTTTTCTGTTTTCGTCACTCGTCACTTTTCGTCACTACCGAAACGGGAAAAAAAAATCACAGAAAAATCACTACCAATCAGCTTTAAATTGCCTGAAACGTGCTCCTACCAGGTTTTTGGGGGAACATTTTTTTTTCTGTTTTCGTCACTCGTCACTAGTCGTCACTACCGAAACGGAAAAAAAAATTCACAAAAAAATCACTACCAATCAGCTTTAAATTGCCTGAAACGTGCTCCTAACAGGTTTTTGGGGGAACATTTTTTTTTCTGTTTTCGTCACTCGTCACTTTTCGTCACTACCGAAACGGAAAAAAAAAATCACAGAAAAATCACTACCAATCAGCTTTAAATTGCCTGAAACGTGCTCCTAACAGGTTTTTGGGGGAACATTTTTTTTTCTGTTTTCGTCACTCGTCACTTTTCGTCACTACCGGAACGGAAAAAAAAATTCACAAAAAAATCACTACCAATCAGCTTTAAATTGCCTGAAACGTGCTCCTAACAGGTTTTTGGGGGAACTTTTTTTTTTCTGTTTTCGTCACTCGTCACTAGTCGTCACTACCGAAAGGGAAAAAAAAAATCACGAAAAAATCACTACCAATCAGCTTTAAATTGCCTGAAACGTGCTCCTAACAGGTTTTTGGGGGAACATTTTTTTTTCTGTTTTCGTCACTCGTCACTTTTCGTCACTACCGAAACGGGGAAAAAAAATCACAGAAAAATCACTACCAATCAGCTTTAAATTGCCTGAAACGTGCTCCTACCAGGTTTTTGGGGGAACAATTTTTTTTCTGTTTTCGTCACTCGTCACTAGTCGTCACTACCGAAACGGAAAAAAAAATTCACAAAAAAATCACTACCAATCAGCTTTAAATTGCCTGAAACGTGCTCCTAACAGGTTTTTGGGGGAACATTTTTTTTTCTGTTTTCGTCACTCGTCACTTTTCGTCACTACCGAAACGGGAAAAAAAATTCACAGAAAAATCACTACCAATCAGCTTTAAATTGCCTGAAACGTGCTCCTAACAGGTTTTTGGGGGAACAATTTTTTTTCTGTTTTCGTCACTCGTCACTAGTCGTCACTACCGAAACGGGGAAAAAAAATCACAAAAAAATCACTACCAATCAGCTTTAAATTGCCTGAAACGTGCTCCTAACAGGTTTTTGGGGGAACATTTTTTTTTCTGTTTTCGTCACTCACTTTTCGTCACTACCGAAACGGAAAAAAAAATCACAAAAAAATCACTACCAATCAGCTTTAAATTGCATGAAACGTGCTCCTAACAGGTTTTTGGGGGAACATTTTTTTTTCTGTTTTCGTCACTCGTCACTAGTCGTCACTACCGAAACGGGAAAAAAAAATCACAAAAAAATCACTACCAATCAGCTTTAAATTGCCTGAAACGTGCTCCTAACAGGTTTTTGGGGGAACAATTTTTTTTCTGTTTTCGTCACTCGTCACTTTTCGTCACTACCGAAACGGAAAAAAGAATTCACAAAAAAATCACTACCAATCAGCTTTAAATTGCCTGAAACGTGCTCCTAACAGGTTTTTGGGGGAACAATTTTTTTTCTGTTTTCGTCACTCGTCACTTTTCGTCACTACCGAAACGGAAAAAAAAATTCACAAAAAAATCACTACCAATCAGCTTTAAATTGCCTGAAACTTGCTCCTAACAGGTTTTTGGGGGAACAATTTTTTTTCTGTTTTCGTCACTCGTCACTTTTCGTCACTACCGAAACGGAAAAAAAAAATCACAAAAAAATCACTACCAATCAGCTTTAAATTGCCTGAAACGTGCTCCTAACAGGTTTTTGGGGGAACATTTTTTGTTCTGTTGTCGTCACTCGTCACTTTTTGTCACTACCGAAACGGAAAAAAAAATCACAAAAAAATCACTACCAATCAGCTTCAAATTGCCTGAAACGTGCTCCTAACAGGTTTTTGGGGGAACATTTTTTTTTCTGTTTTCGTCACTCGTCACTTTTCGTCACTACCGAAACGGAAAAAGAAATTCACAAAAAAATCACTACCAATCAGCTTTAAATTGCCTGAAACGTGCTCCTAACAGGTTTTTGGGGGAACAATTTTTTTTTCTGTTTTCGTCACTCGTCACTTTTCGTCACTACCGAAACGGGGGAAAAAAATCACAGAAAAATCACTACCAATCAGCTTTAAATTGCCTGAAACGTGCTCCTAACAGGTTTTTGGGGGAACAATTTTTTTTCTGTTTTCGTCACTCGTCACTTATCGTCACTACCGAAACGGAAAAAAAAATCACAAAAAAATCACTACCAATCAGCTTTAAATTGCCTGAAACGTGCTCCTAACAGGTTTTTGGGGGAACACATTTTTTTCTGTTTTCGTCACTCGTCACAAGTCGTCACTACCGAAACGGAAAAAGAAAATCACAAAAAAATCACTACCAATCAGCTTTAAATTGCCTGAAACGTGCTCCTAACAGGTTTTTGGGGGAACAATTTTTTTTCTGTTTTCGTCACTCGTCACTTTTCGTCACTACCGAAACGGGAAAAAAAATTCACAGAAAAATCACTACCAATCAGCTTTAAATTGCCTGAAACGTGCTCCTAACAGGTTTTTGGGGGAACAATTTTTTTTCTGTTTTCGTCACTCGTCACTAGTCGTCACTACCGAAACGGAAAAAAAAAATCAAAAAACAAGTGTATTTTATACACTAATTGGCCGGGAAGGACCAGTCTGCTGTCTGATGCAGAGGATTAAGAAGCACAAAGTCTTTGGTCGGAGTGAAAACCGCATTGTGAATGCAACGTGATATGTGATGTGCATTGTGCTATGTCTTCTTTTTCTGTATAATCAGATTTGAAGAACCCAGAGATTGTGACATTGAGGAACTTGACCAAGGAGAGCGCTGGAGTCTATAAATGCACAGCCAGCAACGATGTGGGAGAGGAGAGCTGCACGGTGGAGGTCAAGATGCACTGTGAGTGATTCGGCTTTCCACGGACCATTACACCTCAATATGAAGTTCTGAATTTACTTTCACACTGTCTCTAGATAGACAGGCAGGCAGGCAGGCAGGCAGGCAGGCAGGCAGGCAGGCAGGCAGGCAGGCAGGCAGGCAGGCAGACAGGCAGGCAGACAGACAGACAGACAGACAGACAGACAGACAGACAGACAGACAGACAGACAGACAGACAGACAGACAGACAGACAGACAGTTGCCAAAGGCAGTGCAGCAGTAAGATAACTCAGGGTAGATACAGAAAAGAGGAGATGCAGCTACGGGTAACAACCAATAGATAATGCACTAGATGCTAATAGCAGTGATAAGTATGCAAACTATACCAGTTCATTAAAGGGAACATACTGGTACTAGGAAAGGAGTGCCAGATATCGCGTTTACTTAAAGACGTATACTTGAGAACTTGTACGTGTACTTAATGTACAGTGAAATACAGTATACAGCACATTATTGTCTCAGAAAAAAAGGATGTTTAGACAGAACGGAATACAGTCAAAAGGCCTGCTCAGAATAGGGATGCTAGTTGTTAATATTTAAAAAAGAAAAATCCTACCACATAAAGATTTGGCCCCCGGTAGTAACTCTCTGGACCCCCTAGGGGTCCCCGGACCACCTGTTGAAGACCCCTGCTCGACCATGCATCTCTCATCCGCTCTCATGTATAAGGGAGTGTGTCCATATAATAAGGTTGTCCTCTGGCAGCCAGAATAGTGTTGGCACGGTGCTGCATGGGGGGAGCTTCATCCCAGAGCTTCATCAAAAAAGCGCTCCCGGCGCTTTTTTTTTGATAAAGCTCGCCGCAGGGCTTTTTGGAAAAGGAGCTACAGTGACTGACAACACCAACGCCTTTCTGTGAAAGGCTCCGGGGATTTTTAACCCGTTAAGACCCGGGAACGCATCTTGTCGTGTCATTTTACGATTTTTTTGGGGCTATTCAAAAATAGCAGATATACAAGCTCATAGCGCGGCACCGAGTGCCGCGCTATGAGCTTGTGGATTTGCTATTTTTTTTAAAATCTTAAAAATTTGTGCAAATCTTTGAATATATGTTTTTTAAAGCGAACATTTGTAACTCAAATCTTTGCTTCTGGGGGGTCCCTGGAACAACGTCTTTTGATGGGGGTTGGCGGCCAAAAACATATCATTTTGGGGGGTCCTTGAAAAGAAAAGGTTTGAGCACCACTGATACAGCAAGACATTACGTTTAGATATCTGACAGTTACAAATGTTCACTTACAAATATTTATATTCAAAGATTTGCACAAATGTTCATGATTTTTTCAAAAATAGCAGATCTACAAGCTCATAGCGCGGCACCGATGGATCTGCTATTTTTGCCAAATAGATCTAGAATGACAGAGGTGCGTTCTCGGTCTTAATGGGTTAACTAGAAGCGCTCGCAGTGCAGCCAGCACAAAGAAATGTATGGTTGGTTATACACATCATGAGAAAGGGCCACTGAAATGAATGCTTGTTGACCGGCGTCAGGGCTCTATCCTATAGGCCAACCCTCCTTTAATTTCCCTCTACACCAGTGGTTCTCTAAGTGGGGTCTGGGGACCCCCAGGGGTCCTTGACGGGGTTCCAAAATCATTTTAACCACATTAAACCTTTATACGGCTATTTGAAAATGGTGACAATATTTTTTTAAATAGTTGATCCACAAGCGTCGTGAGGTGCTTCTTTTTTTTTCATGTCGAAATGTGTAGTTTTGAGTATTCAAAAACTTTATGGGGGTCCCTGGCACAGGAAAAAAAATCAGTTTGGGGTCCACGGCCAAATACACAGAAATCTGGGGGTCGTAGACATGCAAAAGTTTGAGAACCACTGCTCTACGCCAAATCTCTTCGCCGAAAATAGCAGATCTTTCCCAGAATAGGGACTCTGTAGGGTTCATGTGGTTCACTGGGTTCTTTGTCTATTAGTACAGCTCGACAGGGGTTCCTCTAGCTCACCTTCCATCTACTAACAGCAGTCTTAGTGGAGCCTGCAGGAGTCCCACAATTATTATGGCCTCTAACTGAGACTCTTTATTGGACACACGCAGTTTGTTCCTTTCCCCATAGGCTACAAACGACATCACTCATGAACTGCAGTCATACCGCCCTGCCTCCATGAAGCAGTGCATTGCTGTTGCTCCCCGAAAGAGAAAAGAATGAAGCTATAAATAGATGATGATGTGTCAAAATGGAAGCTTGATGGACAGCTTAGTTGTCAAAACCTTCTGTGGCCCAAAGGCCCGCCAGAGGGCAAGTCAAAGGCTCTAGGCACACACCTATGTTCATAGCGAACAAGCTCACAAGCAAATGTGAGCTTGTATCACACTTTTGTATGTGTGATTTTCACAATGTTAGAACATTTGTGTGTGTGTATTTATTTAAAAAAAATAAAAGAAATAACTGAACATTTTTATAAAGTTATAATGACATACCCAATTAAGAACACCAGGTTGGAAGTGGTTAAAATAGTTCTTTAGTGTGTTGAATTTGCCTCTGTACTGATAAATAAAATTGAAACAAAAGTGACCTTTTTTTTAAGTTGTATACAGTATTATGGTGATAATAATGTGTGGTTGTTACAAAATCCCAAGGTACACGTGGATTCGTCTCCCGGCACAGTGTGCCTCGGTACACAGCTACTGGCTTAGTCCAAGTTTAGGCTACAGTATGTCAGTATGTTGAGCTTAAATATCTGCTATTTTTGAGTAGCCAAGGTGACACATTTTGCAGAACAACATACGTACATTTAATTTGACAGCACATACTGTAGACCCATAGAGTAATTTGACACCTTATGGTCAGCTGTGATGCATCCACATGACCACATCTGACCAGTCTGTTTGCAATTTAAGTTGCAACATGAATATTCAGATTTGAACCTCACTGAAAGTTACAAAACTAGATTAAAACTTGACTTGGCTTCTCTTGCTTGCGTTTTCTTTTCTTATGACTGAAATAAATGCAAATTAAATGTTAAGTGAAATTCAGTTCATACTGTATTATTTCTTGGCTTTATCGTATATGCACTGATGATCTCGACCTCTGTGCGTATGTCCGCGCGCGCGCGAGTGTGTGTGTGTGTGTGTGTGTGTGTGTGTGTGTGTGTGTGTGTGTGTGTGTGTGTGTGTGTGTGTGTGTTGACCTGTGCAGATGTCCGAGGCATGGGTGTGGTGGCCGGTGCGGTCGTAGGCGTGTCCTTCGGCGTCCTCCTCCTCATCCTCATCATCTGGCTGGTGTTCCGCAAGAAAGAGATGAAGAAATACGATGAAGAGGAGACTCCCAATGAGATCAGGTACAGAGTCGACTGCATCACATTAATTCATAATAATAATAATAATCATCATCATTTGGTCCTGTATTTGTTGCTGTACGTATATTTGCATATCGTCTCTGTCGGGTGGAAACCTCATTATGTCCAAAACTGTGAATTTTCAGGATTCAAATTCAAAAATAGCAAAAGTAGCAGATCTTCAAGCTCAAAATCCGGGCGCGACGCGTTTCGAGCTTGTAGATTTGCTACTTTTGATGCTTTTGTGTGACTGTAGTATGGTCAAATAGGGTGTTGATTAAAAAAAAACACAAAAAGTTTGAATAGATATATGTGTGAATAAGAGATTTCTGCCCAACAACAGTGATATACAGTGAAATGTGTCCTCTGCAATTAACCCAAGTATCAGGAGCAGTGGGCAGCAACAGGGAGTAGTTAGGGGTAAAGTGTCTTCTTGCTCAGGGATACTACGACACATAGCCGGGGCCCGGGACGCGAACCGGGAGGACCTTCTGTTTCCCAGGCAGCCTCTCTACCCATTCAGCTATGGCCGCCAAGTTTCATCCGAACGCTCTCTCTCTTTCATCCGGTCACATTGTGGAAATGTTTGTCTAGAGATTGAAATGATCCCACTGATAACTCAGCAGTATAGCAACACGGTAAAATCCTCAGTGTTCAATTAACTCTGATGATTTTATTGTGTCGTTAGATACAGCCGACCGACCAGGCTTTGTTTACAACGTCCAGGAAAGGGAATGGGTATTCAGAGTAAGAGCCATTGACTTTACATAAACATCGTAACGTTCACTGTTATTGTTAGCCTAAAACTGTCCACATACAGTAAGTCATTATCCAACTTTTACTCAGACTTGCAAGAAAACGCAGTCTCAAAGGAACTGAAAGAGGGGAAAGTTTCTCTACCATGTCCCTGTTAATTAAGCCTGTCATATACAGTGCTTTGTTCGTTGTATGACAGTTTCGTATGCCGAAAATAGCCGATCTACATGCTCACAATGTAAGGGTGTATTTTCGGCCTCCGACAATTAAGCATCAAATCCTTGGACTCCTTCCTGGAGCCATTTCTGCACCGTCATTGCAGATAATAATGCTCGGAACGCACCACAAACCCCCCACACCGCCGTCCTCCAAACAAAGTGCCTAGAAAACCCTCGGAAATCCAACAGCACGTTTAACTTCCTGAGCCCTGTTCCCTTTGCACCATCTCATCTAAATTATGCCTAATATGCTGGCACTACCGGCTGGAACATCAGCTCTTTTTTGGATCCCCGCTGCAGCGTGTACGTGTACCGGTAGCTACTTTTGCAAGCATCAGGATGAATTATGCAGGCTCCTGGGAAGGACCGGGTATCAATAATGTAACAGAGAAAGGAAGAGGTCTGGGTCGCAGACGAGACCTTCCGGTCCTGTTTACATGTCTACACATTATGTCAACACATCAAGTGAAGGTCATCGTTTATGGGCAATGAGACATAGCAGTGGTTCACAAACTTTATTTACCAGTTTACCCTGTTCCAGTATGTTTTCAGCTGAGTACCGCCGAACCAGCACAAAACATTCTTCCTGATACTGATACATTTTTGGTGTTTCTGTCTTAAACCTCCCCCTGTTTGGCTTTAATATTCAAAACTCAGGTCAGGTCAGGTCAGAAAATAATGCAGCACGCTAGCTGGCAACTTGTTTTTTTGGCGGATGGCTGAGAAATAGTACCCCAAAGTACCCAGAGAGGTACTTACTACTAGTTGTACCCCGCATTTGAGACAGGTCAACTTAAAGCATCCATGCTAAAACATAACGTGATTTGTTTGTTTCAGGGAGGATGCCGAGGCTCCCAAGGCCAAGCTGGTGAAGCCCAACTCGCTCTCATCCTCCCGCTCGGGCAGCTCTCGCTCCGGCGACTCCTCCACCCAGTCCATGATGCACCACAACGTGCCGCCCCGCGCCCAGCGCCCCTGCGTGCCCGCCGTGGCGGCGCTCAAAGAGAACTGCTACCGCTCCGCCTTCCCCCAGGCCCCGCCCGCCTACACCCCCCACCAGGTGCCTCCCCTCAAGACCCCCGCGGAGTCCAGCACGCCACCCACCTCCACCTCCACGTCTACCTCCAACTCCATAAAGCCCACCCCGCCGCCCAAGCTGAGCCCGGCGAACCTGGCCCGCATGGGGGCCACGCCCGTCATGATCCCGGCCCAGACCAAGGCCTTCCAAACTGTGTGAGTGACTGAGACGGATGGAGCGACGCTAGGACAGCCTCAGGACGGACAAAGCTTCAAACACAAACAAAAAGACTGACCCCCTCATGAGTTACACACCGGTTCAAATCCAGCCATGTCACCCGGCCCACACCGCCCACCCCTTCACGGTCCAGAAAAGCATCACTTCCTTCGGAACTACACGTTGTAATGAAGTCAACAGCGGCTTTAGATGAAAAACGAAGAAGAATCTCATACAAGAAATGAAACATTTGTAAATTTAAGCAACACGCGGATTGTTTGTGGGAAGAGAGAGTGGGTTTTCGTGCAAAGCAATGGCGCGCGGGCGGGGTGCCACACAAAAGAGCGAGGAGCACTGATAAACAACATATGGAAGACATTGTGCAGACTTTCAGTCTCTGCAGATCTGCTCAGAGCTGTTCAGCCTTGCTACAGCTGAAGAGGTCACTGCAGGTCATTATAACTAACAAAGATAATATCAAACAGCACACATCACGCTCATATGCACGGGCGCGCGGCCAACCATAACCTTCGGGACATCTCCTCTTCCACCATTTTCCACAGGTAGTGTGCCGACTGATTTAAAGCTGCGATCCATAACCTTTTTAGCGAATAAAACATTAGTATAACCAACCTGTATGGTAGAGTATGTTAATATAAATATAACTAACAGTACTGCGGTGGGTGGGGGGTGGGCTCCCTACTCTTCTATTGAGAACATAATCCTGTGTTCAGGTAGGCACACTGCTGGGTGACAAGAGATATTGCCTGAAGCTCAAAGCATAATATCTCCCCTGCCCAAACGGGCTGAACGATTTAGCTCAGCAGTAGACATTTCGGTGCTCGTGCGGGAGACCCGGGTTGGAATCCCGGGTAGGACGTAAATCTTACGGATTGCAGCTTTAAATAACAGCCAAAAATAATATACTGTTGTGAAAGGGATGTGTGGCTCTGATTGTATAAAGATATTACTTTAAGAATATAAAGTACACCTACATCTGTCACATGGAGGCAACATGGATGTTGATGGCAGTGACTTTCTTTTGCCCGCTGCCTCCCTTATCCTGACTTCAAAATACTTAGAGCCTAGATGTGCACATTTCCCCCACTTTCAATGTATCTAGCACATAACGTTGTAGTCAGGAGATGTTAGAGGGGTCCATACTGAATACAGTCATTTAAGCTCAGCGCAGCAAATAGGAAAGCAAGACGGCATGACCTCCCTGTTACCGAGTGTGCAGTTTGTGAACGAAGCCACACAAATTGTAGTGTTCGGCGGTGACTTTCACTATACATGAAAAATCGGTCGATTGGTGTGGTGGCAGTCTACTCAGTACATCTCCCTTGACCAAATAGTAATCTTTATAAATACTTCACCTATAGTAAACATGCTTCACAAGTACAATGTTGGTGTAACTGAGAGATTCGCTGGAAGTTTTTTTTCTTTTTTTTAATGCTTATCAACTACGATTTAACTTTCTTACTCTTCTCGAGTTTCACTTTTCGCATTTCCTGCTTGTACAGTTTCTGTTTTGTGAAGTCATTCATTTGATTGGTCTACTGTTGTGGGGACACACATAGATACAGGTACATACATACATACATTACATACAGGCAACCCCAGTTAGCATACCAAAATTGTCTGAGGATTGTGAGAAGGGCATAGAAAAGGCCCTGTTGTGAAAGTGCCACATATGATGGTAACAGATTTTAGTTTTCTTTTTGTGTGTGTGTGTGTGTGTGTGTGTGTGTGTGTGTGTGTGTGTGTGTGTGTGTGTGTGTGTGTGTGTGTGTGTGTGTGTGTGTGTGTGTATATCATAGATTTCTTTTGGACCATTGCAAGAATGTGATGCTATTTGAGATTGTTTTCAAATCCACCAATATGTTAAACCCTGCACAGTTAAAAAACAAACAAAAAAATAGTCTTTTATATAGCTCACACATTTATATATATAGAGATATCACATACTAAACTGCACTCTCTGAGTAGAAATATTTTGAGAAATAATGATCCTAAAGACTAAAGAGTGCCTTGGGTCATAGTATACGCGGGTCATACGCGCTGCTTTCATCGGAGACACAGTATTATTTCAGTGAACTAACTTACACATCTTGACGAAACACTGCATGACCCAGCAAGGATTTTTAACTGGCTTTTTGAGAGGTAACATGACAAATGAATCACAGCTGATGTCATTTTGGGGAGGAGGAGAGCACCACTTTATCTGACCTTGTGCATACCAGTCATAGCTCACTCAGACACACTGTCCTTATACGCCTCGTCTCCGACTGGCCAGAGAGGACAAAACCATGATCCTTCCTTTCTCATTCTTTAGTCACAAGACTTTTCGTTTCAAGTCGCATAAAAGAAGAGAAGTAGGCCGCGGCTTATCTCTCTTCTTTCATTCAACTTGTCCTGTACGTCTCCCCACACCACCTCGCTCTCCTTTCAAAGCTGTGTGCTCTATATCCGGTGCATAGACAAGGAAGAAAGGGTGAGGGCGGGGCTAACGCGCATTCTCAGTTCGAGGAATCCTCCTTGTTGCATCCAAGCCAAAGACTTTACAGATGCATTGAACATGCAAACTTTTTCAGATGACCCAGTTTATCGAGCAAATGGCTTGACTAAATACACCAGCTAAAACACACGTCTCTGCGAAGAGAGACGTGGCACTTCTGTGATTCTTCAGTCTCAACAGCGAGACGAGGTCGGATTTCCATCGCAACCAGATAACATCAATCCAACAGGCATGGACGCAGCGGGGGGACAAAAAAAATGTTTACGCAGCAGATGTTCATTTAAACTCCCACTTTAGCAGAAGGCGAATATTGTAATTATCACTTGAGCCATGGCGGGGCATTCCCTCCAGTGTCCAGTTGAAAGAGCCTCGACCCCTCTGGATGTGTTGAATGTTTGTTGCTTGCCCACCACTGCTTTTAACCCGGTCCTCCTTCAACACTCACACTGCAGATGGAGCAGTGGAGAGTCAGTAAACATTACAAGACGTGAGGGAGAGTCCCTCATTGACTATATTCACACGCCGACCCTTTTGCTCTTATATACGTCATACTTGGCTTCAGTGTTGCCATGTCTGCTTATCTTTTTTCCCCTGCAATCTGGGAACCCATTATGTTAAAAAAAAAAAAAAAAAAAACAAAGGAAACATATATATATATGTTTCCTTTGTTTTTGCCACTGGGAGCACCATCTCCTTTTTTTGTGTAGAAACAGGAACTCGGTTTGGCTCCTCCCCTTTCTTAGTCCACTTCCTCCCGGGTGCTTCTGCGTTTAGTGCTACCAACAACAACACTACATGTTTAGGGCAGCGGTGCTGACAGATTAGAGAGATTATTTCTTCTGTAAAGTTGCTTGTAAATATTGGTAGTTGCGGGTTTTGGGCTTGTTTCTAAAGTGCAGTTATTTGGGCTTGCTTCCTATTTCTTCGTTTTATTGTTTAAAGCAGTTCTCAAACGTTTGCATGTCAAGGACGCCCAAATTCATGTGTTTCTCCGCAGAGCCCCATCTGAAATTATTTTTCAAATATATTCCAAATATTTCACTTTTTCTTTTCAAGATCTCTTGAAAATAGCCAATGTATAGGTGGTTTAAAGTGCTCATGCAGCCAAGTGGCTTCTTTTGGACTTGTTTTCATAGATATGGCTGATTATTTCTCTCACAAAATCTGCCAACAATGCTGCCCACCTTCACCGAGTATGATGTAAGAGCAAAACGTGAATATTGTCAATATATGCGCAACCTCCTTTGAATTTCCCCATAATGCCTAGGAAAACCAATACTGCGAGGCCAGGGAGATGATTGAATTCAGCTTACAGCTATTTCATGTGGTATAGGGATACACAGCATGATTGATTTCCCTTTTTTATCCAGGGGGCTCTGTTGAATTTTCAAGTAAGCCTATACCCCCCTTTCTTTATTGCCTGACTTGTTTAACCATGCTCGAATGGTAGATAGATGGAATCATAGTTCCTGTACTTTTCACTGGAATGTCTTTGGTGTCAAACATTATATAGGAAATAACCTTAAACACATGGCTGTGTCATAAGGAAAACCTTTTATCCTCGATAGTGTCCCGTCTATAAACAGACATTTAAAGACACTGTTCATTGAAGAAACATTAGTGTACTGTATGAGTGTCAGCGTTTGACACCATGGACGAGGTGTAAGGTTGAAGAGAGATTTAAGGGGTAAATTCTCCATGGAAGCAGAGGAATAATGGTTATATGCATGTCACAGATACTTAACTAGAGGACAAAGTTTTTCTTTTCCTTTTTCTTTTTTCGCCTCAATGATTATATAAAATAGAGATGATAATACTGTAGATACAATGTAATGGTCAATACAATTCAAACTGTAAATTCATAAAGATTTATATTTTTTGGTTCCTCATTTGATTCTGAATTTGTATGTTGTGATGCACTCGGTAATACTGTAAGTACTTTGTACTCTCTTGTAACCTACATTGTGCTTGTGTAGATCAGTGGTTCTGAACCTTTTCAGGCCGTGGCCCCCAAAATAATCATATTTGAACTGGGGACCCCCCATCCTGACAAGCACTTGGAGTTGAGGCAATCAATTTAGTTTGACTCTGTTCCACAGATAAATATTGTGAGAATAGCCGATCTACAAGCTCACAACGCCTCGCATATGTGAGCTTGTAGATCGGCTGTTTTCACAGTTTTTGCCTCTTTCTTATATTATTTGACAATTTGGCCAATGTTTGACCAGTTTTTATAGTATAGATTGTTGATTACTTTTGATCTTTTTTCATTTGATTTCTTCTCTCTCTCTCTCTCTCTCTCTCTCTCTCTCTCTCTCTCTCTCTCTCTCTCTCTCTCTCTCTCTCTCTCTCTCTCTCTCTCTATATATATATATATATATATATATATACACACACACATATATATATTAGGTATTAAAAAGGTCTTAAATTGAAAATCCTTAAATTGTGACTTTACTGTCAACTGGGGACCCCCCCCAAAATCATGTAGGGACCTCCCTGGGGGTCCCGACCCACAGGTTGAGAACCACTGGTGTAGATGTCCTGTTAGCCCACTGTGTACACAGTATGGGAACAATGCAGTGCTAAAGCCTAATTTATACTTTGTTGTAAGATACCGTGTTGCGTCCAGAAAAGCGCCACACCGTCATACGATGGAGCATAACATTAGGCATAAAAGGGACTCCTCTTCGAATTGTCTCTCACTTGTGCTAATCATATCGATGCCATGCTTTTATTTTGATTCAGGCTAAACCAAAAAGCCGTGTACTGTATATATTTCACCCCTTGAGTGAAACATGTATATTTGTATAGTATCTAAGTACTGCTGTTTTTTAATAAAACGTTTGATGAAATTAACAATGAGTGAATGTCTTTACTGTTTACATACAGAAAATAATCTTCTATGGGCTGCCCAGTCATACTCCATGATTATTTTGGGGGGAAAACTGGAAGTCAAGCATTCATGCAAAGTATGGAATTATAACCAACTAATGTATATTTGGGATCATTCAAAACTGCTGCTTTACAGAGAAGAACAACCACTTAATCTCTAGATACTTCTGTTATATGACAAATAGCCAAAATTGTGGAACTAAAATGTCACATTGTGTTGCATCACGAAGCATTGTGAGCTTGTAGATCGGCTATTTTTGCTCCTAAAAATAGTAATAATAATTCAAATGGATGCCAGCCTGAAAGTCGTTAATTCTGTACATAAATGTATGAATGAATGAAAATGAACGAATAAGAAAAACACTTTCATAAAAAAAAAACATATACATTTTGTCTACTAAACATGTTAAGTAAGTGAGATGATGGAACAGTAGGCCTATGGAAAAGCTCAGACAGAGGGAGAACTGGTTCAAGGTATAAAAAAGGTTGACACTGTTGTGTAGTACTGAAGGGATATGCACTTCAGAAATGTTGCCCTTTCCAGTGTATTGAAAGTGATGAGTTTGACTAGGAAGTGTGTATGATTTTATTCTTGTTCAGTATAATCCCACAGGCAAAACAACTGCATGCGCCACTTCTCTCGGTCTGTAACTCAAATACTGATCTGCTGCATCTGCTAAATGGAATGCCAGTAAACACATTCCTTTTTCACACTCCGGATGAACTTGAAAGAACCAACAAGAAACATAGAATTTCAAGGAAAGAAACCCCAGTGGGGAGAAAAGGCTGCTCAGGCTGTTTTCTTCAGACTTCACAACGAAACATATGTGTAAAAGCTGAAAAGTGACTGTTTCACATCACGCCTAATATGTACTATGCCATACGCCAAACATAGCCGATCTACAAACTCAAAACATGTATATATGGGTTGATTCAGGAGATTGTAGATCGGCTATTTTCTGTGCGCGCCACTGTCATATGACAAAGTATAAATATAAATCAGGCTTTAGTACAGGCCTAAGGCAAGTGTCTCCACATTCAAACAGTGTAACTGTAGTCCTATAATACATCCTGACATAAAAAATAAAGAAAACCATGAGGAGAATTCAATATAATATTGTTTATAGGTTAACTAGGTTAACTTACTAATAATAATCAAAACATTTGAAATTTTCTTTTTTGCTACCATATGAGCACCTTTGTACCTTTGTACCTTTCCAAATGCAAACTATTTGGAAATAGTTTGAATACAGTATGATTTGTTAGATTACCTTCACTCTTATACTGCTTACCACTATAATGCTACAAATGAGGATTCATTTGTTGTGAATTCAGCAAGCTAACCGCTGCTCTCTAGTGGTAAAGAATATATCTTCCGCTCATACTCACACCAAAGAGCTATGTCAATGCTTTATTTTATAAATAAAAATGTGTCTAGCCATTTTCAGATTAGGATCCTAGTCCCCACATTCAAGGACCACATTCAACAGCTTAAATAAATCTGGAAAGCGAAAGACATATCACGCAAGACCAAACTACAAATCTTCAACTCAAATGTCAAATCCACCCTACTCTACAGCTCAGAAACCTGGAAGATAACTACCAAGATACTCAACAGAATACAAAATTCAGCCGCTGCCTCCTAGGAATATACACCATCTCCAATGCCAACCTGTGGGACCTCAGTCACCTCACTAGACAAGACACAATAGAAACTCAAATCAGGAGGAGGAAATGGAACTGGATAGGTCACACACTGCGAATACATAATAAATCAATCACAAAACAGGCTCTAAACATGGAACCCGCAAGGTAGGAGGAAGAGAGGAAGGCCTAGAGCCACCTGGAGAAGAACCACAGAGCAGGAGATGAAGGCGCAAGGGCTGTCATGGCAACAACTGGAGCGGAGGGCACAAGACCGAAGGGGATGGAGGAGTTTCATCAATGGCCTATGTTCCTCAGGGAATTTAAAGTAAGTAAGTAGGTAAGTATACTAGTCCCCACAACACCCCTCTACAATTCATCTATAATGATGCAAACTTGGGGCCCTATCTTGTGTCAATGCCTAAGCTTGTAATCCTGGGCGCTACTCTCCCTCTGCCAGCCTGGGGAGAGCCCCGAACTGAGCTCATGCGTTCTTCAACGCATGAGGAGTTAGCAGACTGCTACTTATCACCTGACAGGGGGGGGAGTTTCCCCGGTAGGACGTAGCGCGTGGAAGGAACACGTTATTCCAACCAGTTCCTTTCCCCTCCATCAGGTGCCCCGGCTGACCAGGGGGGGAGCAGTATAGAGACCCGTGTTTTTTTGTGAGGGTATCTATCTACCCTAGGAGACACGGGGAGAACATGCAAACTCCACACAGAAAGGCCCTTTCGCCAACCCCATATATGGGCACTGATGACGCGGAGGAGAGGACACGCCCCCCAGCGCCCACAGCGAGTTCGCCTAATCGAACTCAATATTCAATATTTGTAAATATTGAACCAATGTAAAGTGTTAACAACAGCTTGTGACTAAACAACTACATTGGATCTATTGGAAGGTTATTTGTTTCCATTACCTGGAAAGTAAGTAATGGACATACAAGGTTTTTCTGCCCGAAAGCGACAATATAGCAGCCTATATATAGTATGTATAGAACACACACACACACACACACACACACACACACACACACACACACACACACACACACACACACACACACACACACACACACACACACACACACACACACACACACACACACACACACACACACACACACACACGAATGTGCCTGCTGCTGACTCGCACTAACCGCTGAGGATTAATAATTAAATCAATTGAGCCGTCATCTGGAGCTGTTGTTTGCCCAGGTTTCTCCCTCCAATAACTCTTCCTACGCCGGCTTCCTCCCTATCTCAGGCTCCATGTGATCAATACATCAATGGAAGTGTTTGCATACTGTACCACACGGAGAGGTGCTCACATTACTCATGGGCAGTGGTGGAAGAAGTACTCCAATTCATTCTTCTTCTTCTTTTTTTTCCTTTTTTTTTTTTTCTTCAAAATTTTGATCCCTCGATTTTGTAACCCCATTTTTTTACACCCAGTGCCAATTGCCTCTGTAATCCTGGGAGGGTATCTACCCTAGGACATAGTGCTGCTTTGATGTAGTAATTGTAGTGGAATAAAAAGTAGAACATTTTCCTCTCAAATGTAGTGGAGTAGAAGTATAAAGTATTGAAAAATGGACAAGTAAACCTCAAACTTTTAACTCAGTACAGTACTTGAGTAAATGTACTACTTTCCACCACTACTCATGAGTCCCTAAATGTCCTTTTACCATGGCTGAGAAGTGATTTATCATGCAGTTCAGGAATACAATTCCAATGGCACAGAGGACAAGTGCTGCTGTAAAAATCTTTGTCAAGGCCTGACAGGTTATGAGTTAAAGTGTTTGAAACTGTGTTCACGGACAAGGTTAAACACTATCCCCCAGGCTACTGTATTAACATTATTACATTTGATAGTATTTTATTAATCGGCAGACAATAATTCTAAGCTGAAGCACTTGATGGTGATAGAAGGGAGAACATAGAGAGCATAGCAAACTAGTCATAATTATGTATTGTTTGGTTAAAGCTTTTAACACTTTTGATTTATACGACCATCACGCACGCACGCACGCACGCATGCATGCACTCCTGTCAATTACAATTCATTTCAATCTCAAAACATTTGTTGTGGGAAAACTGAACAGAAATATGGGTCAAAGATGAGACGTGTAGCCTATTTGTTGTTCAAAGGCCATTCATTTAAAATATATATTTATATATTTATGGGATGGGTTGACCCAACTACCACTGGTTCCGAATTGGTTATAGTTCCCGCTCTTCTCGGCCACTCTCTAATCTGACTGTTATTGTGGGAGAATGAAATGGAGAACATGACAGCAATGGCGAAGATGGCAGTGGTTTTGGGGTTACTGGAGGAGGAGGAGGAAGAGGAGGAGGAGGAGAAACTTGTCTTGAGGCGGAGGAAAACGAGGGTTGCGCTCTGCTGTGGATAATTGCCAAGTAGATGAACAGACCGAACACAACATGACAGGGCAGTGTACTGTCTACTGGTGAATCTCTTCTCTCTCTGCTCTCTTTGTTCTCCTGTCTCTTTCCTAATTGGGACCGCCCACCCAACTTGTGACCAATCACACTGTCGGTAGGCCTAATGTCCGAACTAAATTCGGACAGTAAAGACAACTAGTGCTGAGGTGACAACCGAGAGTTCGGAGACCGGTCATCAGAACTTCTTATTGACTTTTTGTCGTTATAACCTAACCCATAAGAATTCTGACGTCAGATGTTAGCACGTAGGCCCGCTTCGAATGAACATGGGTGAGGACCAATTATATGAAAATAGGTTGAAAATGGGTGAAGTGATCCTTTAAAGTTTCCTGTGAATGTCCATACACTACACCTTCCTGGCCACTAGATGGGGACTGTGTAGAGGGGGGAACAAGAAAACGTTTTACTTTTCCTGGATGCGTTTCATGTTTAAAAAAATGAATGAAATATGATTAATCAACACACATTAAAATGACAATAAAACACAAATATAACGTGTGGTTCCCGCAGCTCTATTTAAAAAATATCTTGATAATAGGGAGTCAAAATTAACACCCTAGCTGTCTCTCTGGTTAGATAATAATCCTGAGGTCATGATGTAATAAATAACCACTAAACCAGCACACATAGACTATTACGATGATTGTGTGAGATTTCAAAAACGTGTGATGACTTTTACTTCGACTACCGGCAGAGTACATATAGCCATGGATCTGTCATGACCGTCATGGATGAACTTGAACATAGCGTTTGTTCTTTCTCCCTTTATGGCCCGTACATACACATAAACGTTTAAATTTCAATATAAAGTACTTAACCAATGGCTACGGATGTTACAATAATGTACGGCTTCCAAAAAGTACCCGTATCTTCCGTATTGTTTAATAAAAAAGCATTTTAATCTGATTAGTGGCTATTTTTTTCATAGAGTTATTATGTATCAGAGTGCAATACACCTCCCAACCAATAGGATTGCTTAGTTAAAAGCATATGAAGAAATGGAATAAATGGCCAGCAATCGGATCAAAATGCTTTTTATTGAACAATACGGAAGATACGGGTACTTCTGAGGGCCCGTACATAATTGTAACATCCGTGGCCATGGGGTATGCACTTCATATTTGAAATATGGACGTTTATGTAGATGTAAGGGCCAAAAAGGGAGACAAATAAAACACTATGTTGAAGTTCACCCATGCAAGTATCAGGGCTCACACAGACTTGATGACGCACCTTTTGTTTTACGACAGTTGAGGTCGGAAGTGGACACAGGATGCCGGGTGTGTGCAGCATGTGGAGGACTGTCTCTACTCTGGAGTTTGTGTGCAGGAGGTGTAGTAGTCGGCCAGCAGTCGTTCGTCAACTGAGACACCATTCATTGATCCGTACAAGTCATTGTTTACAGACACACACACAGCAGAGGAGGACTAGTGGACTGCGGACTGCAGTGTTCCTAAAGAACAACATCAACATGTCGTCATCTAGCAGAACATCAGAGCCTGACAAGATGATCATGGGCCAGAGGATGGTGTGGGTGGACCTGGAGGCAAGTTTACACAACACTCAATGCCTGCGTGTTGTCTATTTTACTTCATGTGCACCTCATCTATGTTTGTTGGCCCAAGCACAGTGCATTACTTGAAGGCTTTGCTAATTAGCTTGCTAACTTTTAAGTCAGTAAATGGTGCCATAGACTTGTATCAAGACTATCATAGATGTATTTTATGGTACATAAAATACATATATGATAGACTCTTGATCCAAGGCTAAAATACATCTATGATAGTCTTGATACAAGGATAAATACATCTATGATAGCCTTGATACAAGGATAAATACATCTATGATAGCCTTGATCCAAGGCTAAAATACATCTATGATAGTGATCCAAGGCTAAACATACATGTACATCCTATGATAGCCTTGAGCCAAGGCTGAAATACATCTGTGATAGACTTGATCCTAACATACATCTGTGATAGTGTTGATCCAAGGCTACTAAGCGCTGTCATTGCACATATTGATTATTGAGGCACCCTGTTTTTTTTGTATGTAACGTTTTGCTTACAGGAGGTATGGCTTCAGAGTGGGGAGGGGTACAAAAACAGCATGATGTGGCATGTGCAAAAAAAAAAAAAAAAACACTGTACATATGTACAGTATATCTGACTGAGCACAATGACAAATACATATCTTGAATCAATCTGGACCATTCTGTGTGTTTTACAGTAGTAACATGTCAGCAACTACGGTGATGGTGCACTTTGAAATGCATTACAGATGGCTTTGCTGGCTGCTGCTGCTGCTGCTGCAGCAGCTCATGTGTTTCTTTTGGTACAACAGACAGTCTTCATTGTATTGTATTGTTTTCCTTTCCTGCTCCTTCTAGATGACTGGCCTGGACATAGAAAAGGACCAGATCATCGAGATGGCATGCATTATCACAGACTCTGAACTCAATGTTGTGGCTGAGGTAATTAACACTGGTTGTGTTGTTTCCTTTCTCTATCCATGTGTGAATAATATTGCACTTAACCACTTTACACCTGGCCTTAGGTGACATTTTTCAAAAAGGTCTTAAGTTGTTAATAATCGTTTTCTGATGACAGGGACCGAACTTGATAATCAACCAACCAAATGAGCTCTTGTATGGGATGGATGACTGGTGTAAGGAGCATCATGGACAGGTAAAGCTTTAGTTTGTTTGTGTGCACAATGAATCTATGGAATATATTGAACATTAGTCAATAAAACATGGTCAGTGGATGGTGCAGTCCTTCCAGGTCCTCTCTGTCGGCTCAAAACCTCATAGTATGGCCCACACTGTTACTTTTCATGATTCAAATAAATACAAAAATAGCAAAAGTAGCTGATCTGCAACTTTTGCTGCTTTTGTGTGATGCTGTACAGTAGTATGATCAAGAAGGGCATTAAAAACACTGTAAGTTAAAATACGGAGATAAGAGGTTTCTGCCCGACAGCAACAAAGTACTTATCTACAGTATGTGTTGTTTTGTCTCAGTCAGGGCTGACAAAGGCAGTAATGCAAAGTAAGATCAGCTTGCAGCAAGCCGAGTACGAGTTCCTTTCCTTCGTCAGACAGCACACCCCGCCTGGACAGTGTCCTCTTGCCGGTCAGTGGCTTTTCACTCTATGCACACGGAACATACAGTTACCACACACACACACACACGCACACATGCACACACACACACACACACACACACACACACACACACACACACACACACACACACACACACACACACACACACACACACACACACACACACACACACACACACACACACACACAGAGACTGGTTTAGTGCAGTGGTTTATCAAAATGTTTGTGGCTAAGGCACATCAATGGGCAAGTCATAATCTCAAGGCACTTCTTTATTCCTATCGAAAAATAGCTGATCTACAAGCTCATAACGCATAGTGATGGGATGTGCGATCTTGTAGATTGGCTTTTTGTTTACTGTACATTTGAAAATAATACTATATCATATACTTGGAAAAAATATATATTCAGGGTATATAATTTTCCTCTGTATTGGGAAGCAAATTCCCAATACTAACCCTAAATACTGATATAGTAAATAAAATAAAAAATATTCATTGTATCTAACTATATAAATGGCGAGCAACTTCCGCACCCTCGGTGGCGACACCCCACAGCTCTGTTATCGAATAAACAACGCACCGCCAGACCACATGTCGCCTACTGACTCGCCACGGCGGCCGCGCTGAATTTACGCCTCGCGTAGGGGACATCTCACTGCTCACTACACCGTTTCCACCGCGCAACATAATTAATTCTACTCACCAAATGTCGGACAAAACGGAAGGGGAGCCAGCTTCGTACCGTTTACCGTGCGCACGACCTCATCACCACAACAGCAGCCAGCCGCTGCGGGGGTTTTTTCCTTTTTTTCAAAACTTTTTTTTTGGTCACCATTTTCTCCAGGCACCATTTCTGGTGTAACGTACGGCAGCATGCGCTGCGTTGCCAGGTTTGCACAGCCAGCGCCAGAAAGAAGCAACCACCTACATCAAACAAACAACACCCATCCCAAGGGCCCCGCCCTCTTCTACGGGGGTCCCAGTGTTGTGTTCTACTTATTTTTTGAAGGTATACTATGATTATTCCCTGCCTCCCACAAAATGTAAAACATTTGCGTTCGCGTGGGGACCCCCGGGGTCCCCACGCGCCCCTGCCGTGGTCTATGGAAACGAGCCCGAAAGTCCACCCAAATCAGCCCTAAATCGCTTATACAAACAGTCAGACCTGGCAACGCAGCCTACGCCAATCATGCGTGAGAGATCTACAAGCTATGGGGCAGAGACGCCACCGTATCTTAGCAACAACTACAGCGCTCACTCTCATTGGTCGTCTCACGCTAACACCAGTCTCCAGACAATGGCATCGCAGACAGCTTGCTGTTACTGCTGTAGCCATCACACTCCCTCGACGGACAGGGCGCTGTGATAGCTGCCATGTCGCTAACGCTAACGTGGTTGTCATGCCTGCAGCGGCTGTGCAATCACTTTCACAACAATGCACGTTCGTGTGGTGAATGTCAATATTGCTGCTCAGTTAGTCCATTGTAGATGGTGTATGTTTGTGTGTGTCTTCTGGAGAACTATGTAGCTCCACAGTAACTACAGTAACTAACGTAATGGCAGGACCGCCCCGTGCAACGCATGTTAGACTGCATTATGGTCATGTAGTAATTTCAGATAATTTCGCTCCGACTACAGCAGTGCTTATCAACCCTTTCAGGCCGCCCCCCCAAAAAAACGTACTTGATCTGGGGACCCCCCCATTCTGTTTGACTCCGTTCCACAAGTACATATTGTGAAAATAGCCGATCTACAAGCTCGAAACGCCTCACGTTCAGAGGCTTTGTAAGCTTGCAGATCGGCTATTTTCTACATGCTTGCCTCTTTCTTAGATTCTTACACAATGTGGCCCATGTTTTCATAGTATAGTTTGTTGACTACTTCTGTTGCAGAAATGGTCATTTCATTTACTTTCCTTTTATTATTGTCTCCGCCAGGCCGAAAGGCATGGCGCAAGACTATGTTTCACCCCCTGTCCGTCCGTCTGTGATAGCTAATCTCTCACATCGTTGCCTTCATCGCAGCAAAATAACAGCCCCATGTGGACAGTCAGTGAGAGCTGGATAAACGCGGTAAAATGTGTCAAAAGGACTCTGTACGGCTGTCGATACATGAACACATGACGTCGGTGGGACAGCAGATATTGTGTCTTTTGGACTCACAGCAGCGTGGTGCTGATGTTTGTTGTGTGAAGCAGCTTAATGTCAGAGTGTTTGTGTTGGAGCGCCTCAGTGCGGCTGCAGAGTTCATGTGCAACCTCTTCCAGAGAGACACAGAGACACTAGAAACTCTGCTGGGGAAAAAAAACACTGCTGAGCATTGACTTTCATATGGACATTGATCTACACACTGCAGGTATATCTGCTACACACACAACAGCAAACTACACACTGCAGGTATGATGCAGCGTTTGCATTACAGCCAGCATGCCAGCGTACTTCCCATATGGTTTCAAGGTGGGCTAAACTATATGGACCCCATGTCAGCAATGTCAGCGCAGCGGCATCCACTTCAGTCCCAACTGCCATGCCCATGCAGGCTATAAGTAGCTTCTACCTGGCCCTTAGGTGGGCCCCAACTAGCCATGTTTATGTGCGACCAAGGCGGGTTCTAATTGGGTTTGCCCATGCAGGCTTTAACTGGGTTCTACCTGGGCCCTAGGTGTACCCTAACCAACCACAGTGCAGTGCCCATCCCTCCAATTGTTGTGACGTCAGGGCTCTCAATACTGCACATTGCTGGAGTAGGAGGGGCCGCAGGGCGACCGCACACATCGCTGAACCAATGGTAGCCCACGGATGTTTCCTCTGGGGATTTACAATCTGCCCCTCTATGCCACATATCATCCGCACTACAGGGTCTTCACTGACCCAGCCACGGCCCCACTAACCCTCATGACGCTACGCCACTTATATGAGTTGCCACGTGGCCGCGGGCGCTACGTGGGCGTGGCCGCGGGCTAGACGCGAGCCCCCGCGTAGCGGGGGCGAGCTTGACGTAGCCTGCAGCAAGCACACAGCCCCGCGCAGCGGCTGGGGTCGAGGGGGGCGAAGCCCCCCGAGACTCTAGTAGTTATATATTGCTATAATAATGTGTGGTTGTCTTGTCACCAGTGTGCCTCAGTCAACACACAGTTTGAGAACCACTGCTTTAGTGTAACCCAGCTACCTATAATTGATGCAGATCATTTGACTTTCAGCATAGAAGGATTGTACCGTTTTCATCATTTGAATAATTCAAATCATTTCACAGGTAACTCTGTGCATGCGGATAAGAAGTTCCTGGACAAATTCATGCCCCAGTTCATGCACCACCTCCACTATAGAATCATTGATGTCAGCACTATCAAGGAGCTTTGCAGGTGAGCTTTTGTGTCTAATGTTGTGTTGATGTTGGGCCCTATAGCCTAGAGCAGGGGTCCTCATCACCATGCCAGCTTGTGATGGACATTTTCATCAACATTTTATTTTTGCCACACAATAAGTGATCGATAATTTGACCAGAAATACATAATGAACTCCTAATGGGCCATAGTGTCTATGCCAATGTGCTACACATTTTACAATGATAGCATTTCTGCATTAACCACTGAGCCACAGAGAAATGTAAGTATATATGTTTTTTAAAAGCTCACAACACATTACATCATGACATGTTGAGAGCTTGTAGATCTGGTATTTTTGGAAACATTTCAGAAATTACCCAAAATGGGGATGCCAGCCAGGGTTAAAGAGGTAACCCAATTCTGAAGAAACCCTCAAGACTGAATGGTGAAAGTCTATTCCGTCTTTGGGATTTCAATAATTGGGTCTTATCAGTACAGTTAGTGCTTCCATCACACGTTGCATGAGCAAAGGGCCATTTAGGTGCAGAGATGAGTTGATGCGTACCATATGGTTATTGTAGAAATTGCTGGCTTTTCAGAGGGCAGTGTTACTTGAGAAGTTCTACCAGTTCTACCTTACCAAACCAAAACTATTCTTTGGTTTGGTAAGGTAGCTTCGATAGTTGTGGTTTCCATTACGGTGACATCTTGATGAGAAATCTTCTATCATGATGATGAGAAAGTCGTTAGACCTTGCATAGTTGTGATATAAGGTATGCCAATGGAACAATGGAAAAAGATGTACGTACAGATGTGCCATTTCAAAACTTCAAATGTCCTGCCATCGGCAAGACAGTACATTTTCAGGGGATTTCCAGGGCAATAAGAGGGACAAAGAAGGGCATTTAAAATGCTGAATTATTTTGATGATCACTGCTTTTACGATGCTAATTAATTTGAGCAACTGGTCAAGGACCTCTTCAAATCACCTTTCGCCTCATAATGAGTCTGACACCTTCTTCAACACATTCTTTTGTTCTCATGTATATGGATGTCTGTTGAAGGGAAAAACGGGGGTGTGTAGTGACAACTTCTTTTCAGGGGCAAAACAGTGCATTTTAAGGGCAGAACAGGGAGGAAAAATGCATTTTCAGGGCACTTTCAGGGAAAGAACAGTAACGTGTGAAGTTTTGAAGTGGCACATCTGTACCTGTACATGATGAGTGATTAGATAATGATAAAGGGCATCACAGGATTTAAAGGATTCTTTAATTGATTTAAATTAATGCAGTGTCACAACTAGTTTCATGCAAAGGCTCCTAACTTTGATCAGAGGTGAGCAAACATGAAATTATAGTGACGAACCATGCCTAAGAAGAGCAGTTAGGTACTCTTCTTGTTTCTGGAGACATTGGAGAGGGTGTCTGTATGGTTTTTAGATTTTAAGTGCCTCCTTTTTATATATTTTTTGTTGTTCTAATCTTTGTTGTGTTGTCCCCTGTATTGTCTTTTATATGGACCTATTAGTAGAGTCTGAAATAAAGATTGATTGACTTTCTCTCAATGGTGAAAGTCTTTTTCAACAAGCTTTACTTGTCCAGTTCTGCCCTCCTTTGCTTTTGTTGCAAATAGATCCTTCTGAACAGATCTGTTTTTGAACAGATCCACAACACATATTAATACATTGTCTTCAAAAAAAGGTTGAAGCCGTATGAGAACCTGTTGTACCGCTCGTTGAGAGGCTTGTTCTTGAGATGTTGATGACTCACAAACTGCTCCGTCTTGATGGTATCACTCTGTTAGGGGTTGCATTTGAATATTTTCCAAATGTTGTTCCCCCTCTTCCTATGCCCGACCACGAGTCTGTGTTGCCTAGCTGTCTCTGTGATGTGGGAGAAAGGTGTGTGTGTGTGTGTGTGTGTGTGTGTGTGTGTGTGTGTGTGTGTGTGTGTGTGTGTGTGTGTGTGTGTGTGAGAGAGTGAGAGTGAAAACCGGCTTGTGACATGTAGACTATTTAACATGTCTAACATACTTTCCTTGTTGATTTCATTAATGGATTGCTTTTCACTCAAGCCCTACTGATAAAGTTCCCTGCCATTCATAAATCTGCATGCCAGAGACAGACACAAACTGAATGACAGAAGAGTCCTAGTTTAGCCGTAGGCTAGATGGATATTATAGAGAATTACTGTGATATGACAACGTTTTTCACTGATATAAATGCCCTCAGACGCTGGTTCCTAGAAGAATATAAGAAAGCACCTCAGAAGAAAGCATCCCACAGGCAAGAACCTTTTTAAACATTGTTGTTTCCTCTGTTACTCTATGAATTATCCTCTTATGTACTCACTCATTACATTATATAAATACTGTAAGCCCAGGAGTAATATCACCGTTTTAAGATTATTTTCTTAGAGAAGATTATTCCATCAATACATTTTTCTAATAATTGAGAAACTCATTTATGTACTGTATATATCAATGAATCGGCAAATTGACTAAATCAATTAGTCTGATTAACCACTTAGGCCCAGTGTTATTCTTTGTTGTACAATGTTATGTCATGCAAAAATAGTAGATCTACAAGTTCACATCACATCATGACACATTGTGAGCTTATAGATCTGCTATTTTTGCCATAAAAAAAAACACTTTTGCAGCTGTATTTCAAAAATGAAAAAAGAAAAAGCCGGGGAAATGGAGGGGGGAAAATACATTTTTAATTGTTTCCCCAAATCGATTATTTTATCAAAACTTTTTTTTTAATAATGAATTCAATGGATTAGTTCGATAACAGCTGCACCCCTACTTTTAACCGATTAAAACATTCCACGCCAGAGTTTAATATCATAATGTACTCACCGGTGCCAGCGATTTATTGTTTTTTTGTTGTTGTTTTTTTCACGTCACCACAGACCTCGCTAAATACCTTAAGATCGTGCGTTAAACTGTTTGTAGACACACAGGGTAGCTGTGTGAGTGGCCCAGAGAAGACCGTTTCAATCGGCGATCGATCATTTTGAAGTAGTCACGGTATATGTTAAACAGCGATCAGCGAGGAGAAAAAAAACTCAGAGATAATGGAGGATTAGGGGAAGCTTTAGAGCGGAGGCGGGTGGGAATGAAAATCTCCGGATACGGATATTTCCGTTTCCGGGTGTGCTACAATGAAATGTGTCACTGCGAGGGAGGCCTACAATGAAATGTGAACCTGCAAGGAAAAAAAAAAAAAAAGACCACTTCTACGCGACTCTACGCGACTGGCACGCTGCGCAATTATTTAGGTTCGCGTAGATCTACGCGATTGGCACGCAATGTGTTAAAACCGGGAAATCATCTGTCATTTTAAATTTTAGTGTTGGCTGTTCAGAAATAGCAGATATACAAGCTCACGTTGTGCTGTGCTGCGAGCTTGTACATCTGCTATTGTTGAACATTTGTGAGAAATCGTGAAAATGACGAATAATTTTGAATTAGGAAAAAGTTTGAGAATTTTGTAGACTGGGCCTCAGGTCTTCATTTTAGCCTAAAATCCACCCCTACCCTCGCAGAGCCCTGGGTGACATCCAGGAGAGCATCAAAGAGCTGCAGTACTACAGAGCCAACGTGTTCAAATCCCCAACAGAGGAGAAGAAGCGCAGGGTCCTGGAGAATGGAGCGAGCAACACGGATGTGTCCACCTCTGGATGAGAGCATTAAACCCTCTATACCTCCTTCTGACTTTTGGTTCGTGAAAAGAGAAAGAAAAGAAAAAAAGCTGCTTTAATCCATTAAGACCGGGAACGCATCTGTGTCAGTTTAAGAGCTATTCAAAAAATCTCAGATCTACTGAGCTTGTAGATCTGCTATTTTTTTTCCTTGTTTTTTTTTGCAATTCTTTGAATATATATTTTTTTAAAGCCAACATTTCGCTTAAAAAATATATATATTCAAAGATTTGCACAAATTTTCAGGATTTTCTTTCAAAATAAATTTGATCTACAAGCTCATAGCGTGGCACTCGGTGCCGTGCTATGAGCTTGTATATCTACTATTTTTTAATAGCCAAAGAAATTTAAAATGGCACAGATGCGTTCCCTTAATGGATGAATCGTTAAGAATGATGATTGTTTGTCTTATTTTAGTTCCCTTTTTTGTGTAGTTCCAGAATGAACCTTTTTTATTTCTGTACGGTCCAAACCTTTTAAGGTTTCATTGCTTGGATCAAGGTTGATGTTAAAACGGGTTGAAAAGAAAGCTACTTGCTCAAAAGTTAAATCATAAAAAGTTGCCATTGTCACTCTGTTGCACAGAGAAAAAGGCTTGTATTCATTTAGCCAATTTTTGTCTCAGATGGAGTTATTGTTTAACCCTTTTTGTTAAGAAACAACAGCAACAATAAACATTTTGTTGAGAGAAATAACAATAGAGTTGCCTGCATCTGTATGCTAAAATATTTATCTCAATATTTAAACTTTTAGGGAACAGCACAGTGTCTCAAGGCTTACAACCAAGATTTTAGGTCCTGGGGAAATGATTGAGACAGACAATCATTATGGTCACAATTACCAGATACTTGGGCAATCCATTAGGACCTCAGCAATCTGGGAACCCATCGGTAAAACAAAGATTATGAGTTTTTCCACCCCAGAGCTCTGAGTCTGTCTTGACAGATTAGGACCTCAGAAATATAAAACCTACAGAATTGTTGTCAGAAAATAATATAGGGTCTCCAGTTGTGGAGGCCATGGGCTTCAAATAAGTGAAATTGACCAAAACCTGTTGTTTGTTATAAAGTTCTGGTTTTAAGCTTGAGACAGTGTATCTTCTCTGTTCGTTAATGGTTTATGCCCGACGTGTGTGTTGCTAGCTTGCATAAGTATTATCACACTTTTATTTTGAAATTCACTAATGTCACTACTAACTTAAAACCCAAGACAAAGAAAGAAAAACATGCCATCTCCGGTTTACTTCCCGTATCTGCATGACATCTTTACCCCATGGTCACTGAAATAAATATTTTACCCAATAGCCACAAGCCACACAATATTCCGAACATTTTGACACTAAAATGGCTTTTTTCAGAGAGAGACATCAGGAGAACTTTATTATCAACCTTCCCAGAAACACACGTGTGTGATCTAGCACCAATAAACATAGGACGTTCGCGAGATCTGCCGTCAGCCGACGCCCACTTAGGAGACCACTTGTATGCTATTTGTGTACCATTTTGCCTCTAGTGGCTACAATTGGGATGGCCTATCTTTCTATATCCACCATCTTTGCTCAAACCAACTACATTATGCACTACCCTGTAAAGCAGTGGTTCTCAACCTTTTCAGGCCGCGACCCCCAAAATAATCATATTTGAACTGGGGACCCCCCAAAATAATCATATTTGAACTGGGGACCCCCCAAAATAATCATATTTGAACTGGGGACCCCCCAAAATAATCATATTTGAACTGGGTACCCCCACCCTGACAAGCACTTGGAATTGTAGGAGTGGAGGCATTACATTTAGTTTGTCTCGGTTCCACAGATACTGTACATGTAGCCGATCTACAAGCTCACAACACCTCGCTTTGCCCGTTGTGGCTATTTTCAAATATTTTGCCTCTGTCTTATATTATTTGTCAGTTTGGCCAATGTTTGACCAGCTTTTATAGTATAGTTTGCTGATTACTTTTGATGTAGTAATGGTCTTTTTTCTTTCTTTCTTTCTTTTTTTAGTATTAAAAAGTCCTTAGATTGTCACTGTTATCTGGGACCCCCCCCCCTGGAGACAACCTCTGCACTTTCTCTTAACTTGCTTGTGTCATCCTCCACCCATTTTGCTTGTCTTACACGGATTGGAACCGACAAGGCCCATCACTGCCATGTCGTCTGCAAACTTCACCGTGTGGTTTGAAGCCTGTGTCCCCTAGCAGTCATTGGTGTGTAGAGGGAGTACAGGAGAGGGCTGAGGACACAGCCCTGTGGTGCCCTGAGTCAATGAGGCCGGTCACCTTCTGCTGCTTGGGAATGGGGATGATGATGCTGGGTTGTTTCTTTTAGAATACATAGAATACACCTCTGCCATACAAGAATACAAACTGCACTTGACTTTTTTTTAATTTATTTTTTTACTTTACTGAAAATAATTAATGTACAAAGGAGAAATACATACATACAACATACTTAACTAAAGAAAAGCAAAAGTTTTCTAGATTTTCATTTTTACATTGAATGTTGGCATCCATTTGGTTTTATGTACAAAACTCAATGAATTGAATACACAGGACCTCAATGGAAACTAGCCCTGGGCTTATTGGGCCGCCATGCATTTTTTGCAAACTGTTAATAAAGTATTCAATCAAAACAAGATGTCAAGACAATGTCAAGAGTAAAATAATATGAATTATATATATTTTGTATTTGTGCACTCCATGACAGGACCAGTGTCTGGTCATATGACCAGTGTCTGGTCATAAAAAGCAAATATGTTCGGTTATATATTTGACATAATCTATAAAGAGGATGTGTGCATTTTTAAGACAAATACATCTGCATTGGAAATATCCATTTGTCTGGAATATCATAGATGGACACTAGAGGGCACCCAAGGATGGCAAAAAGCTCATGTTAACATTTTGCATTATTGATGCATACTGTATCTGTGTCAGGTTTTAGTCACCTAGACTCAGAGAAGTGCTAGACTTATGTAAAATGTATTGCCCGTTTTGTATGTTTGAATAGTTTATGTGTGTGGATGACAGGAAGGTTAAGTGCTTGTTAAAACTAAAGGGATCAAGTCTGAAATGAAAAAAAAAATCACACCCAGTGTGAAGAGAGTGGTGCCTTTGAAAGTGTAACTGGTTGCATCCTTGTGTTGCAATCAGCAACAATATGTTGTCACGTGACACGTGACAACATATTGTCACGTGTCACGTGAAGCTTGACCAATCAGCCGTGCTCAAACATACGGACGGACATACGGACGGACATACGGACACACGGACAAAGTCAAATGTAGGAGTGGTTGGCACCACTCAAAAACTGCCAACAGCAATTGTGTTATTATTAATAATACTAAGAAGCATTCATAAAGAAATAATAAAATAATATCAATGAGATTATTATTAATCTAAGTCTAATAACCATATTAAACTCCTTGTTAACCGTTTTGGGTGTAGACAGAATAGGAGGATAAATAACTGATTGATTAATATGACTCCACACTAAGGAGTGGTCAGTGCCCAGATGGTCAGTCAGAGGGGGTCCCCAGATGATTAGCTTAATGTGTGACATTGTTTGCTCACTCAACAGTAAACAAACCAACATACAGTATAAGTGTAAATATGGTATCTGCACATTTCTAAAGTGACAATTTAAGGACTTTTAACCTTCCCTTTGTTTGTTTATGCTCCAAGCAGCAGCACTGGCCCCATGGAAAGATGGCACATTTGTCATGCAAACATTGCAATAGGGCAAGTGGAAGCATGTTCCGTTATGCAGTGTTACGAAGGACGACAGCGATATCCGGTACTACGCCCAAATATGGATACAACGCCAGCGTGACGTCGTCTTACGACAGCATGGCATCATATCCTACCCATAAATACTAAGTCGCCGTCAGAGGGACACCAGTCGACGGTTGCAGTAGTAATAATAGTAATAATAGCAATAATATAATAATATAAATACCAGGCCTTTTCACCATATATTAGTTGTGTGATTCAGGATATTCTCCGGGCCTTCGGCACTCGCGGCGGTTAACAGTAAGAACCAGCGATTAAGCTCTCCAACAGTGGTCGTTTTCGATCCTCCTCATAGTGTAGTAGGAGCCTTCCGCTTAGCCAGCGAGACCGATTGCGAGTGCATTAAAGCCCGCAGGGACAATTATATAGTCTAGATGAGCAGCCCTGACCACACGCCGGCCCCCATGGCCGCGAATACCGACCTGAAGACCCTTAGACTCGAGACAACTATCGACAACCTGGGCGCCCTGGTAGCCACCTTGTCCGCCGACTTGGCCACCTCCCGATCCGAGAGGAGGCTCGACGCAGCGAGACTCGACACCTTGACCCGGACCGCACATTGACGCGCCAATCGCCACCACCGTCTCGACATCGGACTCGTCTGATCCTGAGCAAACCCGGCGCCCGCGCTCGCGTTCCGCCAGCCGCCACCGCAGCGCCGTGCCTGGCCACCCGGCTACCAGCACCCCCTCAGGCATTCCCCCCCTACTTCTGCCCTCCAACTCCGGCAGTGATGCCGATGATGGCGCGCGCAACGCGCCCGGACGCTCTGAGGCCTCCAACCACCCCCCAGACCGTTCCACCTCAGACACCACCTCAGACACCACCCCTCTCATACAACATCTAGCACAGAATCATTTAAAGGCATCGTTCTAAAGGCATGAAGGAGACCTTCGACGACCTGTCTGCATTCGTCACGAAGTGCGCCACGCGCCGTGCAGTCTCCCATGGATCTGCCTATGGGAGACCGGCGGTGGCAGACTCACGTAGGTCCTATGACACCGCCAACTCCGGGGGATACAACAACTTCCTCGACGCCTCCAGTGGTTACAGGGGGGGAGGTCCTACGATAGGGAAACTCCCCCCTGTCAGGTGACAAGAAGGTCAGTTGGCTCTCATGCATTGAAGGAGGCATGAGCTCGGCCCTGGCCTCCCTCCCTAGGCTGGTGGGGGGAGTGTAGTGCCCAGGTTCACTTAGCAAATTGGCACCGGGTGAAAAAAGGGTTACAAAATCGGGGGATAAAAATTATAAGGAAAAAAACAAAAACATGAAAGTGTGAGAAAAACTCATTTTGAGGGCATTTGTAGAATCGGCCTCAGGTCTTTAATGGGTTTAAAGGATCTACACCATGAATTTTAAAATATTTAACATTTAATATCATGTTATGTCCCTCAAACGTTTTTCAAAAGGTTTGAGCCTAAATCAAGCCTCAGATATACTCATTCAAACTAACTTCTCTCATGGCTTTTAAAGCACTTTTACCTGCAATACCACATTGTCCTGATTTGGCACGTGGCGCCATTGAGCCAGTTTTTTGTATGCATGTTATCTCCTGGTTCTGTGTGGAAAAAAAAAAAACATGAAAAAAATAAAAATAATATATATTTTTTTTATGTTGGAACTGAAAAACGGGAGGGATTGTACCGCTAGTGACGTCGCTTTCGGGGGCAAATCAGTTTGGCCTGTTTTGAGACCAATTTACATAAAACCCCAGATATGCTGTGAAAGCCTGAGTGATCAAACTGGGGTATTTTTGGGATAGAAGAGAGGTGGGGGAGACCACCAAAAACACACAAAAAAGAAGAAAAAGTTAAAATTCATGGTGTAGTCCCTTTAAAGTCCTTTTAGGTTCTTTTATTGTTTGGCAGTGGCACGGGCAGCAGCCCACAGACCACAGACACAATGCAGGTCCGGCCGAGCTGTGCAGCTGTGCTGCTGCCTGTGCCAAACTATGAAAGAACCTGAAACTACTTTAAGTGAGCTGGTGATCTTTCTCGTTTTATTGGTCCTCATTCTGAACCATACATAAGAGACTTGATTTAGACGTGTGCTCGCAATCCTTTTGAAGCAATCTTTAAACATGCCATCACCTCCTCACCACCTAATGTTGATCAGTTGATGGCAATCTTCCAACTGAGCAGAATTATTCTGGCTAATTATGAAGAAAAAGCTATGGCCTTCAATTGACCTGGCGGCACAAACACCAAAGGTTGCTGTCGGAGGATAATAATAAATGATTCCCCACTCTTTTGGGGGTGTTAAATGATTCCCGACTCTTTTGGGGGTATTTTTATCACTGTACATTTGCGCATGCATGAAATGTGTCTTCTTCATTTACCCTTCCTAACTATTAGCAGAACTAGGGGATAAAGGTGTTAAGTATCTTGCTCAGGGACACTTCAGCACATAGACTACACGCGCCAGGGGCTGAACCGGGGACCTTCTGATTCCCAGCAGCCTCTCTACCCATTAAGTAGGTAGCTATGGACGTTTTGTCACACGTGAGAAAGTACGAAAGTATTCCGATACAATAGTTTTGAACATTCCCAAAACATATAGCAAGTGGGATCTGGACCTAGTACATTCTGGCCAACATGGTTCTGGACAAATGAAGCATGTGCAACACTTTAAATGGCACTACTGATTGCTGAGTTGAATCTGTCTATACAACATAATACAAGAAAGAATATATAGGCTATGCATAATGCATCTCTCTAAAATATATAGAAAAATGGGTATTTAACTTATCAGTATAAAATTGTGTGCGTGACATTGATTGTATACACGATAAAACAATACTACAAAATAAGTTATAATGCATAGAATAGGAAGGCTATATAACCATGACCTATAAAAAAATTATATTTGCATGTATATCGTTTTGTAGGATAATAATACATTCTTATTATCTCAATTGCAACGATGGCCCTGGCAGCCAACAGCAGCTTCTCCCAAGTCTTCCTCAGGTTGATGATGTACACACCATCGCTTTTTCTCTTATAGACGTACTGCTCCATCTGGAAGTCCATGTACTCTTAAATGTAGTATTAGTAGTGTATGTGTTAGCAAATGGGACTCCTCATCCAAAGAATATTGTGTCGATAAAATAGGCTATTGTGTGGAACATTATAATATGTGATTGCAAGTCATTCAACAGTTCTACAATATGTCAAAACTTTAAATTACGTTCTTAATCTATCAGCAACAACAACAATAATACTAGGGGGAATACTTGAGGGAGGTTTTGCATATGGCAAGGGTGGGGGCGGTTTTGATGTGAGGTGGGAGTGGGTTCCAGAGGGTGGGTGCTGCAACGGAGAATGCCCTATCACCTCAGGTGCGCTTCGTTTTTTTGGTGGGGAATCTGAGGAGGTTGGCATCGCTAGATCTGAGGGAACGGGTGGGGACATGGTTGTGAAGGAGGTCGGAAATGTATTGGGGTGCCTGGTGGTTGAGGGCTTTGTAGGTGGTGATGAGGATTTTGAAGTTGATTCTGTGTTTGACCGGGAGCCAGTGGAGGTCACGGAGGACTGGTGTGATGTGGTCTCTGGTGTGGGTGAGCAGGCGGGCGGCTGAGTTCTGTACATATTGGAGTTTATTGAGGGTTTTGGCGGTGATACCGTGGAGGATGCTGTTGCAGTAGTCTAACCGGGATGAGATGAAGGCATGAATGAGGGTTTCGGCAGCGGAAAATGTCAGGGAGGGACGGAGACGGGCAATGTTCCGGAGGTGAAAAAAGAAAAAAGATTGGTGATGTTGTTTACGTGCGGGAGAAATGACAGGGTGGGGTCAAAAATTACACCAAGGTTGCGGATGTGGGGGGAGGTTTTAATGAGGGAGCCGTCGATATTGAGTGAGAAGTCCTGGGTGGAGCGGGTGAGGGAGTCGGGGCCGATGATTGTTTCAGATTTATTGCGGTGAGGGTGGAATGGGTGGCTGCGGTGATAGTTCTGGTTCTGTGTGGAAAAAGTAAAAAAAAAAGTTGGAACTGAAAAACAGGAGGGATTGTGCCAAATCAGTTTGGCCTGTTTTGAGACCAATTTACAGAAAACCCCAGATTTGCTGTGAAAGCCTGAGTGTTCAAACTGGGGTATTTCTGGGGATAGAATTGAGGTAGGGGAGACCAAAAACACAAAAAAAGAAGAAAAAGTTCAAATTCATGGTGTAGTCCCTTTAAAAAAAAGCTCAACGCAATGCACTGCATTGTGAGGTTGTAGAGCCGGCGAGCCGCTGTTTTAAAAAGTATTTTTGAAAATGTCTTTTTGATTGTTTGCCTATGAGATGCTCCAAACAGGGACACCAGGGATAAAGTGGATAGAGTAGGAATACAAAAAAAAAAAATGATTAAACCTACACCTACAGTGACGTGCATTGGTTTCTTTGACAAACTGGAAAATGCACACAATCAATGGAGAAAACAATTAAATCTATTAAGAAAAAACACATTAAGCTCATAATACAATTTAGAAAATGTTTCAACAATTACAAAAAAGGAGAGGAGTTCTGCCTAGACACAGAGTAAGCAATTATGTGGAGAAAAGGGGACTCCAATGTGCTCTTTGGTAGGGGGAAATAATGATAGGGGAAAATAATCGACTGGAAGAGTGCCTTCGTCTTTTGGTTTTTCTAAGTAGAATAAAAAATAAACAAAAAAGTAACATTTGATCAATCAGAAGTTTTAGCTAATCCAGTCACAATAACAGACTGAAAGAGTGTAGGTGGCAATTTCTTAAAGGTGGATACCTCACTTCTGGAACCAAACTGTGTGTCCTGCTGTCTGGCTGGGGGGTTCATCCATGGAAGTTTTTGTATTGGAGACAATATTATTTGAAGAGTTTCAGCAGCTTCTGGAATTCTATTTCGTCATCTGTTGTCTCACTCTCCTTCACCTTGTCGCAAGTGCCCTGAAAGATGAAAAACTATCAACTGCACAGAAATCCATTAGGCTAAAATAATCCCTCCTCTGAGTGGCATTACATTTCATGTTAATGTTCAAAGTCTTTGAACATTCTATATTAAATTGGCTAATGGGTCGGCGGGCGAGTGGGCCGGTGGACCACCGCAGCCCATCACAGATATAGCCATGCCCATATATGGGCAATGGGCATATACAGATGACATTAGTGATCTCCATATATGGGCATACAATGGACAAGGACTGGCAGCTACAGAGATATTCATGCCCATATGCCCATATATGAGCATAGACTGATGACATCAGGGATCTCGGTTGGATCGACGGTGCGATGTACATGTAGGTGTGAGGGCCGTATAGCGTCCTGAACTAAATAATAACTTCGATAAGTGTGTCGGTCTCTGTGTCAGGAGCTAATCTTGCAAACCGCTGGACCAATCAGCACCACATTTCTTGTGCACACTGCCAAGCCACAGAAGCAGTTTTTTAAATACTTTTTAAAATATTCAACTTTCATTTGATTATGCAAGTCAAAGGGGCTGCGGTCGCGCTGAAACCGTGCCAAATTCGCTTCCATGTGTGAATCGCAATTTCCTAGTTTGAAATTAAACAGATAGTCTCCTTTCTGTCAATTGCGTGTAGACAGTAATCATGACAACCCCGGCCTCAATGAGGATGATCTTTGTTCACCACCATTAAGTGAATGAAAGAGAAGACGTAACTGACTTGCCATGGTAAATAAATCAGAACTAAGATTCTCTTACAGTAAGTTACTATGGGTCCATTTTCAGTCAGTAAGATTTGAGCCCAATATATATCGCTTTGTCATTGCGATGTGGTCGTGTGACGTATTAGTGTTCAGTATATTGTATGTCTACATATCCCACCAATCAATGATTCAATTATGCTTGCAGTTCTTACCTTGATGTCAGCGTTAAGTACAGTCAGGGCCGTCAATACTTCCTTCACCTTCTCGAAGTCTGTGTGATTAGCAAGGATTGCTTCTACTTTGCAGAATAATTCATGCTGTATGGAACAGAAGAACAATCAATAAGCATCTAAATATCTAGTCATGTGCCAAATGTATGTCATTATTCTTCATACAAATGACTAGCTGCTATGCTGTGCAGACTCCTGTAAAACATTTACAAATACTGCTCAAGATGTTAATCACAAAATGCACTGAGAACTGTTCTAGCAATTACTGACAAGTGTATCAGCGGTTAATCTCACCTTGCATTTGTGAGGTACACGCGTCAGTTTCTCAATGTCTTCCACAAAGCTATGCTTCAACTCCTACAATGCAAAAGAGGAAATATGCATTTTGCAAGTGAACATGTTTTCAACAGCACTTAACATATATTTTAGAGAACTAATAAAGAGGTAGGCTACTACATTGTGCAGTTTACCAGACTCAACAAAAAAAGATGACCACATTTATTTTTTGCAGCTGTGGTCACAAGCTCTTACTTCGGGGAGCGTGGCATTTAAGCGTCCGAGATTTTCCAGGACGGTGTTGCGTTTGACGACAATGGGCCTAGCCCTAGCGGCATCCATATGGGAGATCAGTGCTGCAGAGCACGCCAGGAGGAGAAGCATCATCTTCATGGCTGTCTTTAGTGGACCTGTTGAAAAGCACTACTGCAGGAGGTTCACTGTAGACTGATCAGCGTGTCGTCTCACAGCTGCCTATGTAATGTCTCCATGAGAAGGAACAACGTTTATATGCTCATTCTGGCCCACGCCTTGCTGTGCTTTCCCCTCAATTACAGAAAACAAAAAAGAAAGTTAGAAAAAAGATCAAAAAGGATTAGAAAAAAAGAGACGCACAGATTGTGAGCAGTATGTGAGCAACATGACATGGAGGATTGATGAGATGTGGATGAGATGTAGTAGATTGTTACGGTCTCCACACAGTAATTCAAAAACCAAGGCTCGAAGTGGAGACGCCAACATGAAATGGACACCAAACGATTAGCAAAGATTTAAATAATTTTAGTTTACTTCCCACAATGGAATAAGGAACAAACAGAATGAGAAAGTGTGTTTGTGTCCAGGGGCGTCGTTAGGCGGGGGCTTCGGTGGCTATAGCCACCAATGTTTTATCCAAAGCCACCAATACATTTTTTTTTTTTTATTATATATCTATAACCCTAACCTAACCCTACCCCTAACCGCGTGCATGTGCCCGTTGCCTGGGGGGCTAAGCCCCCAACCTAATAGAGACCTAGCGACGTGTCTGTGTGTGTCGTCATCATAGTCTATAATCAGGCCATGACTGTGGTGTTGTTTGTGCTGTGTGTGGCCCAGGAGGAGATGTCAGGGTCAGGGTACTAAAGTATAATTTGTTTCCTGCATGAGGCACACAGCTGCAAACATGCATATTTCTGTATCCTTCATGAGGTCCACAGTGGCAAAAACTTGAATTCTCCTCTTCTTGTTATACTGTAGGGACCAAATGATACTTTAGTACCCTGACTGCTCAACACACAGCTCTGTGGGACCCTGGTTCTAAGGGTCTGTGAAGAGGTGCTGTGTGCACTGGGGTCTGTCTGTCAGGAAGTCCAGGATCCAGTTGCACAGGAGTTTGAGTCTTACTGTAGGTCTCTGAGCTTGGTGACGAGCTTAGAGGACACAATGGTGTTGAATGGTGGGAGAGAGGGCAGTGTGGAGTGTGAGGGTGAGGATGTTGTCCTGTTTTGTTCTAAACAAAGTGCGAGTAGGGTTCTTTGAGATGGATAGTTCCCTCTACTTCCAGTGGATGGTGCCAAAGTCTTTCCCATGATCCACTTGCTCAGAAGAGATTCTTTGCATGCAGCCAAAGGTCTGGGGAACAGCTCCTGCCTCATCTCTCTACTTCTCGTTTATTTTCCCATTGTTTATACACATGAGGCATATAATCAGTCTCATATAGTCTTCAAACAACCAGTGTTGCCAGCAAGCACCGACTCAATGTTATTATTGTCAACATCTAATCTATTATGCATCAAGTAAATGGCAAATAATGATGAAAAGGACAGATTCCTTTTGCTGGTTCTAATAAACGCCAAGCTCATCATTTGCTCCCACTCTTTGACTTGACTTGACATCGAGCATAATCCATAATCATTCTGTCTCTGACTATATGCCACCTGCCGTGGCACCATTCCTAGCTACAGCACTGCAGAGAAATAAAATGTTTGACATAACAAAAAATGGAATTAAATCTCTGACAGTTTGCTTGCTTTGTCAAGAAATTGTTTGCTCGTGTTCCACTGTTTCCTATGATGCGTCACTGCCTTTGTTGAGATGAATTGGCTCAAAGTGAGGCACGCCATGAAAACAGAGGACATAAGACAGACAGATGGAGACACAAAGGAGATGGAAACCCAGGCTGTTGTACTCGAGGTGTTGTGTTCGTGTTGATGATATTATGCATGCTGGGTTATGTGTGTTGCTGTGCTGTGTACACCGGTGACATCTTGGTAGAAGGGAAGAGAAAGGCCTTTGTCACATCAACTGCAGCTGGTGTCTGGGCGCTGTCTCCTGCCCTTAAGGCTTCAAAACACATCCTGTTACAGCAGGTATTCCAATTCGCACTATCACTGTAATACAAGAACTTTCATTTTATTTCAATTTACACATATCACAGCTCGAGGTTCTGAAGGGAAAGTACTGATGTCTTTAATGTGCCATGCAAGCCCAGCCTCCGAAATGACATAAATGAAAACCAGAAAACACTAACCAACCATTACATTTGGGCTCATACACAGCTAAATCCAGGTTGTTAATGGAACTGTTCAGAGTTGATTTAACACTCCAGATTTCACCGCGTATCCTACCAAGATGAAAGTACGGCTTTAGTTACAACGATGTTCTAAAAGTGGAGGCAGATCATTTTAAAGTAGGAAATAAAATAAAAAGCTCACCCACTCTTGCTACAGTGTCTGCTTTTACTGTTGGCCGCAGCTCTGTAATAAAGTCATATCGAATTGCAGGATCTTACAAGACCTTGCAAGACAAATATAATACCACATGTAAAACCAAACATATTTTCTATTATTAGACAAATGTCTCCCACTTCCAGACAGGACATGGAACACAAAAAACAAATGCAAGAGGCAATGGTTTGTTATCATTCTTCAAACTTGAAGACGGGGTGTCTCCATGCGTGTGGTAGTACCATAGGGGTAGGAACATACAGGCCAGTAGTATAATGAGGTATAATCTGGTGTAATGATTATTGTAACAAACTGTGCTATACAGTGGGTCAGTGGTGGAAAAAGTACTCAAATGTTTTACTTAAGTAAAAGTATCAATACTGCAATGTAGAAGTACTCTGTATCAAGTAAAAGTCCGGAATTCAAAAGTAAAAGTACCAAAATATACTTAAAGTACCAAAAGTAAAATTACTAAATTGTTTGAAAATAGCAGATCTACAAGCTATTTTGAGCTCACAAAAGCTCACAACGTGTCGCGATGCGACAAGTTGTGAGCTCAAATAGCCTAGGTATAAAATAGGGCTAAAGTGGTTAATGTATGTTTTATAACATAATAATATATATCTGCAAAGTACTGTAAATAACTAAAGTTTTCAAATAATTGTAGTGGAGTGAAAGTACAATATTTGCCTCTGAGATGTAGCGGAGTAAAAGTAAAAGTATAGACACTTGGAAATACTCCAGTAAAGTAAAAGCACCTCAACATTGTACTTAAGTACAGTACTTGAGTAAATGTACTTAGTTACTTTACACCACTGCAGTGGGTTCTGAGTCAGTGACATTCTTGTCTATCTTTTACACCGAGCCTGTTGTTCTTCCTTTGTGTTTGCAGTCAGATAATATAAGGTAAGATAAACCTTTACTGATCCCCGGAGGGGAATTCTGGTTTCATCTAGCAGCAACAGCAGCCAGAATAATACACAGGAGAAGAGAGGGTAAGAATCAAGAACCAAACCAAATAAATAAGAATAAAAATAAAAGATACAAATAAAATATTGTATATTGGTTTGACTGCATGTTATTGCATCTTCCTGTTATTCTTGTTCTGTGTTTTATGTACCTTTCTTCTCTTTTCTCTCTTTCCCTATTTGTTGTAGCTTAACTGCTGTGTTGAGAGTTTGCAAACACAAAGGAAGAACAACAGGCTCAGTGTAAAAGATAGACAAGAATGTCACTGACTCAGAACCCACTGCAGTGGTGTAAAGTAACTAAGTACATTTACTCAAGTACTGTACTTAAGTACAATGTTGAGGTGCTTTTACTTTACTGGAGTATTTCCAATTGTCTATACTTTTACTTTTACTCCACTACATCTCAGAGGCAAATGTTGTACTTTTACTCCACTACAATTATTTGAAAACTTTAGTTACTAGTTACTTTGCAGATATAAATGATTATAAAACATACTGTACATTAACCTATTTAGCCCTATTTTATACCTAGGCTATTTGAAAATAGCCGATCTACAAGCTCACAACGCGTCGCTGGCCCTAGATATCTGCAATGGATCTCTGATTGAGCGAACATAATGTGGGTTCTATCAAAAATGTACACGATATCCATATATGGATGGATGGATATACATCTATCGTTATACTATACATCTGTCACCACCTGTCCCACTGAATATATGAATGAATGGGTGGCTGTGTCTATCAATAATGAATATAAGAATGGATATCTGGATGTCTGTCTAACAACAGTGAATAAATGTAATATATATCTCCGTGAGTATCTGAATGTATACTGTAGTTAGTACAGTCTATGAGTGACTATACTATAAGTACAGCTTCTCAACAGTTATCCTTAAAGGGATAGTTCATCCCCCAAAAATATATTTTTTTAATCAATTAGTCACCCCATGGAGACTTGAATTCATGGATATTTTTTGGCTTTTGTCACATTCCTAAGCCAATCATTTGATGACCAGTGGACCGGTAGGCAGCGGTTCCGATAGTAGACACAAAGGAGACTCTTTGTGTCTCCTACCGGAACCACTGCCCGTCATCAAATTATTAGCTTAGCTTAAAACAAAAAAATATCCTTGAATTCAAGTCTGCGGCTCGTCTGGTGTTCAACCGCCCCAAGTTCTCTCACACAACTATCCTTCTCCGTTCTCTGCACTGGCTCCCCGTAGCAGCTCGCATTCAGTTTAAAACCCTGGTGCTAGCCTATAGGGCAGTGAAAGGAACAGCTCCTTCTTACCTCCGGGTTTTGGTCAATGCCCACACCCCTGCCCGACCACTCCGGTCTGCCACCTCGGGGCGACTGATTCCCTCGCCACTCAACGGTCCTTCTGGTCGATCGACACGGTCACGACTTTTTTCTGTTCTGGCCCCACAGTGGTGGAATGAACTTCCCACTGATGTCAGGACAGCAGAGTCACTGCCCATCTTTCGCCGCAGGCTGAAAACCCACCTCTTCATGAAACACTACCCTTCCTCTTTGCCTGGCCTACTTGTTGTTAACTAGTTGTAGGAACTATTGTTGTATTGCTGTATTGGATCTTGCTTAGTCGATACACTTTTGTATTAGCTCGTGCTCATTTGATTTGGCTATTTTATCTCATGTGTTTAAGAAAGTAGGTAGCTGATATATTGCACTTTTACCTTAGCGCTAGGTATACTCTTGGTTGCTTGTTTTTACAGGAAATGCACTTAAGACTTCTGGTGATTAGTAGTTTCGTTCCCTACCTATGTTGAATGCACTTATTGTAAGTCGCTTTGGATAAAAGCGTCTGCTAAATGACTGTAATGTAATAATGTAATGTAAAGTCTCCATGGGGTGACTAATCGATAGAAAAAAAGGCATTTTGGGGGGTGTACTAACTTTTAAACAATTATCTCGCAAAGTTTTGCAGTGTGCGTCCTAGTAGTCCACGTGTGCCCGAGTGCATGCATGAGTCAGTAAGTCAGTAGTCAAAAGTCAGTAACAGACAGTGCAGGTCTCTCAAGTTCTCATTTGGGGGTTAAAGCTTGCTTGTGGAGCCTGATGGCTATACTAGCACAAAGCACTGGCCAAGGCACTTTGTGGTGTGCTGGGGAGGGATGATTTTCTGGCTGGATATGCTTCACATCTTTGATAGCTCATCATAGACGGGATGGGTGTAGATCAGTGGTTCTCAACCAGTGATCCGGGGACCACCAGTGGTCCTTGAAGGGGTTCCAGATTGTCCCCAGCTAAATGATGGAGGGTTTGTAACAAATTGACCCTTATAGATATTTAACTCTTGAGAGCGTAAAATGAAACCAAATGGACCCTTACGGGTCCATTTGGTTTCATTTTACGCTCTCAAGAGCTAAATTATTGTTAAATATCTGCAGTACTAAAATTGTTATTTTGATCAACGTTTGCCTGTTATCTCTCCTATGGTACCAACATCAATACAACATGGAATTGTGGACAAAATCGTATCCAACGATAACAAAACATTTGGGGTCTGAGAGTCTAAATCTCATCAAACGGTGGTCTGTGGCTCAAAATGGCAAATCCATAATGGACCTTGATATGAAAAAGGTTGAAAACCACTGGTGTAGTTAATCAGAATAGCGTCCAGCTTCCCCTCCACAACCACCTCCTCCAGACTATCCAGTTCAACTCTCCAACTATGGAGCTAGCCTTTAACCAGCTTGCACAGCTAATTGGCATTACTTGGTTTGATGCTATCCCCCAACGAAGCCAGGAGAAAGACGAGGACACCGGCTATACGACAGACCGGCAGAGCTTTCTGCAGCAGCACGTTGCACATGAAGGACTTCCACCTCCTCAGGGAGAACAGCTTGCTCGGTCCCTTTTCTGTGGAGTTGTCGGTCCAGTCCAGTTTATTAGTAGCTGTCCATCACCTCCACCTCCTCCCCTCGAGTTGTGAAGGGAATTGGGGGGGTCTCTTCTTGCTCCATTGGTAGTTCACCACCAGCTCCTGGCTCTTTCCCCGATGTTGTGCTGGAGATGATTGTTGTCACACATCTCCCTAAGAAACTCTCCACCAGTAATCGGAGACCTTTTGTTGGTGGCATGTAGTGGTGGAAAGTAACTAAGTACATTTACTTAAGTACTGTACTTAAATACAATGTTGAGGTATTTGTACTTTACTTGAGTATTTCCAATTTCCAATTTCCTTTTACTTCTACTCCATTACATCTCAGAGGCAAATATTGTGCTTTTACTCCACTACAATTATTTGAAAACGTCCGTTACTAGTTACTTTGAAGATTTTGATTATTATTGCAAAACATATGTTAACCACTCAAGCCCTATAGCCTACATTTTGGCCATTTGAAAATAGCCGATCTACAAGCTCACAATGCGTCGCATCGCGACACATTGTGATCTTGTAGATCTTGTAGATCTTTATACATTTGAAAACTTGAAATGGGACATTCTGCATAATGAGTATTTTTATTTTTGGTACTTTAAGTACATTTTGATGCCAATACTTTTGTACTTTTACTACAAATGCTAAATGCTTGTACTTGTAACTGAGTATTTCTTTGCCTGGCATGGCCAGACTAATATCACTGCGTAGATATTAGTCTGGAATCTCTGTGTGGATCCTGCATTTCCGAGGGGCAAATAAAAAAATGCCTCTGGTGATAAACCCGCCCCATATTTGCATACTGGGCCCTGATTGGTCCCTCACAACTTTGGAGGGAGAGAAATCCAATCTCTATTGAGAGGGGCCAGACCTAATCTGCCAAGGGCAATTTATTTTTTGCAATGGCAGATTTGTCTGGAACCAGGCTAAGTGTTTCTATATTGCAGTATTGATACTTTTACTTAAGTAAAACATTGTAGTACTTTTTCCACCACTGCATGTACCAGTGATGTAGTGGGAGTTGGCAGGGCCGGATTAACCCTTTGAGGTGCCCGATGCGATGACCCGTTGTGAATGGAGGTACTAGACACTGGTGAGTGAGGACCCAGGCTGCGCTGCTGGTTTGGTGATCAAAAAGGTTCAGCTAATTTATACGTTCCAGGGGCCCATTAACAGCAGCTCTTGTGCAGTTATCTCATCCACCCCCATAACACACACACACACACACACACACACACACACACACACACACACACACACACACACACACACACACACACACACACACACACACACACACACACACACACACACACACACACACACACACACGTATTATCTGGAGCTGTTGGCCTGTAGCAATACCCTCCAGTCTGTCCTTGTAGCTATGTACATAATACTCACTGTATATATTGCAACTGTGTACATATACCTAGTAATCCACCAGTGGGAGCCAGCACAAGGCCTGTGCATATTACCAACTTTGCATCTCTCAGCTGCACTCTTTCTGAAGAAAGGAATAATGGAAAAAAAATAGTGATGAAATAGAGAGTAACCCAGCAAGATTTATGGGGGAGAGAGAAGGGCTCTTCTGTACCCGTATGGATATTAGTGTTGATATTCCTTAAACAGAGATGCTTTGGTCTGTTACAATGGCAACAGAATGCATGGCAGTTATAGTACGTTCAAATTCACGTCAGTGGCTATAATGACATACTGTATGCAGTCGGTTTCCATACTGGCATCAAAGAAAGGGAGAAATATCAAGATTTGTGTTCGAAATAATGTCGAAGAAAAAGTTAAAGTGATGCATTTGTATTTCAAAGTGTTAGGAACTCATTTCCCACTGTTGCGCTCACCGAGATGCCTTAATATTATTTAATCCAGTGGTTCTCAAACTTTTTCATGCCAAGGACCCCCAAATTTAAATGGATTTTGGCCGCTGACCCGCATCTGAAACTGTTTTGTGCCAGGAACCCCCCATTTAGATTTGTGCTGTTAAAATGTTGCTGTTTTTTAGAATAGCTGATCTACAAGCTCACATCGCGACACGCTGTGAGATCGTCTATTTTCAAATAGTTATTGCATCGTGAAAGTGGTTAAACTGACTTTGATGCTATATTAACTGGGGACCCCGTGGAAATACCTCAAGGATCCCTAGGGGCCCCCGGGCCCCAATTTGAAAACCAGTGATTTAATACTCCCATCATTTTATCCGCAAGTATTTATTTCTTTGTTTTTTAATAGTAAAAGCGTTTTTTCGTTCTGGACAAATTATACACCGCTAAATGATTTCATAGCAACCAATAACACTTTAATGTGAAGGCAAAACGAAAAAGGTTATGCACCTCTAAATGACTGAATAACAAAAATCATAAGATATTTCCTCGTCATCCACTCAGAAGCTTTCAACAAATCGTTGCTGTCAGGCAGAAACCTCTTATCTCCATATTCTAACTTTTAGTTTTTTCATAAATTAATGCCTTTACTTGATCACACTACAGCGTCACACAAAAGTATCAAAAGTAGCAGATCTACAAGCTCGAAACGCGGCGCAAAGCGATGCGTTTTGAGCTTGTAGATCTGCTACTTTTGATACTTTTGAATTTGAATCCTGAAAAGTAACAGTTTCGGACGTACAGTATTAGTATTATACTGTATTAGGTTTACACCGGACAGAGATGAAATTGTTGAGGTCATCCCTCAGTTTGAGGCGGAAGATGCTGTTCTATTCCTCCATCATGTTTGATGACAGATCTCCAGGTGACGTCGTCCACTGTCTCTCTGGTTCCTTGGATCTGGTCTAGACACTAGCATGAACAAAGGGAATCATGATAACAAAGCTAGTATTGTGTTTCAGAAAAAAATAGTCTGCTTTCCCCTCCAACGCAACAACAACAACTTTACTGCAGTGGTTCTCAAACTTTTTCATGTCAAGGATACCCAAACTAACATGTTGTTGGAAATGATGTTGTGCATGGGACCCCCAAACAAGATTTGTCACATAACTTCAACCTCAACACAGCCATTGGTGCACGTTACCTTTTCTACAGTATCATGTGATGCACATTATATTATTATATAACTAGATTCTGACAAGTCCCGGAAAAGACGCGCTGTGATTGGCCAGTAGGCCTAGTCACTTTGATATATGGTTGGGACAAATGTTCACCCCAAAACATGATTTACGATTCTGTCTCTATCGGGACATAACTCGGACGGCGCTGAGTGGGCTCAAACGGACTTCGCAGCGTTCGGCACAGCGACTCGCTCACCTGAGCTCACTCGGCGGTGCCTTTTCGTGGCTCAAGTCCGCTCGAGATGTCGCGCCTTCGACGCAGACAAAAACGTTACTTTATCGGCAATAAAACTAGTCTGCGGTTGTTGGAAAACTAGTGACGGTGGCGGTAGCGGGATCCGATCCAGGGAGGTTAGGATTGGCAGTCTAATGATTAGCAAGCCACGCCATGGAAGCCAGTGCGGGAATAGGGTTTTGGGCTGGATTTGAATGTGTGTGAATTGGTTTGTTTACTGTTGCAAATTAAAGTAATCATCTGGGGATCCCCCCCCCCAAATAATTTGGGGATCCCTCTGGGGGTCCCGACCCCCAGTTTGGTAACCACTGAATTACAGGACAGGCCCAAAATATATGAAAATGGCCTGGCATTGATTTATCTCACTGCCTCCCACACTCATCCTGTCCCTGAAGACCCTGCTGTATAAATTTCATTTTTGGGGTCATAAAATATCTCGATATGTTCTTCCAGCAGAATTCACGCCATCATCGCCTTGAGTTGGCGCTCATAGCCCTGACCTTCCCAAATATCATTCCAATCATCCTCTGATATACTGTATCTTCTCCAGGCCCCATTCCTTCTTCCATTTCTGTTTGACGTGGGCAGTTGAATAGCTTTTGGAGTTTTGTAATTGTGATACTTATAAGCATCAGTGAGTATGATAATCATATTAGGTTTACTATTTCCTGTTTGTTTGATTTCCTATTAAAGTAATCGCTCCCCTGGAGATATCTGATGAAGACTTTTCCTCCAAAGGCTTTTCCTTTACCTGGTGCCCCAATTTTGGGTATGTCATTACAGCAATAACGAAAATAGCAGATCTACAAGCTCACAATATGGGTACATGAGCTACGTTCGCTATTTGTCGTACAATATGTCTTAAAGAGCCCACAAACAGGAAATGCCCTGTTTTGGGCATTTCCCACTGAGAGCAGGTTTTCTGGGCGGGGCTAAACACCTCACCTGATGACATGCTCAGGTGAGTTTCAGTGATGTCATCAGAGTCACTGAATAACTAAATAACTACACCAGTCTTCTGCCAAGGTACACCAATCTTCTGATTCTATACCCTGGAGTGCATCGCCATCTTTTGGCGTTGTACTCTAGGGTATAAAATAATGATTTCACTGCCTTCAGTGGACCCCCCCATCAAAATAAAAAGAAAAGCAGAAAAGCTACTGCTTATTTTTCATGACTTTGAAACCAACTTTTGTGACTTATGTATTAAATCATTCTAAATTGGCTGGGTGGTTTATAACAAACATTATTCTGTGGTCTGACAAAAAATGAATACATAATACTGCTTATAGGCCTACTCATACTGGGTTAGGGTACTTACTGTTTACGGGCTCTTTAAGTTGCTGAAAGACTCCAAGACACCATCACTGTAGCTGCAGTATAGTGCAGTAAGCTGTTCTATCAATATGTGCGCTTTAGACAAGCCAGATTTTGACAGCATGCTTAAATTAGATTGGAGGGGGAAAGAAACAACAACATGGACGGCCAACACAAGCATATATTGGAGGGTAGCGTTATGACTCAATCAAAGCTTCATAATAATGTGGAGGGGTGGAAGTGCAATGTGCAAAATACAAGCTCCAAAATGTATTTGGACGCCATGCTTTGGTGTTACACTGTTATTAAATTTGACTTGACATGAAACAATGCGTAGGAGTTTAAAATAGGCTGCAGCCTGTTTATTTTAATGTGAGGAATTCACAGCTACTGTAGAAATGTCCCATGTTGTCAGGATGTGAAAGGCATTTGCGGTAATTAAGATAATATATATATAACAGAATAGCAGTTTTAGATTGCACTCAAACAGGGATAATTATGTCACTCATGCGCATTTAAAAACCGGACAATGTTTTCCATACTTAATATCTGGATTGATCTGTAGCCTATGTAGGCTACACATGTGGCTCTATTATGTTGCATGTGTCATGTACCAAGGCGGTTACATGGCTGGAGTTTAAACTTATATTGAACTATACTTAGTGTATAGTTACTAAGGCACTAAATAAACAAGAAAACGTAATGGGTATGAAGACTGAATAAGTCAGTAGTCATGTCTGCAGTGTGTGTTGTTATGTTATGCAGTGTGAGAGCGTTGTATTAAAAGGTGCAATGAAAAAAAGAAGAAAAAAATGATTATGCACCAAGAGACCAGCTAGCTGGAAGCCCAGGATCTGTCCGTGGAGTGGAAACAGAAAGCACTAGAAAAGCGCGCTCCTCAGAGCACAGGTCCTCGCCAGGCCAAGTTGCCTACCCAGGGCCCGCACAGTTTGGAAGGTAGTCATCATAGCCAATTGGTATGGAAACCGCAAAATCTGACTGACTGAAAACATAGTCTCCGGCCTGGTGGAGACTATTGATTGATTGATTGAAATTTTTATTAGGCAAAAAGAATGTAAAACAACACAGTTACATTTATAATACTTTTGTCTAAAAGGTCCGGCCAAAAAAGTCCTTGCGGGCTTGTTTCCATTGGGGTCCTTGAATTAATTTCATAGACATATATAGTAGCAACCAAACAGTTCAATAATCAACATAAGAATACAGAGGGGGAAAAAAATACCATTATGTACAAAAAATATATATATACAAAAAAAAAAAAAAACATTAGAAAATAAAATAAAAAGTATGTACAAAAAAAGGGGGAGGGGGGGGGTCGTCTGTCTACAGGGAAACTGGTACTAGCTCCTCTTTAGGCCTCCAGAAAGATGAGTTTTTAGGGCTGTTTTGAATGAGCCCAGCGAACTGCATTTTTTGAGGGATGGGGTTAGACTATTCCATTCCTTGGTGGCAGTGCTATAGAAGGAGAATTTGCCCATGTTTGTTTTATGGGTGGGTGTTACCAGATTATTGTTTACGCTCCCTCTAGTTTTGTGACTGTGGGTGTCACTAACTTTTTCGAGGTACTTATACAGATATGCGGGTATAGGGGGCATTTCGGGCAGATCTGCATTTACAATTTTGAAGACCAGTCCCATTTTTAGTTGTATAACCCTGTCTTCCACCCTGAGCCAGCCTAGGCTGGCAAAGTGAGTGGGAGAGAGGTGGGTCATGGGCCCCAGTCCGAGAAGTAGTCGAATCAGTTTGTTTTGGGAGGTTTGAAGCTTAGTCTTCAGTGACACTGAGGTGTTGGAGTACCAAGAGGAGCTAGCATAGTCAAAAAGGGGCTGAATCAGGGCCCCCGAGAGGGTCCTGAGTGCCTGAGGGTTGACAAAGGAGGAAACACTGCCCATAAATCTGGTTCTCTGGTTTACTCCTTTGAACACCTTTGTTGCCATGCTTTCACCTGACAGGTGTTTGTCAAGAATACATCCCAAATAGGTAATCTCTTCTTTGCTAGTGATGATTGTGTCATCGACTTTGACCTTGAAGTCATTTACCTTCATTTTACTGAGGGAATGTTTGGTCCCAAATAGGATGGATTCGGTTTTCCCAAGGTGTAGTGACAGTTTGTTATCGGTAAGCCAGGTACGGATTTTTGAGAGTTCAGAGCTGAGAGCTTCCTCGACTTGCAACTTGTCCTCTCCCGAAATCAGGAGTGCCGAGTCATCAGCGAACAGGAACAGTTTGCAGTTACAGGCAGCATTCATGTCGTGAGCTATGAGCCTTGCAACTACAGTATACTCCCCAGGGGGGTTCCCAGATTCCCCGCATTTCTTTGGGGGGTCCCTAGATAACAGTGAAGTGACAATTTAAGGACTTTTAAGACCTATACCTAAAAGAAAAAGAAAAAGAAAGAAAATAAGAAAGACCATGACTGCATCAAAGAGACAAACATTTTGATAATAGCCAATCTACAAGCATACAACACCTCCCAACACGAGGCGTTGTGAGCTTGTAGATCTGCTATTTTCACAATATTTATCTTGGAACCGACTCCTACAATTCCAAGTGCTTGTCAGGGTCGTGGGTCCCAGTAGTTCAAATATGATTATTTTGGGCGGACCCCCGTTCAAATATGATTATTTTGGGCTGGGCGGACCCCCGTTCAAATATGATTATTTTGGGCGGACCCCCGTTCAAATATGATTATGTCGGGGGTCCCCAGTTCAAAATTATGAGTATTTTGAGGGGTCACGGCCTGAAAAGGTTGAGAACCACTGGTATAATGTACTTAATGCCCATGAGTTATCTATCAAACCTGCTTTGAATCCTCCTTCTCCCGCATCCAGAATCTCCTAGGTGAGTTTGGTAGGTGTTTTCAATATTGAGTGTAATATATCACATCTGTGTAATGTGAGAGGTGCTTTAAGGCGTTCACTGCAGGGGAAGTGATTCAGCCAAAAGCAGATGTTCTGTGCCAAGACTTCACACATCGTGGGAATTGTGAATTTATAGTTTTGACAATCTCTCTTCCATGAGTCATATCCTAGTGCTAGTTAGGGCAATCATTCTGATTCTAAGTTGTGACTCTCACCGATGCACATGCTTTCTGCTGGACAATCAGCACACATATCACAGCAGTGGGAAGACAGTGGGTATGGGAGGGGGCGGAGCACATTTGAAAGATGTTATGTACAGGTTAATACCATATAGGTTAACACCTGGTTCACACAGCACTGGTGAAACCATGACCCCCACGCTACTGTATACAGTACAGTATGTAGGCATCAGTGGTGTAAAGTAACTCAAGTACTGTACTTAAGTACAATTCTGAGGTACTTTTACTTTACTGGAGTATTTCCAATTGTCTATACTAGTACTCCACTACATCTCAAAGGCAAATATTGTACTTTTACTCCACTACAATTATTTGAAAACTTTAGTTACTAGTTACTTTACAGATACTGTAAAGTAATTATTACTGTAATTATTACCACTTTAGCCCTATTTTATACATCACAGCACACAACGCGTCGCGATGCGACGCGTTGTGAGCTTGTAGATCTGCTATTTTCAAACATTTTACTTTTGGTACTTTAAGTACATTTTGATACCAATACTTTTGTACTTTTACGTACAGAGTAGATTTTTAAGATTTTTAATTCCGGACTTTTACTTGTAACAGAGGACTTCTACATTGCAGTATTTATACTTTTAAAACATTAAACATTTGAGTGCTTTTTCCACCACTGATAGGCATATGTGTAAAGCCTACCCCCCAAAAAATAGTGAAAATAGATCTACAAGTTCACAACGCGCCGTGATGCGACATATTGTTAGCTAGATCTGCTATCCTCACTATATTTTGGCAAGACACAGTTGTTTGCCGAAGTAGAAATGCTTCTCAATGATTTGATTGAAGGAAGAAGTCATCGATAGAACAATCGCTAGGAAAATAATCAATAGGCCTATAGTTATAGCCCTCTAACGACCCGCCTCACTCCTCAGTAAACAACTTCATTCTAATCTGGGCTTTCTGCATAATGAAGAGAAGGTGTTAAATGTACAGTAGCCGAAGAATGCAACCCTGAACATTTACTCAAGTACTGTACTTAAATGTCCATTGCCATTGACAATGCATTGGGCGCTTAAAGTTAAATATTTAAAAAACTACAAATCCTTTTAAAGTAAAACATCTCAAGGATGCATGCCCACAGTAAGGTGGAATTTTTGAACTGTGAATGGAGTTTCTAGGTGAAAGTATTTTTTGAGGTCTCAAAATCTTCCATAGACCTCCATTATAAATCTCTGAACTTTTAAAGGAGTACTATTCTAAAACAATGAAACATTTCAAAGATCCATTTTCAGGCAAACATGTCCATATTAGGATGAACATTTTAAAGTTTGAATGGGGTTTCTATTCTATATATGACATTTTTAATCATTACAGTCAGTTTACCTTCTTTTTGGTCTTGAGTCGAACCAATTACTCCCGCGGAGACATCAAATTTCTCTTTTGGGCCTTGAGTCCCAAGACTCAAAGCCCAAAAGAGAAATTTGATGTCTCCGTGGGAGTAATTGGTTCGACTCAAGACTCTTTTGGGTCTTGAGTCTCAAGACTCAAATCCTGGAAATCAAATCCTGGAAATGGCAAATCAGCATGTGTGGGATTTGAAGGTGCAAGCGTCAGGTAAAAGTTCAAAAAATGTCCTTGATGGATTTGAACCAGCAACCTTGTGGTTATAAGCCCTGTATCTCAATCACTGCACCACTGTAATTCATCCTAATTCTGTTCACTTGCATGTTCTTCATTGAAAGGTTAGATAAAGGTGAAACAGCCACGTAAAAGTTGTAAAATATTCCTTGTTTGATTTGAACTCAGAACATTCTGTGTGCAAGGCCTGTATCCTATCCACTGCTCCACCATGGTTCATAGTTTCACTGGTCTCTTGCAGGCTGTTCACTGAAAGATTAGATACAGACCACAAGAGTCAGATAAAAGTTGGGAAAATGTCCAAGTTGAATTTGAACCGGGAACCTTCTGGGTGCAAGCCCTGTATCTAAACCACTGCATCACAGAGGTTCCTATTATTCTGTTAACTTTTAAAGGAGTACAATTCTAAAACTATTAAACATTTCAAAGATTCCTTTTCAGGCAAACATGTCCACAGTAAGATGAACATTTTAAAGTATGAATGAGGTTACTAGGCGTAAGTATGTAGGATTAGTAGCCTGTACTCGTTTCCCTTTAAATATCCATTGCCGCATCGACAATGCATGGGGCGCTTAAAGTTAAATATATCCAAAACTACAAATGATTTCAAAGAAAAAATCTCAAGCATGCATGTCCACAGTAAGATGGAATTGTTTAACTGTGAATGGAGTTTCTAGGTGAAAGTATTTTTTGAGGTCCCAAAATCTTCCATAGACCTCCATTATAAATCTCTGAACTTTTAAAGGAGTACTATTCTAAAACAATGAAACATTTCAAAGATCCCTTTTCAGGCAAACATGTCCATATTAGGATGAACATTTTAAAGTTTGAATGGGGTTTCTATTCTATGTAGTGGGTTGAGCTTCTCTGGTTGCCCCTAGCAACGCAACGCCCCCGTAATCACCAGGCTGATTAATAGGCAGCTGTACGCGGACGCTAGTTGGCATTTGTCCGTCTGCCTTGTTGTGGGTTGTGTGCGGGAGCGTCGTGGTTCAGCGTCTCGTTTAAGGTACTGAATGTAACTATATGTGTTAACTGCATAGTGATGTGTGAGCCTAGCAAAACTTAATGCTGTTCTACTCTGCAGGTGCTCACTGCTCCCCCCTCCCCGACCTGTCCTCTTCGTAAGCGAGAGGTGTGCGTGGCGTGCTGTCTGTCTGTTTGTCCAGTCTGTGCTGCTCTAACTGTTTAAAGAGGTAAGGCAGTCGCGCTGCGCACATTGTAGCTTGTTTTATGTATTGATCAGGTTATTAATTATGTCATGTTTGTTTTGTTAGGTGAAGCTCCGTTTGCCGCTGCTGTTTTTGTCCTTATTATTTTGGTTATTTGATTTAGGTTTATTTTTGTTGTGCAAACCAACTGTTTATCTGTTCTCTGTTCCTCTATTACTGAGTAATATTGAAGGTAAACTGAGGTATATTTGGCTCTGGCCATAGGCTACCAGTAATACGGGTGGTCATAGTTGTGGTCCCGACAGGCGGGTGGTCACTGGTGATAGGCTGTAGTATTGGAGTTTGGTTTTACCTTTAGTGCATGATATCCTGCTTGCATGCTCAGTATTTTAAATAACCTAGCGTTGCGTGTGTTTTAACATTTTTCTCTTGTGTCTTGCAGTGAATGAAGTTTGTGTGCGCTTTTGGTGGCGGTGCTCTCCCCTCACTCCCTGCCTCCCCCTGTGTGCTAAGGACACCTATACCTCCCTGCTACTGGTATCTTAGGCTCTGGCCCCTTTTAACCTTATTTGATACTTTTGATATATTGGACTACATTTTAATTAGTTGTTGTAATTGATAATAAATATATTTCCTAAACTTCATGAACTTGACCCCTTCCAGTTTGAAGCCTCACTTCTAGTTTCTTATTCTGCCTTGAGTTATAAATAAAAACAAATATTATTTTCAACTGGAAACACACGTCTCTGCTCCCCCTTATTATAACAACCTGTGGTCTAGTATTCAAGGTGTATTGTGCATTGTATAATATTCTCTGGGTGAAATTCCCAGAGTGGCGTAGTCTGGTATCCTGTTTCCGGGCCTAAGTGCCCTGGTCACACAAAGTTAAATCCAAAAAAATCACTAAGTGTGGAGGCCAAAATTATCCCCCCAAAAACCTGTTAGGAGTACGTTTCAGGCAATTTAAAGTTGATTGGTAGTACTTTGTATTGACTTTTTTTTTGGTCCCTAACATTCATCGAGCTCTGGACTTAGTACATTTTTTTTTCGTTTCGGTAGTGACACCATTGTGTCACTACCGAAACGAAGTTAAATCCGAAAAAATCACTAAGTGTGGAGAACAAAATTATCCCCCCAAAAACCTGTTAGGAGTACGTTTCAGAAAATTTAAAGTTGATTGGTAGTACTTTGTAGTGACATTTTTTTTGGTCCCTAACATTCATCGAGCTCTGGACTTAGTCATTTTTTTTTTGCTTCGGTAGTGACACCATTGTGTCACTACCGAAACGAAGTTAAATCCGAAAAAATCACTAAGCGTGGAGGCCAAAATTGTTCCCCCAAAAACCTGTTAGGAGTACGTTTCAGGCAATTTAAAGTTGATTGGTAGTACTTTGTAGTGACTTTTATTTTGGTCCCTAACATTCATCGAGCTCTGGACTTAGTAAAAAAAAATCGTTTCGGTAGTGACACCATTGTGTCACTACCGAAACGAAGTTAAATCCGAAAAAATCACTAAGTGTGGAGATCAAAATTGTTCCCCCAAAAACCTGTTTGGAGTACGTTTCAGAAAATTTAGAGTTCATTGGTAATTTTAGTTTCGGTAAAATTTTACCGAAACGAAAATTACCAATCAACTAAAATTGTCTGAAACGTACTCCTAACAGGTTTTTGGGGGGACGATTTTGGCCTCCACACTTAGTGATTTTTTCGGATTTAACTTTCGTTTACGTAGTGAAAAACTTTCGTTTCGGTAGTGACACAATGGTGAAAAAATAAATGTATTTGTCTTGTTTGTTGTTCAAGTCAAAGGACCAGGAAGGCTGTATTGCTTGGCCAATAGTTAGCTCAATGGGTTGAGACGCAGTATTCATGATCCAGAGGCCATGAGTTCAAATCCCACTGGTGTCTTTACTGTGATGCTTCCCTTTGCAGACTAACTTCTAGAAAAACAAGTGAAAACCACCAGGAAACCTTTAACTCTCAGCCAACAGCATAGCTCAACTGGTAGAGCGTCTGTCCAATAACATGACTTGGCTTGACTTGAGTGGGTTCGATTCCCACTCGAGTCAAGTCTCCCCGGTAACTTGGGGCAACGGATAAATTGACTGATATCCTTAGTGATGGATAAATTGACTGATATCCTTAGTGATGCTTCCCTTTGCAGACTAACTTCTAGAAAAACAAGTTAAAACCACCAGGAAACCTGTAACTCTCAGCCAACAGCATAGCTCAACTGGTAGAGCGTCTGTCCAATAACATGACTTGGCTTGACTTGAGTTGGTTCGATTCCCACTCGAGTCAAGTGTCCCCGGTAACTTGGGGCAACGGATAAATTGACTGATATCCTTAGTGATGGATAAATTGACTGATATCCTTAGTGATGCTTCCCTTTGCAGACTAACTTCTAGAAAAACAAGTTAAAACCACCAGGAAACCTGTAACTCTCAGCCAACAGCATAGCTCAACTGGTAGAGCGTCTGTCCAATAACATGACTTGACTTGACTTGACTTGAGTGGGTTCGATTCCCACTCGAGTCAAGTGTCCCCGCTAACTTGGGGCAACGGATAAATTGACTGATATCCGTAGAATAACTTGTAGTAGTGTGCTGGTTCAAATCCAGTTCAACCCAGGACCGAGCGATCCTGGGTTCGACTCCATGATATTGGACAGACGCTCTACCAGTTGAGCTATGCTGTTGGCTGAGAGTTACAGGTTTCCTGGTGGTTTTAACTTGTTTTTCTAGAAGTTAGTCTGCAAAGGGAAGCATCACTAAGGATATCAGTCAATTTATCCATCACTAAGGATATCAGTCAATTTATCCGTTGCCCCAAGTTACCGGGGACACTTGACTCGAGTGGGAATCGAACCCACTCAAGTCAAGCCAAGTCATGTTATTGGACAGACGCTCTACCAGTTGAGCTATGCTGTTGGCTGAGAGTTACAGGTTTCCTGGTGGTTTTAACTTGTTTTTCTAGAAGTTAGTCTGCAAAGGGAAGCATCACTAAGGATATCAGTCAATTTATCCATCACTAAGGATATCAGTCAATTTATCCGTTGCCCCAAGTTACCGGGGACACTTGACTCGAGTGGGAATCGAACCCACTCAAGTCAAGCCAAGTCATGTTATTGGACAGACGCTCTACCAGTTGAGCTATGCTGTTGGCTGAGAGTTACAGGTTTCCTGGTGGTTTTAACTTGTTTTTCTAGAAGTTAGTCTGCAAAGGGAAGCATCACTAAGGATATCAGTCAATTTATCCATCACTAAGGATATCAGTCAATTTATCCGTTGCCCCAAGTTACCGGGGACACTTGACTCGAGTGGGAATCGAACCCACTCAAGTAAAGCCAAGTCATGATATTGGACAGACGCTCTACCAGTTGAGCTATGCTGTTGGCTGAGAGTTACAGGTTTCCTGGTGGTTTTAACTTGTTTTTCTAGAAGTTAGTCTGCAAAGGGAAGCATCACTAAGGATATCAGTCAATAATTGGTTCGACTCAAGACTCTTTTGGGTCTTGAGTCTCAAGACTCAAATCCTGGAAATCAAATCCTGGAAATGGCAAATCAGCATGTGTGGGATTTGAAGGTGCAAGCGTCAGGTAAAAGTTGGAAAAATGTCCGAGTTGGAACTGAACTGGGAACCTCCCGGTTGTAAGCCCTGTATCTTAACCACTGCACCACAGTGATTCTTGCTGACTTTGGTCACTTGCGTCAGCTAAAAGTTCAAAAAAATGTCCTTGTTGGATTTGAACCAGCAACCTTCTGGTTATAATCCCTGTATCTCAATCACTGCACCACTGTAATTCATCCTAATTCTGTTCACTTGCATGTTCTTCATTGAAAGGTTAGATAAAGGTGAAACAGACACGTAAAAGTTGGAAAGTATTATTTGTTTGATTTGAACTCAAAACATTCTGTGTGCAAGGCCTGTATCCTATCCACTGCTCCACCATGGTTCATAGTTTCTCTGATCTCTTGCAGGCTGTTCACTGAAAGATTAGATACAGACCACAAGAGTCAGATAAAAGTTGGGAAAATGTCCTACTTGAATTTGAATCGGGAACCTTCTGGTTGCAAGCCCTGTATCTAAACCACTGCACCACAGAGGTTCTTATTATTCTGTTAACTTGCGTGGTATTCACTAAAAGATTAGATAAAGGTAAAAGCCCCCGGTAAAAGTTGGAAAGATGTACTTGCTGGTTTTGAACTCAGGACCATCTGTGTACAAGGCCTGTATCTTAACCACTGCTCCACCATGGTTAATACTTTTTTAGGTCTCTTGCACATTCTTCAGTGAAAGATTAGATAAAGGCGCAAGAGTCAGGTAAAAGTTGGAAAAATATCCTAGTTGGTTTTGAACTGTGAACCTTCTGGTTACAAAACCCTGTATCTAAACCACTGCACCACAGTGGTTCTTACTCAATCTGTTCACTTGCGTGGTGTTCAATGAAAGATTAGATAAAGGTAAAAGCCAAAGTTTGTACTTTTCCCCCTTTAAGTACAATTTTGAGGTATTTTTACTTTACTGGAGTCATTTCCAATTTTCAAAACTTTTACTTCTACTCCACTACATCTCAGAGGCAAATATTGTACTTTTACTCCACTACAATTATTTGACAGCTTTAGTTACTCGTTACTTTGTAGATTTTGATTATCGTAAACAAAACATACATCAACCACTTCAGCCAATGGGTCGCGATGCATTGTGAGCTGGTAGATCTGCTATTTTATACATTTGAAAACTTGTGAAATGAGACATTCTGCATAATGAGCACTTTCTACTTTACAGTATATTTTGATACCAATACTTTTGTACTTTTACTCAAGTAAAGTAAATTTCTAATTGCGGACTTTTACTTATTATTTAGCATACACTTAGTATTTCTGCATCGCAGTAAACTTGAGTACTTTTTCCACCACTGGTCATAGATGTGTCTGTGTCTATCTGCTCAAATCCAAGACCGCCGAAGCATTTTTTTTTAGCAGATGAGTTGGGCGGATAATTCAGTCGTGCTATTGGGTGTGTTTGTCTGATCATGTCATTAGGCGATCACACCATGAAGGGGAAGATATGTCTGCAATCTTAGGCCCAGGCTTGTTTTGCTGCAAATGCTGCAAATGTCAACATTAATCAGAGATGTTTTACACCTGACAGTGAGTAATCCAGTGTCACAGGCACCGAGGAAGAAGAAAAACACAAAACACACCCAAAAAAATGTAGAAAACAGAAGCAAAACAACATTAAACCCATGGACTCATTCGAATGAGTGCTGCGAGGTAAGGAAGGAGGAAAATAAAATGTGATTGATTTACGAAATCCAAGCAAGTCCGTTGTGATCAGACAATTATATATCCATTTTTCTGAGCTGCGGGGGGAGAACTTTTGTCTTCCAGAACATCTGTTTGGAAATGTTAGATAAAATCTCTGGCTAACGCTGGGTTTAGCACAGAGAAACTCTCACCTCTCATTGATTGCGAGTCTAGTTGTAAACATGCGGTCCTCGGTGTCTCCAGACTTCAGTTTAGATGCTGTGGATGCAGCGGATCTAACGTGATGAGGATGTTAAAACTTTGATCACGTGACAGTTGTTTGTCTCCCCCGGGCGTCACACGCGCCTGGTTCAGTTTAGAATCACTGTTGCGGACTAAGATCTCCATTGTCTAACTGATGGGCGTATTGTGTGGGTGCATCTTGCCTTTGCATCTCTGCGAGAGAATGCAATCCCGGCCGATACAAGAGAAATAGATGGAAATACAACAGGGCATGACATGAACTAAACAGAGGCTTCTGGAACCCCACTAGTAGCTGGGATTTGGCCTGAAAAAAAGATGTTTTGTATGTAGGGTAGTGTGGGATAAAAGGCTCTGTTTCTCTGCAAAAACACCCATTGTTGCCAAATGTTATTTCAACACATTTCCTGGCTCCCGCTAACCACCTGAACCCTAACGACCCTATTCTGGGGGGCGAACGTTTGCTGGAGAAAGCCGATCTATAAGCTCACAATGTGTATTGTTGCGATGCATTGTGAGCTGGTAGATCAGCTCTACCCCAATGAATATTTGGGGTAGAGGGACCTAGTATCAGACCTATAGAGCCTTGGTCAAATATATATAGGGGGAGTGGTTCTCAAAGTGGATTACAGGGACTCTCTGGGTTCCTTTAGGAGAGTCGAAATGGACCCTTACAGGTCTGCAACTCTGAGAGTGTACAAATGGAACCAAATGGACCCGTACACTCTCATTTGTACACTCTCAGAGTTAAGGGGAGACCTGGAAATGTTAACGTTTGAGAAGTGGCTAATCTTGCTCAGTACAACTTTTCCTGATCTCCATATTGGCTATTGAGATTTCTGTGTCCCTTTTGCCCAAATATGGAGTCTAGTGTTCCTGAGATATTGCGTTCACACGATTGGGTAGGGTCGGTCAGGTGAACGTGCAACCAGAAAACATAATGCCTGCGCCCATGGCTGTATGACAGCAGAGGCATAACAAACCCACACTTCAGAGAAGAAATCACAACCGTTTTTTGTATGTTTGTCTGTTTTTACTTTATTTTGTTTTATGTGACTGCGTTCATCACACTGAAGTTAGGCTGAATGTTGAAATTTCACTGAACACTTTGATGCTTAGATGACTTTAATGGGAGATAGCAACTGTACAGGCATCTATCCTTAAGCATCCAGAGTCTTATGAAGTAGCTATACTGTAGTAAACTATCTGAATGCCATTCCATAAAGGTGAAACTCTGCTCTGCATAACCACGCTCACCATCATGGCATCACAACTTATTCCATTTGAAAGCGGTGACACCTTTCATTACGCTCTCCATGCTGGTGTGCTTCAGCACTATATTCAAATTCTGTTTCAAGCTCTCCTTCGAAATGTCATCATCAAATAGAAGACCAAAAATGTAAATGCACAGAGAAAAAGAACACTTTCAAGTTTTCATCGAGAGCACTATTATTATTATTTTTTGATCATTCGATAGTCCTTTCAGAAGCATCATTTAGGATCCTGTGATCTTTCAACACATCTGTTACGTGCAAGGTTTTTAATTTACATTCAATATTTTTTTTCTAGCCTGGTTCCAGACAAATCTGCCATTGCTAAAACAAATTGCCCTTGACAGATTAGGTCTGGCCCCTCTCAATAGAGATTGGATTTCTCTCATCTGAAGTTGTCATTTTTTGTCACCAGCATTTTTTCGTCACCAGCATTTTTTGTCATTTTTCGTCACCAGCATTCTTCGTCATTTTTGGTCACCAGCATTTTTTCGTCACCAGCATTTTTCGTCACCAGCATTTTTTCGTCACCAGCATTTTTTGTCATTTTTCGTCACCAGCATTTTTTCGTCACCAGCATTTTTTGTCATTTTTCGTCACTAGCATTTTTTCGTCACCAGCATTTTTCGTCATTTTTCGTCACCAGCATTTTTTGTCATTTTTCGTCACCAGCATTTTTTCGTCATTTTTCGTCACCAGCATTTTTTCGTCACCAGCATTTTTTTCGTCACCAGCATTTTTCGTCATTTTTCGTCACCAGCATTTTTTCGTCACCAGCATTTTTCGTCATTTTTCGTCACCAGCATTTTTTCGTCACCAGCATTTTTCGTCATTTTTCGTCACCAGCATTCTTTGTCATTTTTCGTCACCAGCATTTTTTCGTCACCAGCATTTTTCGTCACCAGCATTTTTTGTCATTTTTCGTCACCAGCATTTTTTCGTCACCAGCATTTTTCGTCATTTTTCGTCATTTTTCGTCACCAGCATTTTTCGTCATTTTTCGTCACCAGCATTTTTTCGTCACCAGCATTTTTCGTCATTTTTCGTCACCAGCATTTTTTCGTCAGCAGCATTTTTCGTCATTTTTCGTCACCAGCATTTTTTCGTCACCAGCATTTTTCGTCATTTTTCGTCACCAGCATTTTTCGTCATTTTTCGTCACCAGCATTTTTTCGTCACCAGCATTTTTTGTCATTTTTCGTCACCAGCATTTTTTCGTCACCAGCATTTTTCGTCATTTTTCGTCACCAGCATTTTTCGTCATTTTTCGTCACCAGCATTTTTCGTCATTTTTCGTCACCAGCATCTTTTCGTCACCAGCATTTTTCGTCATTTTTCGTCACCAGCATTTTTTCGTCACCAGCATTTTTCGTCATTTTTCGTCACCAGCATTTTTGTCATTTTTCGTCACACCAGCATTTTTCGTCATTTTTCGTCACCAGCATTTTTCGTCATTTTTCGTCACCAGTATTTTTTTCGTCACCAGCATTTTTCGTCATTTTTTGTCACCAGCATTTTTCGCCATTTTTCGTCACCAGCATTTTTCGTCATTTTTCGTCATTTTTCGTCACCAGCATTTTTTTGTCAACAGCATTTTTCGTCATTTTTCGTCACCAGCATTTTTTCGTCACCAGCATTTTTTCGTCACCAGCATTTTTCGTCATTTTTCGTCACCAGCATTTTTTCGTCACCAGCATTTTTCGTCATTTTTCGTCACCAGCATTTTTCGTCATTTTTTCGTCACCAGCATTTTTTTGTCACCAGCATTTTTCGTCATTTTTCGTCACCAGCATTTTTTCGTCACCAGCATTTTTTCGTCACCAGCATTTTGTCATTTTTCGTCACCAGCATTTTTTCGTCACCAGCATTTTTTTCGTCACCAGCATTTTTCGTCATTTTTCGTCACCAGCATTTTTTCGTCACCAGCATTTTTCGTCATTTTTCGTCACCAGCATTTTTTCGTCACCAGCATTTTTCGTCATTTTTCGTCACCAGTATTTTTTTCGTCACCAGCATTTTTCGTCATTTTTCGTCACCAGCATTTTTCGCCATTTTTCGTCACCAGCATTTTTCGTCATTTTTCGTCACCAGCATTTTTTTGTCAACAGCATTTTTCGTCATTTTTCGTCACCAGCATTTTTTCGTCACCAGCATTTTTTCGTCAGCAGCATTTTTCGTCATTTTTCGTCACCAGCATTTTTTCGTCACCAGCATTTTTCGTCATTTTTCGTCACCAGCATTTTTCGTCATATTTTCGTCACCAGCATTTTTTTGTCACCAGCATTTTTCGTCATTTTTCGTCACCAGCATTTTTTCGTCACCAGCATTTTTTCGTCACCAGCATTTTGTCATTTTTCGTCACCAGCATTTTTTCGTCACCAGCATTTTTTTCGTCACCAGCATTTTTCGTCATTTTTCGTCACCAGCATTTTTTCGTCACCAGCATTTTTCGTCATTTTTCGTCACCAGCATTTTTTCGTCACCAGCATTTTTCGTCATTTTTCGTCACCAGCATTTTTTGTCATTTTTCGTCACCAGCATTTTTTCGTCACCAGCATTTTTCGTCATTTTTCGTCACCAGCATTTTTTCGTCACCAGCATTTTTTCGTCACCAGCATTTTTTTGTCACCAGCATTTTTCGTCATTTTTCGTCACCAGCATTTTTTCGTCACCAGCATTTTTTCGTCACCAGCATTTTGTCATTTTTCGTCACCAGCATTTTTTCGTCACCAGCATTTTTTCGTCACCAGCATTTTTCGGCATTTTTCGTCACCAGCATTTTTTCGTCACCAGCATTTTTCGTCATTTTTCGTCACCAGCATTTTTCGTCATTTTTCGTCACCAGCATTTTTTCGTCACCAGCATTTTTCGTCACCAGCATTTTTTCGTCACCAGCATTTTTCGTCATTTTTCGTCACCAGCATTTTTTCGTCACCAGCATTTTTCGTCATTTTTCGTCACCAGCATTTTTTGTCATTTTTCGTCACCAGCATTTTTTCGTCACCAGCATTTTTCGTCATTTTTCGTCACCAGCATTTTTTCGTCACCAGCATTTTTCGTCATTTTTCGTCATTTTCATCACCAGCATTTTTTGTCATTTTTCGTCACCAGCATTTTCGTCATTTTTCGTCACCAGCATTTTTCGTCATTTTTCGTCATTTTTCGTCACCAGCATTTTTTTCGTCACCAGCATTTTTCGACATTTTCCGTCACCAGCATTTTTTTGTCACCAGCATTTTTTGTCATTTTCGTCACCAGCATTTTTCGTCATTTTTCGTCACCAGCATTTTTCGTCATTTTTTCGTCACCAGCATTTTTTTGTCACCAGCATTTTTCGTCATTTTTCGTCACCAGCATTTTTTCGTCACCAGCATTTTTTCGTCACCAGCATTTTGTCATTTTTCGTCACCAGCATTTTTTCGTCACCAGCATTTTTTTCGTCACCAGCATTTTTCGTCATTTTTCGTCACCAGCATTTTTTCGTCACCAGCATTTTTCGTCATTTTTCGTCACCAGCATTTTTTCTTCACCAGCATTTTTCGTCATTTTTCGTCAACAGCATTTTTTGTCATTTTTCGTCACCAGCATTTTTTCGTCACCAGCATTTTTCGTCATTTTTCGTCACCAGCATTTTTTCGTCACCAGCATTTTTTCGTCACCAGCATTTTGTCATTTTTCGTCACCAGCATTTTTTCGTCACCAGCATTTTTCGTCATTTTTCGTTACCAGCATTTTTTCGTCACCAGCATTTTTCGTCATTTTTCGTCACCAGCATTTTTCGTCATTTTTCGTCATTTTTCGTCACCAGCATTTTTTCGTCACCAGCATTTTTCGTCACCAGCATTTTTTCGTCACCAGCATTTTTCGTCATTTTTCGTCACCAGCATTTTTTCGTCACCAGCATTTTTCGTCATTTTTCGTCACCAGCATTTTTTGTCATTTTTCGTCACCAGCATTTTTTCGTCACCAGCATTTTTCGTCATTTTTCGTCACCAGCATTTTTTCGTCACCAGCATTTTTCGTCATTTTTCGTCATTTTCGTCACCAGCATTTTTTGTCATTTTTCGTCACCAGCATTTTCGTCATTTTTCGTCACCAGCATTTTTCGTCATTTTTCGTCATTTTTCGTCACCAGCATTTTTCGTCATTTTTCGTCATTTTTCGTCACCAGCATTTTTTTCGTCACCAGCATTTTTCGACATTTTCCGTCACCAGCATTTTTTTGTCACCAGCATTTTTTGTCATTTTCGTCACCAGCATTTTTCGTCATTTTTCGCCACCAGCATTTTTTCGTCACCAGCATTTTTTCGTCACCAGCATTTTTCGTCATTTTTCGTCACCAGTATTTTTTCGTCACCAGCATTTTTCGTCATTTTTCGTCACCAGCATTTTTTTCGTCACCAGCATTTTTCGGCATTTTTCGTCACCAGCATTTTTTCGTCACCAGCATTTTTCGTCATTTTTCGTCACCAGCATTTTTTCGTCACCAGCATTTTTCGTCACCAGCATTTTTTCGTCACCAGCATTTTTCGTCATTTTTCGTCACCAGCATTTTTTCGTCACCAGCATTTTTCGTCATTTTTCGTCATTTTTCGTCACCAGCATTTTTTTCGTCACCAGCATTTTTCGACATTTTCCGTCACCAACATTTTTTGTCATTTTCGTCACCAGCATTTTTCGTCATTTTTCGTCACCAGTATTTTTTCGTCACCAGCATTTTTCGTCATTTTTCGTCACCAGCATTTTTTGTCATTTTTCGTCACCAGCATTTTTCGTCATTTTTCGTCACCAGCATTGTTCGTCATTTTTCGTCATTTTTCGTCACCAGCATTTTTCGTCATTTTTCGTCATTTTCGTCACCAGCATTTTTTGTCATTTTTCGTCACCAGCATTTTTCGTCATTTTTCGTCACCAGCATTTTTTCGTCACCAGCATTTTTCGTCATTTTTCGTCATTTTTCGTCACCAGCATTTTTTTCGTCACCAGCATTTTTCGACATTTTCCGTCACCAGCATTTTTTGTCATTTTCGTCACCAGCATTTTTCGTCATTTTTCGTCACCAGTATTTTTTCGTCACCAGCATTTTTCGTCATTTTTCGTCACCAGCATTTTTTGTCATTTTTCGTCACCAGCATTTTTCGTCATTTTTCGTCACCAGCATTGTTCGTCATTTTTCGTCATTTTTCGTCACCAGCATTTTTCGTCATTTTTCGTCACCAGCATTGTTCGTCATTTTTCGTCATTTTTCGTCACCAGCATTTTTTCGTCACCAGCATTTTTCGTCATTTTTCGTCACCAGCATTTTTTCGTCACCAGCATTTTTTCGTCACCAGCATTTTTCGTCATTTTTCGTCACCAGCATTTTTTCGTCACCAGCATTTTTCGTCATTTTTCGTCACCAGCATTTTTCGTCATTTTTCGTCACCAGCATTTTTCGCCATTTTTCGTCACCAGCATTTTTCGTCATTTTTCGTCACCAGCATTTTTTCGTCACCAGCATTTTTCGTCATTTTTCGTCACCAGCATTTTTCGTCATTTTTCGTCACCAGCATTTTTCGTCATTTTTCGTCACCAGCATTGTTCGTCATTTTTCGTCATTTTTCGTCACCAGCATTTTTTCGTCACCAGCATTTTTCGTCACCAGCATTTTTTCGTCACCAGCATTTTTCGTCATTTTTCGTCACCAGCATTTTTTCGTCACCAGCATTTTTCGTCATTTTTCGTCACCAGCATTTTTCGTCATTTTTCGTCACCAGCATTTTTCGTCATTTTTCGTCACCAGCATTTTTTCGTCACCAGCATTTTTCGTCATTTTTCGTCACCAGCATTTTTCGTCATATTTTCGTCACCAGCATTTTTTTGTCACCAGCATTTTTCGTCATTTTTCGTCACCAGCATTTTTTCGTCACCAGCATTTTTTCGTCACCAGCATTTTGTCATTTTTCGTCACCAGCATTTTTTCGTCACCAGCATTTTTTTCGTCACCAGCATTTTTCGTCATTTTTCGTCACCAGCATTTTTTCGTCACCAGCATTTTTCGTCATTTTTCGTCACCAGCATTTTTTCGTCACCAGCATTTTTCGTCACCAGCATTTTTTGTCATTTTTCGTCACCAGCATTTTTTCGTCACCAGCATTTTTCGTCATTTTTCGTCACCAGCATTTTTTCGTCACCAGCATTTTTTCGTCACCAGCATTTTTTTGTCACCAGCATTTTTCGTCATTTTTCGTCACCAGCATTTTTTCGTCACCAGCATTTTTTCGTCACCAGCATTTTGTCATTTTTCGTCACCAGCATTTTTTCGTCACCAGCATTTTTTCGTCACCAGCATTTTTCGGCATTTTTCGTCACCAGCATTTTTTCGTCACCAGCATTTTTCGTCATTTTTCGTCACCAGCATTTTTTCGTCACCAGCATTTTTCGTCACCAGCATTTTTTCGTCACCAGCATTTTTCGTCATTTTTCGTCACCAGCATTTTTTCGTCACCAGCATTTTTCGTCATTTTTCGTCACCAGCATTTTTTGTCATTTTTCGTCACCAGCATTTTTTCGTCACCAGCATTTTTCGTCATTTTTCGTCACCAGCATTTTTTCGTCACCAGCATTTTTCGTCATTTTTCGTCATTTTCGTCACCAGCATTTTTTGTCATTTTTCGTCACCAGCATTTTCGTCATTTTTCGTCACCAGCATTTTTCGTCATTTTTCGTCATTTTTCGTCACCAGCATTTTTTTCGTCACCAGCATTTTTCGACATTTTCCGTCACCAGCATTTTTTTGTCACCAGCATTTTTTGTCATTTTCGTCACCAGCATTTTTCGTCATTTTTCGTCACCAGCATTTTTCGTCATTTTTTCGTCACCAGCATTTTTTTGTCACCAGCATTTTTCGTCATTTTTCGTCACCAGCATTTTTTCGTCACCAGCATTTTTTCGTCACCAGCATTTTGTCATTTTTCGTCACCAGCATTTTTTCGTCACCAGCATTTTTCGTCATTTTTCGTCACCAGCATTTTTCGTCATTTTTTCGTCACCAGCATTTTTTTGTCACCAGCATTTTTCGTCATTTTTCGTCACCAGCATTTTTTCGTCACCAGCATTTTTTCGTCACCAGCATTTTGTCATTTTTCGTCACCAGCATTTTTATCGTCACCAGCATTTTTCGTCATTTTTCGTCACCAGCATTTTTTCGTCACCAGCATTTTTCGTCATTTTTCGTCACCAGCATTTTTCGTCATTTTTCGTCACCAGCATTTTTTCGTCACCAGCATTTTTCGTCACCAGCATTTTTTCGTCACCAGCATTTTTCGTCATTTTTCGTCACCAGCATTTTTTCGTCACCAGCATTTTTCGTCATTTTTCGTCACCAGCATTTTTTGTCATTTTTCGTCACCAGCATTTTTTCGTCACCAGCATTTTTCGTCATTTTTCGTCACCAGCATTTTTTCGTCACCAGCATTTTTCGTCATTTTTCGTCATTTTCGTCACCAGCATTTTTTGTCATTTTTCGTCACCAGCATTTTCGTCATTTTTCGTCACCAGCATTTTTCGTCATTTTTCGTCATTTTTCGTCACCAGCATTTTTTTCGTCACCAGCATTTTTCGACATTTTCCGTCACCAGCATTTTTTTGTCACCAGCATTTTTTGTCATTTTCGTCACCAGCATTTTTCGTCATTTTTCGCCACCAGCATTTTTTCGTCACCAGCATTTTTTCGTCACCAGCATTTTTCGTCATTTTTCGTCACCAGTATTTTTTCGTCACCAGCATTTTTCGTCATTTTTCGTCACCAGCATTTTTTTCGTCACCAGCATTTTTCGACATTTTCCGTCACCAGCATTTTTTGTCATTTTCGTCACCAGCATTTTTCGTCATTTTTCGTCACCAGTATTTTTTCGTCACCAGCATTTTTCGTCATTTTTCGTCACCAGCATTTTTTGTCATTTTTCGTCACCAGCATTTTTCGTCATTTTTCGTCACCAGCATTGTTCGTCATTTTTCGTCATTTTTCGTCACCAGCATTTTTCGTCATTTTTCGTCACCAGCATTGTTCGTCATTTTTCGTCATTTTTCGTCACCAGCATTTTTTCGTCACCAGCATTTTTCGTCATTTTTCGTCACCAGCATTTTTTCGTCACCAGCATTTTTTCGTCACCAGCATTTTTCGTCATTTTTCGTCACCAGCATTTTTTCGTCACCAGCATTTTTCGTCATTTTTCGTCACCAGCATTTTTCGTCATTTTTCGTCACCAGCATTTTTCGCCATTTTTCGTCACCAGCATTTTTCGTCATTTTTCGTCACCAGCATTTTTTCGTCACCAGCATTTTTCGTCATTTTTCGTCACCAGCATTTTTCGTCATTTTTCGTCACCAGCATTTTTCGTCATTTTTCGTCACCAGCATTGTTCGTCATTTTTCGTCATTTTTCGTCACCAGCATTTTTTCGTCACCAGCATTTTTCGTCACCAGCATTTTTTCGTCACCAGCATTTTTCGTCATTTTTCGTCACCAGCATTTTTTCGTCACCAGCATTTTTCGTCATTTTTCGTCACCAGCATTTTTCGTCATTTTTCGTCACCAGCATTTTTCGTCATTTTTCGTCACCAGCATTTTTTCGTCACCAGCATTTTTCGTCATTTTTCGTCACCAGCATTTTTCGTCATATTTTCGTCACCATTATTTTTTTGTCACCAGCATTTTTCGTCATTTTTCGTCACCAGCATTTTTTCGTCACCAGCATTTTTTCGTCACCAGCATTTTGTCATTTTTCGTCACCAGCATTTTTTCGTCACCAGCATTTTTTTCGTCACCAGCATTTTTCGTCATTTTTCGTCACCAGCATTTTTTCGTCACCAGCATTTTTCGTCATTTTTCGTCACCAGCATTTTTTCGTCACCAGCATTTTTCGTCACCAGCATTTTTTGTCATTTTTCGTCACCAGCATTTTTTCGTCACCAGCATTTTTCGTCATTTTTCGTCACCAGCATTTTTTCGTCACCAGCATTTTTTCGTCACCAGCATTTTTTTGTCACCAGCATTTTTCGTCATTTTTCGTCACCAGCATTTTTTCGTCACCAGCATTTTTTCGTCACCAGCATTTTGTCATTTTTCGTCACCAGCATTTTTTCGTCACCAGCATTTTTTCGTCACCAGCATTTTTCGGCATTTTTCGTCACCAGCATTTTTTCGTCACCAGCATTTTTCGTCATTTTTCGTCACCAGCATTTTTTCGTCACCAGCATTTTTCGTCACCAGCATTTTTTCGTCACCAGCATTTTTCGTCATTTTTCGTCACCAGCATTTTTTCGTCACCAGCATTTTTCGTCATTTTTCGTCACTAGCATTTTTTGTCATTTTTCGTCACCAGCATTTTTTCGTCACCAGCATTTTTCGTCATTTTTCGTCACCAGCATTTTTTCGTCACCAGCATTTTTCGTCATTTTTCGTCATTTTCGTCACCAGCATTTTTTGTCATTTTTCGTCACCAGCATTTTCGTCATTTTTCGTCACCAGCATTTTTCGTCATTTTTCGTCATTTTTCGTCACCAGCATTTTTTTCGTCACCAGCATTTTTCGACATTTTCCGTCACCAGCATTTTTTTGTCACCAGCATTTTTTGTCATTTTCGTCACCAGCATTTTTCGTCATTTTTCGTCACCAGCATTTTTCGTCATTTTTTCGTCACCAGCATTTTTTTGTCACCAGCATTTTTCGTCATTTTTCGTCACCAGCATTTTTTCGTCACCAGCATTTTTTCGTCACCAGCATTTTGTCATTTTTCGTCACCAGCATTTTTTCGTCACCAGCATTTTTCGTCATTTTTCGTCACCAGCATTTTTCGTCATTTTTTCGTCACCAGCATTTTTTTGTCACCAGCATTTTTCGTCATTTTTCGTCACCAGCATTTTTTCGTCACCAGCATTTTTTCGTCACCAGCATTTTGTCATTTTTCGTCACCAGCATTTTTTCGTCACCAGCATTTTTCGTCATTTTTCGTCACCAGCATTTTTTCGTCACCAGCATTTTTCGTCATTTTTCGTCACCAGCATTTTTCGTCATTTTTCGTCACCAGCATTTTTTCGTCACCAGCATTTTTCGTCACCAGCATTTTTTCGTCACCAGCATTTTTCGTCATTTTTCGTCACCAGCATTTTTTGTCATTTTTCGTCACCAGCATTTTTTCGTCACCAGCATTTTTCGTCATTTTTCGTCACCAGCATTTTTTCGTCACCAGCATTTTTCGTCATTTTTCGTCATTTTCGTCACCAGCATTTTTTGTCATTTTTCGTCACCAGCATTTTCGTCATTTTTCGTCACCAGCATTTTTCGTCATTTTTCGTCATTTTTCGTCACCAGCATTTTTTTCGTCACCAGCATTTTTCGACATTTTCCGTCACCAGCATTTTTTTGTCACCAGCATTTTTTGTCATTTTCGTCACCAGCATTTTTCGTCATTTTTCGCCACCAGCATTTTTTCGTCACCAGCATTTTTTCGTCACCAGCATTTTTCGTCATTTTTCGTCACCAGTATTTTTTCGTCACCAGCATTTTTCGTCATTTTTCGTCACCAGCATTTTTCGTCATTTTTCGTCACCAGCATTTTTTTCGTCACCAGCATTTTTCGTCATTTTTCGTCACCAGCATTTTTCGTCATTTTTCGTCACCAGCATTTTTCGTCATTTTTCGTCATTTTCGTCACCAGCATTTTTTGTCATTTTTCGTCACCAGCATTTTTCGTCATTTTTCGTCACCAGCATTTTTTCGTCACCAGCATTTTTCGTCATTTTTCGTCATTTTTCGTCACCAGCATTTTTTTCGTCACCAGCATTTTTCGACATTTTCCGTCACCAACATTTTTTGTCATTTTCGTCACCAGCATTTTTCGTCATTTTTCGTCACCAGCATTTTTCGACATTTTCCGTCACCAACATTTTTTGTCATTTTCGTCACCAGCATTTTTCGTCATTTTTCGTCACCAGTATTTTTTCGTCACCAGCATTTTTCGTCATTTTTCGTCACCAGCATTTTTTGTCATTTTTCGTCACCAGCATTTTTCGTCATTTTTCGTCACCAACATTGTTCGTCATTTTTCGTCATTTTTCGTCACCAGCATTTTTCGTCATTTTTCGTCATTTTCGTCACCAGCATTTTTTGTCATTTTTCGTCACCAGCATTTTTCGTCATTTTTCGTCACCAGCATTTTTTCGTCACCAGCATTTTTCGTCATTTTTCGTCATTTTTCGTCACCAGCATTTTTTTCGTCACCAGCATTTTTCGACATTTTCCGTCACCAGCATTTTTTGTCATTTTCGTCACCAGCATTTTTCGTCATTTTTCGTCACCAGTATTTTTTCGTCACCAGCATTTTTCGTCATTTTTCGTCACCAGCATTTTTTGTCATTTTTCGTCACCAGCATTTTTCGTCATTTTTCGTCACCAGCATTGTTCGTCATTTTTCGTCATTTTTCGTCACCAGCATTTTTCGTCATTTTTCGTCACCAGCATTGTTCGTCATTTTTCGTCATTTTTCGTCACCAGCATTTTTTCGTCACCAGCATTTTTCGTCATTTTTCGTCACCAGCATTTTTTCGTCACCAGCATTTTTTCGTCACCAGCATTTTTCGTCATTTTTCGTCACCAGCATTTTTTCGTCACCAGCATTTTTCGTCATTTTTCGTCACCAGCATTTTTCGTCATTTTTCGTCACCAGCATTTTTCGCCATTTTTCGTCACCAGCATTTTTCGTCATTTTTCGTCACCAGCATTTTTTCGTCACCAGCATTTTTCGTCATTTTTCGTCATCAGCATTTTTCGTCATTTTTCGTCACCAGCATTTTTCGTCATTTTTCGTCACCAGCATTGTTCGTCATTTTTCGTCATTTTTCGTCACCAGCATTTTTTCGTCACCAGCATTTTTCGTCACCAGCATTTTTTCGTCACCAGCATTTTTCGTCATTTTTCGTCACCAGCATTTTTTCGTCACCAGCATTTTTCGTCATTTTTCGTCACCAGCATTTTTCGTCATTTTTCGTCACCAGCATTTTTCGTCATTTTTCGTCACCAGCATTTTTTTGTCACCAGCATTTTTCGTAATTTTTCGTCACCAGCATTTTTTCGTCACCAGCATTTTTTCGTCACCAGCATTTTTCGTCATTTTTCGTCACCAGCATTTTTTCGTCACCAGCATTTTTTGTCATTTTTTGTCACCAGCATTTTTTCGTCACCAGCATTTTTTGTCATTTTTCGTCACCAGCATTTTTCGTCATATTTCGTCACCAGCATGTTTTCGTCACCAACATTTTTTGTCATTTTTCGTCACCAGCATTTTTTCGTCACCAGCATTTTTTCGTCACCAGCATTTTTCGTCATTTTTTGTCACCAGCATTTTTCGTCATTTTTCGTCACCAGCATTTTTCTTCATTTTTCGTCACCAGCATTTTTTCGTCACCAGCATTTTTCGTCATTTTTCGTCACCAGCATTTTTTCGTCACCAGCATTTTTTGTCATTTTTTGTCACCAGCATTTTTTCGTCACCAGCATTTTTTGTCATTTTTCGTCAACAGCATTTTTCGTCATATTTCGTCACCAGCATTTTTTCGTCACCAGCATTTTTTGTCATTTTTCGTCACCAGCATTTTTTCGTCACCAGCATTTTTCGTCATTTTTCGTCACCAGCATTTTTCGTCATTTTTCGTCACCAGCATTTTTCCGTCACCAGCATTTTTTGTCATTTTTCGTCACCAGCATTTTTTCGTCACCAGCATTTTACAAATATGGGGCGGGTTTATCACCAGAGGCCTTTTTTTTATTTGCCCCTCGGAAATACAGGTTCCACACAGAGATTCCAGACTAATATCTACGCAGTAGATATTAGTCTACTGCGTAGATATTACGCAGTAGACTAATACACACACACACGCACACACACACACACACACACACACACACACACACACACACACACACACACACACACACACACACACACACACACACACACACACACAATGGGAATATGATAGATCTACGGCCGATGAATTGTTTGAACATATTTGATTTTTTGTGGAATACAGACCCTCTACTCCCGGGGTCTTCAATGTTTTTCAGGCCAAGGACCCCCTAGCTGAGAGAGAGACAAAGCAGGGACCCCCCTACATATTGTATAAAATTGTGTTGCAGATTAAACATTTCATAGATTTCATAGATAGCGTCATAGACTTTTTTGGCAGCACTATCATCAGTGTTGTGTAAAGTAATGTTTTTATCTGTTTTGTTGACTTGATTGATCAATAGGGTGGATTCATGCTAATGTGTATTTTCAGACATTTGACTACGTAAACCCTCGATACTAAGTAAACATGACCATTGGCTCTGTACTTGGTCTGCTCTTTTTTCCCTCTACACCAAACCCCTTTGCTGAAAATAGCTGATCTACAAACTCACAACGCCTCGCAGCGCGAGGAGTTGTGAGCTTGTAGATCTGCTATTTTTGGTAAAGGGATGCTAGGGTTCAAGTGGTTAATGTAAAAAAGAAAAAAAAATCCTATCACACAAAGATGTGGCAGCCCCCCTGCAGTGACTCTGAGGACCCCCTGTTGAAGACCCCTAAAGCTGACTTCTACAGTCATCACTGCACCGACACTGTCAAGTGTTGGCATCTCACCTCAGCAGGATTCTGCTCAGCGCATGTCATCACTTGCAAAATGTCAATAAACACATTATGAATGTGTTTCGTCTCCCAGGGGGGAGTGGGTCATGTCAACAGTCCTATTGGTTTTGTTACAGCACTCACAGTCACCAATCATTGATATACAGCAGTATAGTAAGACCTTCATTGATCCACACATTTCTAGAAATGAGAGCGGTAGAAAATGTAATAACGCTTTCTAATTACCAGATGTTTATTTATCACAATATCGGATTGATACACTTTATTGTTTTCTATATACAGTAGGTGAGGAGAACTTATAGGGTTCACAAATTAAGTTTGGTATGATTTTCTAGCCTTGACATTAAACCTAAATTAATTATCTCATGATGAGTTAATTACTATTAATGTCAAAGTAAGCATTTGTTACTCTTGAGACTGAGAGTTAATGGAACACTGATTAGCCACACTAATGTCACATAATGTTGCTTTTTTATCTCATCCAGTGACTGTTTTGACAAAGACCCCGGCTGTGTTGCCATGCCATTATCAGCGTTGAGGTTATTGTGTAAGCGTCTTGTTAATCATGGCTATAATTGTCTTCCAGACAGTCAAGAGCACCAGTAAGACCTTCAGGTGTTACCAGTGTGATACAACGATAATTGCTTGTTAGAAACGTTTCATTTTTCAAAACAATTCCAAGTCATGTATATTTCTGCTAAAATGGTGCATTTGCCACTGTATTATTCTGCCAACATTAAGGTGCAGGTTAAGGTGCAATTCCCCAAACTTTTGTTCATGTTCTGTTACTATTGAGTAACGATGATTTAGTTGCTTGTAAACAGGGAACCATTGGCAATGAGACATTGGTCTCAATAGGGTTTCCCTGTAAGATAATTTAAAAAGGTAAAGGTAAAAAGACAAAAAATGAGAAGACTTGTCTGCTATAAGGTGCGGTTCATGTTATGGTTAAGCTATCCTGTTGGGGCACTGGACTACATTAGTTCACAAATATGATAAATACAATCATATCTTTAAAGGATGCTTTAAAGATATCGTTTGTATTTATCATATTTGTGATCTCTTTCATTTCATTTTTACTGTCAGATATAATTTCGGTGTAAATATTATTTCAGGTAATGTAGTTTTCTCTGAAGCACTAGCATCTTTATCTGCGGAACACGTCCCAGAGAAAGTGACAAATAAATCCCTCTTGACTCTCATGATTATTTAACTTTTGTAGTTCAATGTGTGTGTGTGTGTGTGTGTGTGTGTGTGTGTGTGTGTGTGTGTGTGTGTGTGTGTGTGTGTGTGTGTGTGTGTGTGTGTGTGTGTGTGTGTGTGTGTGTGTGTGTGTGTGCGTCCGTGCGTCCGTGCGTCCGTGCGTGCGTGTGTGCATTTGATGTGTGCACACACAGATATTAAAGGAAATGCATTTGGCAGCAAAGCATGATATGATTTGCTGCCAATGCTGCTCTGTGCTAATATATTATACTGTATTAGCACATTGAAAATGTTCTACTGATGCTCTAGTCCAGTAGTTCTGGACCCCCATCCTGACAAGCACTTGGAATTGTATAGTTGAGGCATTACACAGATAAATATAGCGAAAATAGCAGATCTAAGCTCTTGCAAGGCGTTGTGAGCTTGTAGATCTGCTATTTCCAATTTTTTCTTATATTATTTGACAATTTGGCCAATGTTTGACTAGTTTTTACAGTGGGCCTATAGTTTGTTGATTACCTTTGATGCAGTAATGGTCTTTTTTCTTTTTTTTCTTTCATTCTTTCTTTTTGAGGTGTTAAAAGGGTCTTAAAAGTTCTTAAATTCACTGTCATCTGAGGACCCCCCTGGACGGACACACGGACGGACGGACAGGGGGCAAAACATACTCTCGCCATGCCTTTCGGCCTGGCGGAGACAACAATGCTTTGTACAATAGATGGTGTGAACTTATCATTAACCACATGAACCCTTGCGCCCTCTACTGGGCATGTTGATGAATTGAATACATAGGACCACAATGGAAACATAAGTCCCCAGGACTTTTTTGTGTTATCCTCCTTTTAGCCTAAATGTGTGACTGTACCTCGTGCTGTTTATATTTCTGACCAATTATTAAATCAATCAAAAACAACATTTACAGCTTGGCTACCAATATAAAGAAAACAAGTGCATCTGTGTCTGTCTGTGTCCTTTTGTGTGTGTGTGTGTGTGTGTGTGTGTGTGTGTGTGTGTGTGTGTGTGTGTGTGCGCACTAGGGTTTGTGTTGTATATGGGTTTGTGTGCGCGCACTAGGGTTTGTGTTGTATATGTGTTTGTGTGCGCGCACTAGGGTTTCAGACCGTAGAAGCATGTGCAGTAGCGTTTTAAATGCGGAAGTCGTGCAATCCCAGACTGCACGATAGCAGCTTCACTGTTCTACCGCGGTTCTGGGGGCTTGGTTCAGAGTATGGGAAGCCATATGGGTGACCCCTCATTGGCTGGTCTTTAGCCAATAGGGAGAAAAGGGAGAAAGTGAGAAAGTGAGACTAGTTGCAGGGTCTGTTTATTGACAGCTTGTTGCCAAGCTGTAAAAACCATTCAGTGAAAATTGCATATTGCATATCGACGCATTAGGAGCTTGTGGATCTGCTATTTTTGGCAAAGACATTTGGTGTAAACAGAAAAATAACGGTGAAACTCAGGTCCGTTCTACTAAGACTAGAGGGTAACCGTCTTCCATCCCGACATCTCGCCACTCCGACTAGTGGCTTCCGCGTGCGGTTAGGGTTAGGGTGAGGGTTAGGTATAGGGTTCGTTAACGTCGGAAAGGCGACATGTCGGAAAGGCGCCATGTAACCAGACTAGAGAGGGTTTAAGTGGTTCATGGCCTCTGTGAGTCACAGCCATGCAAAAGCAAAGGCATAAAGCATGTTGAAAGAAGACAAACTCATTGTCCCCAATACAACCATATTGATCATGTCATTCTTTTTTTCCCGACTGGAGTATTGAACAATGCAGTGGGACCATTGATTCATGCTACAGTCTACTATGAATACGAATGGCAGGTTTAAACTATAATCAACCATTTTGACCTGTATTGAAGACCTTGACTGAATAGCGCCAGTTTGATGAAATGATAAACAAGTTTTTACTCTTAAAGACAATCGGCAGCATTTGATTTTGGTTACTTAAATAAACACTATATTCTTTGTAAACTGCGTCTCCCCTGTATTTTTGTTGTGTTCCCTGGTTCCCCTAGGCCAGGGTCATAACAAAATGGGGGCTCGTCCGGTCGTCTGCGAGAGGTCCCGGGTTCAAATCCCGGACGAGCCCCCATTTGTCTGTGCAGTTTACAAAGAATATAGTGTTTATTTAAGTAACCAAAATGAACAAATAATCATAAATGAACAGATGAGGTGTGGAAATCAGTAAAGTCAGTAGTGTAATGCGTGTATGCATGAGTGGATTGTGTAGTGTGTGTGAGTGTTGAATGTGTGAACATAAATGTGGGAGAAAGAGGTGTAGCTGGGTTGAGGAGCAAAAGCAAATGAACTGAAGGAGAGAAAGAGGACTGGGGAGGCAGGCTTTTATAGGGCGTCGACACCCGGGCCCAGGTGCACGCCAATCTGGCTGATTGCCAACATATCTCACTGCTCCCCAAGTCCTAGGAACCAATGAGAAACAGAAATGAATACAACGCAACCATAACCATATACAACCTAAGAGTGACCTATAACATACTACTATAATAGCATACAGGGAACCGTCACACTCTATAGGCTGATTTTGTAGTTTTGTTTTCCATGGTCAAGTTAAAAATGACAGCAGGGTGAAAACTATATATATAAGAGCGACCTCATAATACACAGTGACGTTAGCAACGCCGCTGCAGCTAATGAAATGAACAATATGTGAGATAGATTTAGGTGTGCCTGCCATTGTGCCTTAACAATACAAGACATAAATAGGTAGATGCCTCATTGGCCTGTGCAGCCGCACATCAATAACACCACCCCCATAGTTGAGTTGTATAGAAGTACCTGTGAAAAGCATAAAAAGTCGCTTCGCGCCGCGTTTCGAGCTTGTAGATCTGCTACTTTTGCTACTTTTGAAGTTGAATCCTGAAAAGTAACAGTTTTGGACATATGAGGTTTCCACCCGACAGAGACGAATCAGTCGATGGTGTTTTTATATGAAAATCCTTTTTTTTTATTCAACTAAGTATCTTTGTATCATAACTACATGTCGGACATTTCTAACAAAACAAACTGCGTGAAAATCATTTGAGAATTCAGCGTATATGGCGCATCGCTTCCATGAACCGCAGCGGCCGATGAGATATCTACGTTTATATATCTATATACTATTTACTACCGTCTATGCTTTGCACATTGGCCCACCCAAACATTGTGAAAGTGGCCGATCTACAAGCTCACAACGCCCCACAGAGCTTATAGTTTGGCTATTTTCACAATATTTATCTGTGGAACCGAGTCAAACTAAATATAATGCTGCATACAATTCCAAATGCTTGTCAGGGTTGTGGGGTCCCCAGTTCAAATATGATTATGTTGGGGGGTCGTGGCCTGAATGGTTTGGGAACCCTCTATCACACCCTATTGCTGCTGCATTGCTTAGTTACCTGTCATGGTTTTAATCTGCCGCAGTTTTTAACCAGAAACTTGAAAACAAACCACAAAATCAGCCTTGGGATTTCATGCCCCTTATAAGAAAATAATGACCTCATGTTCTGTTTTTAGATGAAACCTATGTTAAACATATAGTGGAAATTCTGTCATTAATTCCAATTTAGTGCACGGATGCCAGCCAGTAGGCGCTCACTTTCCTCACGACCAGGCTCTGGTGTCTAATGAGGTAAGTCTATTTGATGTTTTTCTATCCTTCAGAGGATTTTCACTGAGGGAATGGCTTTTAATTAAGTATTCGCCATCCATTTACTGACACATGTTTAGCAAATGGACTTTCTTCTCCCAAACATCTGTGTTCAAGGGATTAATGGCAGGGGAGAGAGCATTTGTTGGCAACTGGAATGAAAAGAGGACTTTCTTACAAATGAAAGAGCGGATTGATGAGCGCCACACATAACAACTTAACTGTTACCTAAAGTGACTGGCAAAGCATGAGGACGGCACACCAGCGGTGGAAAAAAGTACCCACATTAAGTAAAAGTGTCAATACCGCACTGTAGAAATACTCTGTTACAAGCAAAAGTCCGGAATTCAAAATGTTAAAGTGTTGGTATCATAATGTACTTTTTGAGTACCAAAAGTAGAAAGTTCTCATTATGCAGAATGCAGAAGTTTTCAAAATGTATACAAATCTTTTGAAAATAGCAGATCTACAAGCTCACACATGTGTTGCATCGCGACACATTTGAGCTTGTAGATCGGCTATTTTCAAATGGCCAAAATGTATATAGGGCTGAAGTGGTTAATGTATGTTTTGTGATAATAATCAAAATCTACAAAGTAACTAGTTTTCAAAGTTTTCAAATAATGGTAGTGGAGTAAAAGTATAATATTTGCCTCTGAGATGTAGTGGAGTAGAAATAAACGTACTGAATTTTGGAAAAACTCCAGTAAAGTAAAAAATAAATAAATAAATTACACTTAAGTACAGTACTTGAGTAAATGTACTATACACCACTGCTGCACACTGTGAAATTCTGATAAGACTTCAGAATTAACCCTAACCCTGTTCACAAATGTTACATTTGTACACTTTAAGACTTAGCAAATGGATAAAACACACACACACACACACACACACACACACACACACACACACACACACACACACACACACACACACACACACACACACACACACGCCCGCCAAGACCCATCTCTTCTCCAGTGACAAGGACTCATTAGTTAAAATACTCATTAGTTTGAAATAAGCTAATTAAAAGGAAAGTGATGGGGAAAAAGAAAACGCCTATGTATTGTTAAGGTAAGCACTTGTGTATAATTAGCCTCGTCTGACAGATGTAGACAGCCCGCTAAGTTGAAAAGGCTCAATTATTATAAAGCACACGATCAAAACCAGGAGGAAAAAGCAAATCATTTGCAGTATAACGAAGGCATAAATAAATGATTGGCGTGTTGCCAATGCCAGAGGGAGGAGAAGGTTACAGCGTGTTTGGTCCACAAGTTGGAGCCCTTCTGGGCCGTAGCGATGAAATGTCACTGCTTGATTTCCCCTTGGTCCAAAGTCTGTCTGCCCTCGACCCTTTATTAATCACTAGAAGAAGCAAATATCATAGGCCAATAAATTCCTGAAGTCTGGAGAGGGAATTGGTTTGAAAAGTCGTGGCTTTTGTATGGATATAATTCACAAGAACGTGGGCAACTTCTGCCATAGCAACTCTGCATACATAATTCCGAGGCTCTTGTTATCGTGGTAATACTCAGATTTTTATTTTATTTTTGTATTATTAAGAAGGCACATGGATTCAACAATGCAGAGGATATAGTGGTATCACTGCTTTCAGATATTAGTGTATTCACTGTAATTTAGACACCAGATATCAACAATAGCTCCCAGTGCTGGAGATCTCATCATGTTCTTGTTGACATTTCTCTTCTTTGACAACTTTTTGAGATTTTTAAAATATATTCTTTATATTATATTTTTCAATCCCGCGCCACAAACAAAGTCTATTATTATTATTGTCCCAGCAGCTTCACTGATCTGCAGATACAGTGCGGCACCCAAAAGCGTAATTTGTAGTGTACTGCAAGTCATATTTCGTTTCCATATCCCATCTATAGTTTATATTGCTTGTGCTTTCATGGAAGTCCATACAAATTGCAAGTCCACAGGGGGAACAAACTTCCTGTAAGAATCTAACTCTAGAGGCTGTGGATGTCAAACTGTTGATAATACAGTCTCCACTATCTGTATCACATGCATATCTGTAATCACTTCAACTGAGGATAAAGGGTGACACAGGATAACATTCCGAAAAAAATGTAAACTTCAATGGTAAAGTACTGTGTGGTTGTCGTTCATCGACACGTATTAATGTGTATCATTTATTTTTCACAGGATTCCTTAAGAAGACCTTATCTGGTCGAAACGTCGTTGTGTTTCATTTAATTGTTTGCATCGTGGCTACGGGAAAGTGCAGCCTTTTTCTTCATTTTAAGTCTACTGACCATGATACTAACAAGATACTGACCATGACACTGACCATGCTACTGACCATGATATTGACATGATACTGATACAATACTGACCATGATACTGACACAATACTGACATGATACTGACCATGATACTGACCATGATACTGACATGATACCGACATGATACTGACCATGATACTGACACAATACTGACATGATACTGATGATACTGACCATGATACTGACATGATACTGACATGATACCGACATGATACTGACCATGATACTGACACAATACTGACCATGATACTGACATGATACTGATGATACTGACCATGATACTGACATGATACTGACCATGATACTGTCACGATACTGACATGATACTGACCATGATACTGACCATAATACTGCCATGATACTGACCATGATACTGCCATGATACTGATGATACTGACATGATACTGATGATACTGACCATGATACTGACATGATACTGATGATACTGACCATGATACTGACATGATACTGACCATGATACTGACCATGATACTGACCATGATACTGACATGATACTGACACGATACTGACCATGATACTGACCATGATCTCGCTTCAGGTGCCGGGGTGGCCAGAAACGCCACTGGCGACGCATTGTGAGCTTGTAGATCGTCTATTTCCTCCACTTAAGAACATATGGGGCGGCAGTGGCTCAGGCCAGGGGTAGAGTGGCCGGGTAGAGTGAACTGGAAAACCGCAAGGTTCCCAGTTCGATCCCGGGCTGGGGCGCTCCCCTAGAGTTAGTGTCGAAATGTCCTTGAGCAAGACGCTGAACCCCTAATTGCTCCCGATGAGCAGGTTGGTGCCTTTCATCAACCTTGCCTTGCATTGTTTCCTCCGCCATCGGTGTATGAATGTGTGTGTGAATGGGTTAATGGCACAATCAATGTAAAGCGCTTTGGATAAAAGCGCTATATAAATGCACCATTTACCATATATAATGACAAGCCTTGAATATGGACACCAGGTTGAAAAGTGGTTAAGCAGAAGAAGTTACTACTCAAGCAATGTTTGACACAGAGCATCTGTGGATGTGTGCGAGGATGTCTGTGATCTCACCTACAGATCTGAATCCCAGACACGGACCATCTGTGTCTGACAAAGATCGTCTGTGGAGGCGCAACGGCTCATTATGGCTCAAGTTGCAAGTTGGGCTGGCTTTGTGAACAGAAGCAGAAAACTCACTGGTACTACACTACTAGAGAAGTAGGCGGCTGCTGTGTTGAGAATTTAAAATGGGCCATTCTCCGTGAAAGTTGGAGTTCATTTCACTTCTTCTTTCTTTACTTGAACAAATCAATCAAAAAAAGTTGTTGCATCAACTTGTATTGAGGTAAACTGCAGATTTCTTTAATCAAGACATGGTGTTGGCACACATTTCTTTATGTACAATGATGTACATTCACAACAGAAATCCCAAAATGTATGGCAGGATTGTCAAACACAACAGCGATGAGATTCATTTTTTATTATACAATAAGGTGAGCCAAATACAGTTGTAAGTGCTTAGTTATGACAGTACATCAACCCATGCTATTCAGTTATATTCAGCTTTACAACATGAGTAGCCATGTATTGTACCCATTTGTGCTTTCATCGTATAGCGTTTGATTCCTCATTAACAGCCTTCCTGTATCATTAAAGGTGACATAATGGGGCATAGTCTCTTACTGTATTTGCATCGTGCATTGATTGCCTATTTGATTGTTCCTGGCTTTTCTACCATGAGTTTATAGTTTACTTGTCAGATAAAGGACAAATTGAAACAGCCCAATGAACCTCCCAATCATATCAGATAGGCCTATCTTCATTTTGTTGAGCAGCACTGGAATTGCTTATTATCATAAGGCAGGCATTTGCTCACCGATCCTTATTCTTAGGCCGGTAGTCCAATTGTTAGACTTCAAACGGATGACAGCATCTCGTTTCTAGTACGTCTAGTCGTTCATAAGCTCACTCAAAACAGTGTGCATGAAACGTCACGGTAAGATATGGGAATATCAGTTTGAGAAAAGTCGCTTTTACTGTATGTTCACCCCTCGTCATTCAGTAGTCAAATCACAGTACACAAAATGCTGGGTTTACAGAGCTCCAGTGTAAACAACACGATATCAGCTAAGTATAGAAATGAGAAACTGCTCTGGCAGCTGGAGGATGGTTGCCAGAGATACAGTGTACGCACGCACACACACACACACACACACACACACACACACACACACACACACACACACACACACACACACACACACACACACACACCTGCACGCACACGTGCACACACACACACACACACACACACACACACACACACACACACACACACACACACACACACACACACACACACACACACACACACACACACACACACAAGCTGCAAGTGTCTCACATTAAATGGGAAAAGTACAGATCTTGCCACCCTTGCTGTATACACTCATAAACATTTAGAAAGAAAATCCCTTCATTGGGGATGACTGAAAACGATGCCGCAAGGAGATGTGGGGGAGTGTACAAAAGCGTTAGAACGTTGACCTTGCGTGTGTAAACACACGACGAGATACACATCCACGGTTTCATCATGCATTCATCTGTGATCTCGGAGTTCATAATGAACCTTCACAAGGGCATACACCACAGGGCAGAATTTGTATACAGAGTCCCCCCGCCCCCTCCCCCCAAAAAACAACCCAAAATAAAAGTCCATAGCCTTCAAAAGAAGAAAACAAAGTACAGCACATTTTATAAATGGGATCACAACTTCAAATCCAGCTCCGGTTAGAGGTTGCCAAGGTGTGTTCAGCACAAATCTTACAGGTACCTTGTGACATCTAACGGTTGCTGTATAGTGCCAACTCCCATCCCTTTCCCCGCTTGAAGGGATCATCAGTCATCTCGCAATCTTTTCATGGGTACACAAATGGTTGCTGTCAGTTTTTTTCCGCAATACCCGTTGTGCTTGAAATGCTAACAGGGCAGCCGAGCACACCCCTCGATTCCTCAAACACGAAACAAAAAGCTATGTTAAGAAGTTTTATATTCACATGCCCATAACTTTGCACCTCGGAAATGCACGTGTCAAGGCAGACTGCGAACTGAAACAGAATGGACCGACAGCGTCCAATGGCCGTTTACACCGATGTTTTACGCCGTGCGAGTCGATAAAGCAGGAGAATGATTGTCATGATTTGTATTTTCTTTTCACGGTGGCAATCATGAGAATGATGTGGCGTTTTGCTTCCATTTGTTTCATCAGGACTCACTGTGTCGTTCTCCCACGCCAGCCAAAAAGCAGGTTCATCGTGAAGTGGCGAAAAAAGTTCCCATCAACAAACCACTGAAAGGACACCAGCGGGAACACTGTACGAAAACACACCTCGAGTTTTGGTTTCCTTTTGAAAAACGTCCCTTGAATTCCCACTGGGCTCTGTTTCCCGATCTCTTCGCCCGACGTTTAGACGTGGGTCTGCATGCGTTTCTGCAGAGGCCTGGTGAGGTCTGAGTTCTGGGAGGAAGACTGGGAGTAGTGGGAGGAGGACGAGGCCGAGGTCTTGCTGTCCTTGTCGAACTGCACGTATCCGTCCTGCTTGCTGTAGCTGCTGACGCTGCTGTCGCACTGCGTGTCGATGAAGGAGCTCGAGTCGCTGAGCGAGCTCCTCTGGAACTCTCGCTCGCAGAGCTCGATGGAGCTGCTGCCCATGCCCAGCACGAAGCGCTGGCTGTAGTCGTACAGGCGGTTGGGGCCGGCGCCGAGCGTGTTGTAGATGTTGGTGAAGGACATGCCGGTGGGAACCCGGTGCTTGCCTATGGTCATGGTCCCGCTGGGAGGGCTGCGGACCACGTCGGGAGTCTGGCTGGCGGCCAGGGACATGGTCGGGGTGGTGTGGTGCTCGTTGAAGGTGTTGACGCTGTAGTAACCATTCGTGGGGTCCTGCAACGCGAAGCCAGAGGAATAAAAGCAAAGACAATATCGGCCGTGTTATTATTGGAGGAAGTGGCTCGGATGCAGATATTGTTGATGAAGAGAAGCTGCCCTCAAGAGCTCTGTTTGTTGTGCCTTGACAGTAAATAATTACACATTTAGTAATTACAAACTATGGTTTATATGAAGTGTAACAGATACAAACACCGGAGCCCTGAAGACATGGAAATGTAAAACAGAAACTGTGGGTTTCTCATCTATTTGCACATTTGCTTTCTCCCTCGAAGGTCAAAACCAAAGCTGTTCATTAAAATGGAATGATTAACATAGAAAAATAATAAGCCAATTTTTGCTACATGAAGAAAAAAAAAAACATAACAATGTATTGCTGCTGTCTCACTGAAATGTAATTTCTCTGTTTATTAAATGCCTCTGACATCCAAATGCGTCGTGGATTACATGATCTACCTTTATGCAGTTTCATGTAATTGTGTGCATTTTAATTTTTCATGAAATATTCATAGTTAAGACCCTTCTAGAAGCAATAGCACATCATCTGTAGTCATAATTTCATTCCTTGTCGAAATGTTATACCCCCAATTTAGTTGTGCAAAACATTAAAGAATGTTATTACTTATTTATGGGTTAGAGAGCCTGAAACGGCAACCTTTCCATCTGGTAAATAAGGCTTCCATTAGCGCCAAACCCATATGCAGGAAATTAGACGGCTTTGAGACGCACGCCTCCAGTTCTATGGGGAACAAACAATCTGCCTGTGAACATCCAATCACCAGTCCTTGATTCAATACCCATGTTTTTCTTTTAACTTTAATGCCGGCTTCTTAACCCATTCAGACCGGGAACGCATCTGTGCGTCATTTTCAGATTTCTTTGGGCTATTCAAAAATAGCAGATCTACAAGCTCATAGCGCTGCACCGAGTGCCGCACTACGAGCTTGTAGATCTGCTATTTTTGAATAGCCCAAAGAAATCTAAAGAATAACAAAATCTTTAAAAAAATCTAAAAATCTAAAAAATCTAAAAAAAAAATAAAGAAATAAAAAAATAACAAAATCTAAAAAAAAAACTAAAAAAAAATGACACACAGATGCGTCCCCGGTCTAAATGGCTTAAGTATAATAAACAGTGATTAGTGGGAGAGTTGTCTATTCATAGCTAACAATGGCAGCCAAACATAAATGGCTTCCTCATCAGAGGCTGAAAGCTGAAAGCTGCCCACTTCCACATCAGAGATTGCCTCCCTTTGACTGAATGAATAGTCAACAATGTCTGAAGCTGTAATTGCCATCACTCTTTAACTATAATTGCACCTCTATCATTCCTTGAGGAAAACTTTCAAAAAACAAAACAAGGTAAATCAACAAAACAGCAAAAAGCGAAACTAAAAGAAATGATTTCCTTTTTCATTATTTGATTATTCCACTTCAATAGTGTCATTTAATGCCTTGAATAAGTCTTAACATTTAACATCAGCTAAACTGCCATTTCCTTTGTGTCACTAGTTTACTAAATGCATGTTAACTTTAACTAAACATGTCAGTTACATTAAGCTTTCTGAAACTTGCCTTAAACTGTGGTATGTAAAACAAAACAAAAAACTGTGCAGTGTTTTGTACAGATTGAGACTGAGATTGAGAATCTAAAAAGCAACATGAAATGTGGCGTGAGAATGATAGACACAAATGATTCTGCCATTCATAATAAATATCCATAATGAGGAGAACTGGCATTGGTCCAAGTAAGAATGAGAGGCATTCAGATTCCTCTTGGGTTGAGATGTAAATACATTTAAGTAACCTCGTGACCTTAACAGAGTGCATCGATAACATTCAGAGGAATATGTGCCTGTGGGAATTTCTACATCTAAGGTGCGTTGGCCATTAAGTGTGACCCTGACCTGTGATGATAAGACACACGAGTCCGAGGCGGAGATTCTAATTGGTCTGAGCTAGATCCAGTGGTGAAAAGTAACTAAGAACATTCACTACTGTACTTAAGTATAATTTGGAGGTATTTTGTACTTCACTGGAGTATTTCCATTTTTCAGTACTTTTACTTCTACTCCACTACATCTCAGCCAAATGGGACGTTGTGTGTGAGCTTGTAGATTAGCTATTTTCGCCAACATATTTACATATTTGGTGTAGGGGGGGGGGATGGGGGATAAGAGGGCCTAGTACAGAGCTCTGAGGTACACCGGTCAGCTAAGTACACGAGAGTTGGTGTTTAAACTACAACGACCCTGAGGATGTGTAAGAGTGACTCTGGCTGAAGGATGGAGAGCTGCAAATGCCTTGGCATCAACTCAAAAATGCTTTGCGATGATACGCAGCAGAAAATCAATATCGTATTATGGATCACTATTAAGGAGAGATGTTTCATAAATAGGTAGACAGGCATGGAAGGATTCAGTTACTGAAGATCATATCCAGACTGTGATTGGGACCGGCTTTGGCTAGGCGTGGCAGCTCCAGCATGAAATGGCCCCTTTTTTTCTCACGGATGACAATGACAAACAGATTTATTACGTGTGTGGGGGGGGTGGGGGGGCTAAACAAAAAACTTTTCAAATTGACAGCTTGTTGATTAGAAAAATGAAAAAATAAAAATAGGATAGTGACAAGAATGATATAACCCATTTGAACTGGGAAAGTGTCATTTTTAGATTTCTTTGTCTATTCAAAAATAGCAGATCTACGAGCTCATAGTGTGGCACTCGGTGCCGCGCCTGTAGATCTGCTATTTTTGAAAAATCTTGAAAAATCTGTGCAAATATTATATATTTTTTTAAAGCGAACATTTTTAACTCAAATCTTTGCTTCTGGGGAATTCTACAAATATCTTCTAAATCCGAACAGTTTTCTGAAAAACCCATGTTGCTTTAATATCAGTGGTTCTCAAACCTTTTCATGTCAAGGACCACCCAAAATGATATGTATTTGGCCGCGGACCCCCATCTCAAAATATTATTGTTCCAGGGACCCCCCCCCCCCCCCCAGAAAGATTTGAGTTAAAAAAAAAATCTATATATATATTCAAATATTTCCGCTAAATATTTGAGCTTGTAAATCTGCTATTTTTTTGAATAGCCTAAGTAGAAAACAAGGATAACGTGGGTTACACAGTATGCGTTTCCCGGTTTGAATGGGATAAGAAAACAGGTGGTCCACAACCACACGAATAACAAACGGTGGGAATGCAGAATAGAATCTCTGAAAAACAACTCATCAGCCAGGGTCACGGCTGGGTGGAGCCAGTCTGGTAGCTAATAAACTGGGCCTGAATGTGTATCTCTGTGACAATGGAGACGTGACTCCCCCGTATATAGCTGGCTCTGGGTCCCTCTACAGCTGTATGGAATACATGGCTGAATAAATCACTACAATGAGGGCCCGAGCTTGATGATTTAAGCCACCTTTAAATCATCATCACGCTCCTGCTACAGAGCTGATAGAGAAGTACAGACATGAATAATTGTAATGGCTCTTTCGTCCCAACTACTTCCATTGTAATTACTGTCAAAAGGACATTAATAGGGAGAAACAACCATTTGTTTCTTCTGTTTTTATCAATCCAATGTGCAGGCCTCACACTGCGGTCCAAAGACAATCAAATTAGGGCTTTTTGTCATGTTCTCGCTTAACTATTTTATGTAACACTGACCCATTACTGATGATTTTAATATAAATCTGAGGTTAACAATACTCGCGTTCTCAAGGGCTTGTGCAACATTATTTGATCATTTACACGTGATCAGATTGCTGCTAAACATTGGGCTAATACGAGTGAAACCCTGCAGCTGTGAACTAATAAAGCAGCCCTAAATGACCAAAAAAACGCATCAATTTCCCACGTAAAGAATAGAATTACAATATGTGTGTTATAAATTATCGCTCCAATATTACATTCCCGTCTTGGATGTGTCATGGTCCTCAGAGAGGTTTCTGTGATGTGTTCTGTCAGCTCCGTTAGTCTTACAGTATGCAGTGTGTGCCTCTAGACGCTCCCACAAGGCTGCCATTCGTGCACACGGAGCCTGAAATGCATGCATTTCTTAGTGAACCAGATGCTGTCATGTGACGCTTCACTCTCGCAAATGACATCGAAAATGCGCGCTCTGAGTCTATTCTTCAGCATTTCCTTCTGTCCCCTCCTCTCCCCTCTCCTCCCCCTCCCTCTCTCCCCGCCCCTCTCCTCCCATCCCCTCCCCTCCCATCCCCTCCCCTCCCATCACATCCCATCACATCAAATCCCCTCCCTTCTCCCCCTACCCTCTCCTCCCCCCCCCCCCCCTCCCCATAGATGTGGGTATCCTCCCCCCCCCCCCACCACCACCCACCTTGATGTGCTGGAACTCCTTCTCCTCCTCCTGGAGCACCTCCAACTGCTTCAGCACGGGCTCCTGCTGGAACTCGCCACGATCAATCTGGATCACACAGCAAAACTTTAATCAGGGCTTTGGAAATGTAATAGTGTTTAGATTTTTTTTTTTTCCTCTGTTTTTTTTTGTTTTTGAAACAGTCTCTTGGGCTGGCAGTGTGTACTGCCAGAGAAAACACTTGGGGATAATGCTTTTCTTTCTCAAACGTCTGTGTGACGCGCGGATGACAGATACTCGCGACAGCGCGCCGCATTGCGTTCAATCACCATCATCTGCTTCATGGTGGCGTGCTCCTCCGTCTCGCGCGCCGCCGCCGCGCTGCTGCTGTGCTCCTTGTGCACGATCTCGACCCGGATGTCGTTCTTGGCGGCGGCCACCCCTTTGAGATCTACACGATACGGGGGAGAGAGAGAGAGAGGCGGGGCTCATTAGCAAGGTGTGACAGACACACGGGTATATACCTCCTCATAAACAGCACTAGAGCTTCAAAAGGCACTTGCTTTCTTCTGATCATACCACTGCTATAGGTATGATGACCCATATAAGTTATAAGTCATATGCTGGAAGCATATGAAATGAATAGTATTAGAATACATGACAAACATTTGCAGGAAAATGCTAGTCGCATACGTACAGGATTTTCTTACATGGTGCTGTATGCCTACAGTACTGTATGTGAACTGTGTCACTTTTGTTTTTGTATTGTTTTTAGATCACACACTTTTTTTTAACTAGATGTGGTATTTATTAACCAGATGAACCCTATCGTTCCTATTCTGGGCCTAACATTCAGCTATAATAGGTTAAAGACGGGGTGCCGTGATTTTCAGTGATCCCCCCCCCCCCCCTAAAACATAATCATCAGGTATTATGGTTATACTAGGAGGAAGATTTTTTTTTAAAAAGTGTACAGAAATTGTTATAATTATGTTTTTATGTGGACACGCCTCCAGTTCATTAAGTATACCTGGTTCTCACCTCCTCCACCACCTTCGCACCACCCACCTGTCCTAGTCCCTCCTCCTCCTCATGCCCACACCTGTTGTGTTATGATAATGAGGGGGAGGGTATGTTTTTACTATGTCACTAAAGCGCTGTTTCTCTATTGGCACGTTTGACCCTCAAGGTTTCAGCCTCCAGGTAGAAACTCAAAATAGTCAGAGAAGACATAAAACACCATAAAAACACCACCAGGGGGCTACATGAAGTTCTATCAACCTCATAGACACATGAAAGACAGAAAAAGTGCAAAACCATGGCACCACCTCTTTAACATTCAGCAAAATGTGCTGTAGATGGAAGAAAAAAACAGAGGTACCCCGGTCAACTAAGTATAATACTGTAGGGTTTAACCCATTAAAACCTGAAGCCGATTCTACAAATGTTTTCTAAATCTTAATAGTTTTCTGAAAATACGTAGTGGTTCTCAAACTTTTTCATGTCAAGGACTCCCAAAACGATATGTATTTGGCCACAGACCCAATTTCAAAATATTTTGTTCCAGGGACCCCCAGAAGCAAAGATTTGAGTTAAAAATGTTTGCTTTAAAAATATATGTATTCATAGATCTACAAGCTCATAGATCTACAAGCTCACTTCGTGCCGCGCTATGAGCTTGTAGATCTGCTATTTTTGAATAGCTAAAATATAAAAGGGTTAAAGTGGTTAAAATCTAAAATGACACAGATGCTTTCCCGGTGTTTAATGGATATGTTTTGAAGGAATGCTCACAACAAAGTACAATGCCCTGTAAACATTAGCTCATCCACTGGCAAGAACAAAAAGTTCCAAGAGGACAAGTTTCCCCGCCGCCAAAGTTGGCACGAAAAAGATGAATGAAGTCTTCATTTTTAATCTTTGGAAAATGGCCCATGGAAGAGGATGAGCACTTCAATGCTGTCTGGGGTGTAGCTGAAAGATTTAAATCTTCGCCAGCCTGCATCAGTCTTTAGTCTCTTTCACTAAACCTCATCGGATATGATCCGTAGCAACAACAGCAATCAATGGCAACAACCACTTAAACCCTACACTTTGTTGACAGGTGTCCCCCCCCCCCCCCCCCCCCGGGATCTGCACTTGGTCCCCTCCATTTTTCCCCCCTCTACGCCAAATATCTTTGCCGCAAATCGGGCTTGTGAGCTTGTAGATCCGCTATTTTCGGCCATTGTTTTCCTATATTCGCTAAATGCCCATTAAAGGGATGCTAGGGTTCAAGTGGTTAACCTAAAGCCTTATTTATAATTTGTCACACGGCGCGCTGCTAGCTTGGAAATCAGTTGGACGCATGTTGAACTGATTAACAAACAAGCAGTAATGTAACTACTACAGTACACTGCAACTACTACAGTAAGTGATGACACTTCTTTGTGGGTTCTTTATTTAGGTGTTGACACTATTGAAGTAAGATGATGTTAATGGTACCGTACAATATTTTACACATGCTGAAGCTTGTGCACACATTTAATGACATTTAATACTAAATAAGTACTTAAGTACAATTTTGTGGTATTTCCAATTTCCAATACTTTTACTTCTACTCCACTACATCTCAGAGGCAAATATTGCACTACATTCCACTACAATTATTTGTAAACTTTTAGTTACTGTACATTTTGAGTATTATTACAAAACATGCATTAATCACTTCAGCCCTAAATGCATTTCGGCCATTTGAAAATAGCCGATCTACAAGATCACAATGCGTCGTGATGCATTGTGAGCTTGTAGATCTGCTATTTTCAAATGGTTTTAAGACATCTGAAAACTTGAAATGGGACATTCTGCATAACGAGTACTTTTACTTTTGGTACTTTAAGTACATTTTGATGCCAATACTTTTGTACTTTTTACTGAAGTAAATTTTGAATTCCGGACTTTTACTTGTAACAGAGTATTTCTACATTGCAGCATTGATACTTTTACTTAAGTAAAGCAATTGAGTACTTTTTCCACCACTTCTTCCACCACTTACTTTCTGCTTTCAGATCTCTCTGTCGTGACAGGGACACAGGCAACGACGACATGACCAAATGGACATCCTCTGCAGTGAACGACAAAGACACAACAGTAAAGGTACAGTAGGAGCAAATAGTGAGTCATAGTTTCCCCCCCCTTATTTCCCATTTCTACTCAGACATTCTGCACTCAAAGCAACTAGAGACCAACAGTACATAGTAAAATACAGAGTGTTAATCTAACTCTGAAAAAATACACGTTTTTACACTTTCTGAGTTAAAATAGCACTCTGTATTTTGCTGTGTGCCTTCTATAGCAGAGTGAGAACAACCTTTATCTAAAAGGTCATGTCATGTAATTGGGTACCAAACAAATCATTCTGGATGAAAAAAAAAAGAAAAAAGATCACTTGGAAATCATTGCTGTCGGGTGGAAACCTTGAATGTCCAAAACCATTCCTTTTCTACATTATTTAAAAACAAAATGTAAATAGTGAAAGTAGACACGTTTTGAGCTTGTAGTTTGGTTGTTTTCACTACTTGCGTGCGACTCTCTTGTCTGACGAAGAATAGGGCATTAATTTACAAAAAAAAAACATTCAAAGTTGAAATATGGAGATACAAGGTTTCTGCCCGACAACAATGAAATAAGAAAGAGAGAAATGGAGAAAACTCAAGCTGGAAAGTTGGACTGAATAATTAGGAAGTTTGAGAGCCCTCTGTTTTGTTTTTTATATCTACAGTAAGCACAGCTCCACATTTTGACAAGAATCCTATTGAGACCTACTTTACAGCGCATACTCGAGGGCTTTCTTTTTGATTGAAAATGTCAGAAACAGACAATAAAAACTCGAGCCACAAATGTGAACGCGATTACAACTTTTTTTTCTCTCTTTTTTTTGCCTGTATAAAAGTTTTAATTAAATGAGAGCGTACTTCTCTGGAAGCGGGCACAGCAGTAAGCGCCTAAAGTCCCCATGAGGACGGTGAGTGCAAGGAAGGCCCCCACCGCCACACCGATGATGACAGCCAATCGTAGGGTCTCTGAAACAAAACAAGGACAGGTTTAGTTATTAAACCTGGAATTAAAAATGTACTTAAGTAAAAGTACAAAAGTATTGGTATCAAAATATACTTAAAGTACAAGTAAAAGTACTCATGCAGAATGTCCCATTTCACAAGTTTTCAAATGTATAAAATGTATGCTTTCTCATTTATGTTCAATGGAAACAACAGGCACACTGTAGCAGGAAAAACCATAGAGTTATAATAAATCTAGAGGGCGGCTTGCCCCGCCCCCAGCTATTAATTTCTATTAAAGTGCTCAGTGGCGTTTTGAAGCACCCTGAAGTAAGAAATATTGGTTCCATGGAACCAATATGGATCCATTCCATTGGTTCCATGAGTGGTGACGCGTCGTGAGCATGCGCACAAACGGGAGATGCACGCGCAGTAGCATTGTAAGTGCATTCTCAGATTTGACCACCAGGCTTGGCCGCTTCACTGTTCTACCGTCGTTCTGGGGGGCTTGGGAAAAACCCATGCAATGGATTGTGGGATTAACGGTACAGTGGAGCAGAGCCACGCCCCCCGGAACCACGGTAGAACGGTGAAGCGGCCGTCGCCTGGTGGTCAAATCTGGGATAGCAACTCTTGCGCATTCAATATGCTATACTGCGTGTGCTCATAACTCCATGGCCTCTATTGGCTCCGATATTGGTACTTCCGGCAGACTTCCGGGTGCTTTAAACGCCACTGAGCAACTTGAATGAATAACTGGGGGCGGGGCAGTCCGCCCTCTAGACATATTATAACTCTATGAGCAGAGCAGGTGATTAGAGTGTCACAAAGTAGAGAGAGTCTGTTGCAGACTACCCCTCGCAGGGGTCCTTGGGGAGGGGGGTGCCAGGGGGTCCCCAGCACAATTAGATAATATAGCATCACAATCATTTTAACGACTTGAACCATATTTTATACTTTAGCAGATATACAAGCTCATTGTAGAGCTGCTATTTTCTGAAAAACCGTGAACATTAAGTGCAAATCTTTCAATACATATATCTTTTTTTTACTCAAATCTTTTCTTCTGGAGGTCCCTGGCACAAAATATTTATGAGATGGGGGTCGGCAGCCAAATACATATCGATTTGACATGAAAAGGTTTGAGAACCACTGTTCTGGTGAATGTGACATGATGGGAACAATAGGCCTGTCACAATTATTATATGATCGCCCGATCGCAATTATCTGAGATAATCGCAGTCAAGTTTCCATAATCGTTTCCTTTCATCTGTATGAATTCAGCTGTTGAAAAAGCAAAACCGTTTACCTCCAGATTTTTACTTTTTGTGTTTTCTCATAAATTAACACCCCACTTGATCATACTACTGCGTGACACAAGAGTATCAAAAGTAGCAGATACGCGGCGTGAAGCGGCACGTTTCGAGCTTGTAGATCTGCTACTTTTACTGTTTTTGAATTTGAATCCAGTTTTGGACAAGGCTTCCACCCAACAGAGACGATATATTTATTTCAACCATGTCCAACGGTAGAGTAAATAGTAGATCTACAAGCTTACAACACGCAGCGATGTGACACGCTGGGACGCTCTGTGAGCTTGTAGATCGGCTATTTCCACTATTTTATTATTTTGAACTATTCTTTTTTTGAAAATATAAAATGATTAAATATATAGTATAGTAATATATAGTAGCCCATAGTACATTATTTCTGTGTATATTAAAGATGTTTGTCATATCTGCCCTGTGCAATTTTGGTTTATATGTTCCAATGTTCAATGCCAAGAAACATAATGAAATTGTTAAACGTCAACTAAAATTTCATGATCGACCTGTCAAACGCTGGTGTGAAATATACCCACAATTAATATCACCTTCAGCTGCCACTGTCAAACAAAAAGTTCCATTCTTCTGTTTTGTATGACAAGCTGTTTCTATTTTTAAACCCACCAGAAGCACTAACAATGTCTCTGAATGGGTACAGAGAAAACCCAAATAAAGCACAGTGAAGAGAGATGTTGCAGATTGTTGATGCTTCCAGGGGATTAGAGACATTTCAACACAGATTGCATTCTAGCGACACCGTGCTCACCAGAGACCAGTGGCGTGCACAGACATTTTGAGGGGCAGGTGCTCAAGTAAATTATACTTTTTTTGTTTACTTGGTCTGCTCTTTTTTCCCTCTACACCTATACCTCTTTGCCAAAAATAGCCGATCTACAAGCCCACAACGCCTCGCAGCGCGAGGCGTTGTGGGCTTGTAGATCTGCTATTTTTGGCTAAAGTTTTCCTCAGAAAAGGGATGCTAGGTTTCGAGTGGTTACGGTAAAAAGAAAAATCATATCACATAAAGATTTGGCGGACCCCCTGTAGTAACTCTGAGGACACCCTAGGTGTCCCGGACCCCCTGTTGAAGACCCCTGCTGTAAACTGGAAAAAAAAACACGTTTTTTTTCAAAAGGGCACTTCTGGTCAAGAGGGCAAAGGGCAGGTGCTCTAGCACCACCTAGAGTCTATCTGTGCACGTCCCTACCAGAGACAAACTATTGAGGGTGAAGGCGATTCGCTTCGCTTCCATGTATCTGCACCGTGAGTCTACTTCCAAGTGGTAGAAAGTAACTAAGTACAGTACATGTACTCAAGTACTGTGCTTAAGTACAATTTTGAGGTATTTTTAGCTTTACTTTGTAAAACATACACTAACCACTTCAGCCATGGCTATTTGAAAATAGCCGATCTGCAAGCTCACAACGCGCCACTTCTATTTTATAAATGTTTATACATTTGGAAAGTGAAATGGGATATTGTGCATAATGAGTACTTTTAGCTTTTGGTACTTTAAGTATATTTTGACGCCAATACTTTTGTACTTTTACTCAAGTCAATTTTGAATACCGTACTTTTACTTGTAACAGAGTATTTTTACATGCGGTATTGATACTTTTACTCAAGTAAAAAATGTGAGTACTCCTTCCTAGCCTGGCGTAGCTAGACTATATCACTGCGTGGATATGAGTCTGGTGCTTCCATGAGGAAGTTTTTTTTCCCAAGGGGCGGGATCAAAACAATGGCCCTCGACGCAATTGGTTAGACCTACAACCAACTACCAATTACAGTCGCCCATATTCGAATACTGGGCCCTGATTTGTTACACACGTCTTCTGGAACAGGAAATGGATTCTCTATGGAGCGGTGCCAGACCCAAATCGCAGAGTGCTTTTTTTTTTGGCACTCGCAGATTCGTCTGGTCCCAGGCTAACTCCTTCCACCACTGCTTCTAGCCAAAGCTTCTAACTCTAAAAGAGACTCTTGAAAAGGGAGGGCCAGCTAAATGTCCACACTTTCCATGATTTTCCTAATCTCTCTTGTGAGGATCCGTACAGTACAGTCTCTTGATGAATTGAATACAGAGGACCACAATGGAAACATGGCCTCAGGGCTGTTTGTGTTACCCTTTTAACATCATTGTATAATCGCATACCTTGTGCAAACTGTTAATCAATCAATCAATCAGTATTGTGAGGGTGTATTGCACGCACACACGCACGCACGCACGCACGCACGCGCCTGTCTTGGAATATCTTTAGCGAGCTCCATTGCGATACCAAGATTAGTCTCATAAGTCAGTCTCTCTAAATGATTCTCTCAACTAGATCCTGAGGACAATCTCACAGCTCTCATTGCTAAATCTGGGTGGAAAAACAAGTAAAGTTTATTAAAAACAAACTGCATTACAGAGCCAATCCAAAGTTTTTAGAGCGGTCCTACTGGGATAGTGACATGATTGTTCATGTCTCCAAAGCAGAAGGCGTAGGTTTGTTAGCGCAGTGATTCTCAAAGTGGAGTCCGGGGGGTCCCCAGCAAAATGAGTTAATACAGCATCACAATCATCCATTTATACGTTGGATATTAAAAATAGCAGATGTTAAAGCTCTGCTATTTTTTGAAAATCTATAATCTAAATAATCTTGCATTCATTTTTTTTTACATAAATCTTCTCTTCTGGGGGTCCCTTGCACAAAACATTTTCAGATGGGGGAGGGGGGGGGGGTCCGAGGCCAAATATATATATCAATTTGGGGGTCCTATTAAAGCTGTGCAAAGTGTGCTGCCACCTCAATCCCTTTGATCTCAGTTCACTTTGGGGCCAGCGCCTGCCTTCAAGAGGATTGTCAGATCTGCTTGTCTTTGATTCTGTTAGTAAGCGGCAACTACCTTCCATTTCAGAGTCCCCAGACTCTCCGATCATCTGGCAATGTGAGACTACTACAGGGGTCTTCAACAGGGGGTCCGGGACCCCTAGGGGGTCCTCAGACTTACTGCAAATCCGCCAAATCTTTGTGTGATAGGAACTTAAAAAAAAAAAATGACATTAACCCATTCAAACCGGGAATGCATCTCTGTCATTTTAGATTTCTTTGGCTATTCAAAAATAGCAGATATACAAGCTATGAGCTTGTAGATCGGCTATTTTTGAAAGATCTTGAAAATGTTTGCAAATCTTCGCAATCTATTTCGTTCCATGGGACCCCCAGAAGCAAAGATTTGAGTTACAAATGTCCGCTTTAAAAATATATATACATTCAAAGATTTGCGCACATTTTCAAGTTTTTTTTTCAAAAATAGCAGATCTACAAGCTCATAGCGCTGCACTCGGCGCCATGCTATGAGCTTGTAGATCTGCTATTTTTGAATAGCCAAAGAAATCGAAAATGACAGAGATGCGTTCCCGGATTGAATGGATTAACCACCTCAAAACCGAGCTTGCAGATCTGCTACATTCGATGCGTTTGTGTGACGCTGTAGTATGATCAAGTAGGGCGTAAAAAAACAAACGAAAAAACAACAAAGATAGAAAACGGGAAATAAGAGCTTTCTGTCCACCACTGCTGACGACGTAAAGCACAGACAGACAAAGCGAGTAGTTGCTCCTTTCCTCACCTTGTTCTTTGAGGCGGATGATCTCGGTGTCTGACCCGAAGCTGTTCCACGCCGTGCAGTTGTAGATGGTCTGGAAGTCGGCCGGGACGATGTTACTCATGGTCAGAGTGGAGATGACCCCCTCCTCTGTGCTGACCGTCTCCACCGTGTAGCGGCCGGACGTACCGGACTCCAGCACCGTCTCCTTCCATGACCACGCCTGAGGGAGGGAGGGAGGGGAGGGGCAACAGGTGGGGTTAAAGGTCAACATCGTTGCTGCCTGTCGGGCGGAAAAACCTCTTATCTCCGTATTTAAACTTTTTGGAGGGTTTTTTCTCGTAAATTAATGCCCTACTAAGGACACTAATTAAGGCCACTGTGGCCTCAGGGCATGCCATTTATTTTGAGGGGCACAAGGCCAAACTGAGGGGCAACAACGGCCATGGCCTTCGTGGCCTCCCTGAAACTCCTGCCCTGGTTGCCTCTATACTTTTTCCCTCTACAGCAAATCTATTTAAAGATTTTTTTTTGGGTGGCTTTTTTGGTGCAAAAGCAAATCTCTTTGTCAAGCAAGATTGGCAATTTTTGGCGAATGTTCCCTCCAGAATAGGGATGGTGGGGTTTACGGTGATTAAAAGAGAGAGAGAGACATACATAAGCCAACAATCGAAACAAGTCCCTGGGATTTTTGTGTGTTCTCCTTTTAGCCTTAATGTCTCACTGTGCCGTTTACATTTCTGACTAACAAGGCATTCAATCAATCACTCAATACTAAAATCCTCAGAGTTAATCTAACTCAGAGAGGCTACAAATGTAACCAAAAGGACACATAAAAGGATCCATTTGGTTGAATTTGTAGCTGTTCCATGCAGTGCAGTTGTAGATGGTTGAGAGCGACGAGTTCATCTTTGAATATCCTATGTAGTATAAAATAGGGTTTAGAGTGGTTCAACTGTTTTGCTGGGGTCCCCACTGGAACCCCCTCCTCAAGGACCAACCTGCCCGCCCCCCCGGACCCCCACTTTGAGAATGAACTGCACTGCATTCGGACCCGATATGTTCCGAACGCAGCGGCCGGGCCATGAATGAAGGGATAGAAAAAAAAAGGCAAGTGACTCACTATGCGGTCGGGCGGAGGGGTGCTACGGATGAAGCATTTGATCTGACCCTTCTCTCCATAGAGCGCCTGCTGGGTCTGGGTGCTGGAGATAGTGGGCGGACCTGTGGAGGAGGCACAAGAGAGAGAGAGAGAGAGAGAGAAAGACAGAGAGACACTCAATCACCACAATAAACCTCGGCCGTACATCACTCTGACGATCGCGGGGCGCATAGCATTATCTGGCCCACAAGGGACGACCGGTGGCAAGGGCAGAGGCTTGCTTGCTCGTATTACATTTACAGTAAAAAAAAAACCTGAGACGTTATTCATCGCGTGATTTTTAATTAGCTTTTTGCTGTTGGGGGTGAGAGGTTGTTTTTTTTCTTTCTGGCATGGGGGGAAAGGGAAAGGAAGCGCGTGTGATGTTTTTACGACAGAAGTCCTGGGAAAATGACGGCGTGGACAAAAGGAGAGGGAAGAAGAGAGGGTCGGGGGGGGGGGGGGGTGGAGGAATTCACTGGTGGTGAGATAAGAGGGTTTGAGAAGCGGTCATTGTGGTTGTTCCGAATCCGCTGCTGCTGGGGCTCATTGACTTTCTAAGAGAGAGAGTGTGTGTGACTGTCTCTGAGAGCGTACGAAATGGAACCAAATGGACCCTCACGGGTCCATTTGGTTCCATTTTGTACGCTCTCAAGAGTTCAAAGAACACTCGGGCGTTTCACAGTGCACACTTTGTATGAGATGAGAATCTTCTGGAAACGGCCCGACCTTTGGCCTCGGCCCCGGCTACGACAGATAATGACAAAGCCTTGTCGCTTTTAAAGGGTTCTCGCCAAAAGGAAGAACTTGCTGACCCTGAGAAATAAAAAATAAAACGTAAAAAAATAAAACTCCAAATTCAATGGCCGTTTCCCCGCTTTGAGCACCCTCAGAAATTCCTGTCACGGGATTTTACACCGACACAAGCCAGATATTACCAGGACACGGAAGAAAGAAGAAGAAAAAAAAGAATAGAGGAGATGGAGCGAGGTGCAGAATTAGTAAAGAACCACTGGGTGAAAAGCAATGATTTTGGGAGGGTATCCCTCAGGCATACCCCTGATACTTAAGGGAGTATGTGTGTGTATGCTGCCCTCATTCATTAATGTACCACCTCCCACATACCTCCCACATATTCAGGTGTATGTACCATTTCTGAGACCTTCATTTGCATGTCTGCCAGCAAGGACCTCACACACCCACCCCTCCCACCCCTCTCACCCTTCCACCCCTCTCACCCTTCCACCCCAACCACTTCTGAGCATGTGCAGAAAACTACATTTGATTGGAAGCTGTGGCTTATAACCCCACCCACCCACCCCACATTCTGCATGCTAATTCTTGTATAAACCCCCTAGTTTATACCCCCCCCCCCTCAGTGGGAAGGGTGGTTTAAAGCCCCCCCCCCCCAGGGGCTGTGGCTTGTCCCCCCCCCCCCCCACCCCCAATGGGAGGGGTGGTTTATAGTTCCCCCCCACTACCTGCACTAATTTATATATATATATATATATATATATATATATATATATATATATATATATATATATATATATATATATATATATATATATATATATATATATATATATATATATCCACACACACAAACAATATAGAAAAACACATAGGCAGAACTCATGTAATTATGTTTATTGATCAAGAAAAATAAATGTATACAAAACAATGGAACAGGAGCACACAGATAAGGTAAACTGTTTCAAAGAAAAGTATTTTGTTCCAGGGACCCAGAAGCAAAGATTTGAGTTAAAAATGTTCACTCTAAAAAATATATATTCAAATATTCTGAATCAGAATCAGGTTTATTGTCACATCACAGGTTTAATTAAAAAAAGTGGGTGAAATTTGTGTCTATATACTCACACTAGTACCTGAGATAAGATATGTGCATGAACATAGCAGCAATGTATACTGTGCATGATATACTTATGGACGTTAGTTAAGGTGCTTGGAAAAAAAAGTTAAAAGTCAGTGCGTTATACACAGGATTACGGTGCAAAATGTCAGTGTGTGTCGACCGCATAATCCACATAGACTGACATATAGTCAGCAAGTAGTGACATGAAGAAGAGCAAAGAAAATAGCGGGAAAAGGAAAACAGTGAAAAGCCACTTGTAGGCTACTCATGTAATCCACGGTGGCTGGGTCCAAGGAAGAGCTAAATCCAAGTCATGTGTCCCTGGTATAATCCACAGGAAGAAATACAGAAAATAAAGAAATATATTTTGTTCCAGGGACCCCAGAAGCAAAGATTTGAGTTAAAATGTTTGCACTAAAAACATAGTCCTCAAGCTCTTTGTCGTCAAGCATTGGGTCCTGGAGAACACAGCGTTTGGTACAAGGTCCTGGAGATGATCTTGTGAACTTCTTCCTGCTGGAGGGCTGAAGATCCAAAATGGAAGTCCATCTTTGGAGTTGCTCTGTGTCCTTTTTGGAGATGATCTCCTGAACTTTGGACTGCTGGAGGGCTGAAGATCCAAAATGGCAGTCCTTGAAGCCTTGAAGAAAAACAGAAGAAGAAAAAAAGAATTACAATTAAACCACAAAACCACTGAAACCGGAACACAACAATGTTAATACAATTACCACACTCTACCACACTACTGTGTGTGTGTGTGTGTGTGTGTGTGTGTGTGTGTGTGTGTGTGTGTGTGTGTGTGTGTGTGTGTGTGTGTGTGTGTGTGTGTGTGTGTGTGTGTGTGTGTGTGTGTGTGTGTATTGCCTGCTGACTGTCTGCTGAATCTTCTGCTGAAAACCAAGCCATTGTCCTGCAAATTGCAATTTATTCTGGAGATTACCTGTTAAAACTCCGAAAGGTCCTCACACATGTACCGCTGGGTGCCAACAACTGTAAAATAATATAACAGCAATTACAACTCAGAAAACTTCAACTGAAACAGGAGTGCACAAAAAAAAAGTTAAATGAAGAGTGTGGGTGTGTAGTACCTTATAAAACTTCCTCGTCAACAGTGGGGAAATCAATGGAATTCTCCCTGCAAATATCATTTTAGGGGTTAGTGGGATGAATCAATGCTTTGCCATTGTATTCAATATAGCCACAGTAAAGACAAACTACAAAGCAATCCAACTTTAGTTACTAAAATGTATAAAGTCTGTGTATTTTACTATACTGCATTATGCTGACAAATTAAATCATGGCATATGAATTGACTAGCTACTTGACTAGGCCACATGTTTTAAAACAATCTGAACTCATACAGGTAAAGGAACACTAGCCTACAACTGATCAAACAGACTGTAGAGAACTGATCAAAGTAAATACAATAAACAGTATAACCTACTAATGATTTACAATTAGATAAAATAGCAGCTTACCATTTACAAAGCTAGTCCAAAAACACCCAACAGGCCAGCAGTACATGGTTGAGAAGAATGAATTCACCCAACCGCCCAAACAGTTCAAATGTTTGAAAACTCTGTTTGGACACATCTGATTGGATAGACACAAATGTTCCCCTCCCCACCATTTGAATGTGCATGTTAAATGTTGGCAGTCAGAGAGAGAGAGAGAGAGAGAGAGAGAGAGAGAAAGATTGGAAATAAACTATTTACTTAGTTTAGTTAGTTTTAACAAGTTAAACGTTACTATGTAGAGGTACTAATGCTTTGCACTAAACAACAAGCACAAAAAAAGAACTGACATTTTATACTTAAGTAAAAGTATCAATAGTGTAATGTAGAAATGCTCTTACTTGTTACAAGAAAAGTCCATTACATTTTGTTCTTTTGAGCACTACTGGGCCTAGACTAGAAAACAAACTAAATAGTTTATTAACCACATGACTGGTGGTAACCTGTATTTTTGGCAGTGATGGCAGAAGTACTCAGTTATTTTACTTAAATAAAAGTAGCAATACCACAATATAAAAATACAAACAAAATATAAACATAATAAAACAAGTAAAAGGCCTGTGTTCAAAATGTTACTTGAGTAAAAGTTTAAAAAAAGTATTGGCATCAAAATATACTTAAAGTACCAAAAGTGAAAGTATTAAAATGTTTGAAAATGGCAGATCTACAAGCTTGTAGATTGGCTATTTTCAAATAGCCTATGTATAAAATAGGGCTAAAGTGGTTAATATGGTGATAGAGGTGGAGCTCCTATTGTCTGAGAGACCTGAGACAATAGGGCCACTGAACCCATCAACACCTTTCATGCAAATGTTGTGCTTGCATGTAAATCTCTACCCCCCAAAATACACACGAAAACACACATAAAGTAAGCCTTGTTTGTGATATAATTTTAACCATTTAATGACCCTTAAACGTACTTGGTAAAAGTACAAAAGTATTGGTATCAAAATGTGTTCAAGTACTAAAATGTTTGAAAATAGCCGATCTACAAGCTCACAACACGACGCGTTGTGAGCTTGTAGATCGGCTATTTTCAAATAGCCTAGGTATAAAATAAGGCTAAAGTGGTTAATGTATGTTTTATAATGTAATCATTTATATCTGCAAAGTAACTAGTAGCTAAAGTTTTCAAATAATTGTAGTGGAGTAAAAGTACAATATTTGCCCCAAGACTGCACTCTGATCTCTCTGTGTGTCTGTGTGTGTGTGTGTGTGTGTGTGTGTGTGTGTGTGTGTGTGTGTGTGTGTGTGTGTGTGTGTGTTTGTGTCATGCTTTATTAGTATGTCCTTTCTGTAAACTAACACTGCTCACCTATGCAAGACCTAAGAACACATTTTTTTTTTTAAATATTTGTATTAGCTTTTCCTTGAATGTCACAATGCAACTTTGGTTCACTGTTTCTCTCTCTCTCTCTCTCTCTCTCTCTCTCTCTCTCTCTCTCTCTCTGAGCCCCCCCCCCACTCTGAACCCCACACCTCCCATTGTTTGAACAAACCTCTAATTTACATATGTAAGGGAGATTCCCTAGCAGAGAAAAGAGAGACGCATATCCAGGTATCTTAAAGGCATTTTTAGGTAAACAGTCCTCTCCCGCATTCATTGAAATACTTCCACCAATCATTTATGTTTGGTGGGTGTATGCCTTGCCCACGTATCCAGGTATATCACCTTTTTCACCCAGTGAACCCATTTGAATTCTCCGGCGGCACCGCAACCCACCTTTTGGATTTAAGACCTAGATTGTGAATAAAGCAGATCTTACAGCTTTAGCACACCAATTACTTTATCATTGTTCTACCTCTATATCGGTACGAACACGGTGTTCACTTTATTTTACCTTTTAATTGTGGGACTGACCCTGACACTGACATTTTTTAAAGGAGATGTGGGGGGGAGCACTCTGTGAAATCAGGGGCACCGACATTGAGACATTATATTTTCACAGGGTCCTACAGGGTCCTCTCTTATCTGACAAGGGAACAAGAAGCACAAATTAGTGCTATAATTAGACGGCCGTATCTGGTGTGTGCGGTCTCGGTCTGGGATATGGCCAGAGGAGGTATTATATATATACGAGTCGAAGCGTCGAAGGGTGGATTCCATAAGGAAATGTTGAAGGCGTCAGAGACGAGGGGAGGAGAAAGTGTCACCCGTATATATAAGCTTCATTTATGATTCTGTGACAATGTGACTTCCGACGAGCCGCTCGACGAAAATAACGCGCTTGCACCTGCGGAGAGGGTGTTGATACTGTACGTGTGTCGCAGTCCCCGCGAGAGCACTTTTTTGCAGTATTTATTCTAAGAATTATGTTATTTTAAATGATAGGCTTTACACTTCTCATGCCGCAGGAGCAGTGGTGGAAAAAGTACTCAAAATTTTTACTTAAAGGGCAAGACCACTTTGGTAGAGGTTTGGGTTGTGTAGTTACCTTGCCATGATCTAACTCCAAAGGTGGGCAAGAAATCAAAAATGATTGCGCCATTGATTAGAAATTGATAATTCAAAATATGCTCCTCATTGACTTACATTGTACGGTAAAACAGCTCTCAAAGTCACTCTTTTAGCACAAAAACGAACACAAACAAAGTTGATTCAGACAATATAGAACATCACCAAACCCAGTACTGTTTTTTTTTAAATAAAAATGTCAACTTCCTGTTGATTTTGCCATTTTTAATAAGTAGAAAACCCGGACTGGATCGGCGGATCCGGATCCAAATCTTCAAATAATAAAATCAACAGGAAGTTGACATTTTTATTAAAAAAAAAAAAACAGTACTGGGTTTGGTGATGCTCTATATTGCCTGAATCAACTTTGTTTGGGTTCATTTACGTGCTAAAAGAGTGACTTTGAGAGCTGTTTTACCGTACAATGTAAGTCAATGAGGCGCATATTTTGAATTATCAATTTCTAATCAATGGAGCAATTATTTTTTATTTCTTGCCCACCTTTGGAGTTACATCATGGCAAGGTAACTACACAACCCAAACCTCTACCAAAGTGGTCTTACCCTTTAAGTAAAATTATCAATACTGCAATTTAGAAATACTCTGTTGCAAGTAAAAGTCGGGAATTCAACATTTACTTGAGTAAAAGTACAGAAGTATTGGTATTAAAATGTACCTAAAGTACCAAAAGTAGAAAGTACTCATTATGCAGAATGTCCCATTTCACAACTTTTCAAATGTATGAAATAGCAGAGCTACAAGCTCACAATGCGTCGCGATGCTGAAATGTATGTAGGGCTGAAGTGGTTAATGTATGTTTTGCAATAATAATCAAAATCTACAAAGTAACTAGTAACTAAAGTTTTCAAATAATTGTAGTGGAGTAAAAGTATAATATTAGGCTCTGAGATGTAGTGGAGTACAAGTAAAAGTACTGAAAATTGCACTTGAGTACAGTACTTGAGTAAATGTAATTACTTTACACCACTGCCCAGGAGTCATGATAAAGTGTATAATCTGTAATGGCGAACACGAAATATGGCTCCAGATGGATATTTCTGCCTTTTCTGGTAAATGATGTCATCGTGGATATAAACAAAAATGGGACTAGTGTAGAAATGCACTGGGAGAGAGAGATGCCACACACTGTGTTACGCCTCGAACACTCTTAGAAGCCTTAAAACTGTGAAAAGCATTATCACACATTAGCAACTTTTCACAGATTACAGTCCTTGTTGACAAGCACACACTCCTTGATAGAGGCGCGCGCACGTGCCGATGACGAGTAAGGATTGGGAATCACAAACTACAGGAACGTTAAAAACCCTACAAACACGTTTGATATAGTCTCTGTCGGGTGGAAACCTCATTATGTCCAAAACTGTTAATTTTCAGGATTCAAATTCAAAAACAGCAAAAGTAGCTGATCTACAAGCTCGAAACGTGTCGCTTCGCGGCGCGTTTCGAGCTTGTGTATCTGCTGCTTTTCGTGTGACGCTGTAGTATGATCAAGTAGGGCGTTAATTTACAAAAAAAACACAAAAAGTAAGAATATGGAGATAAGAGGTTTCTGCCCGACAGCAACGATCGCCCGAGGCTCGATCAGGGGGTGACGGATTGGACTCCAAACCCCCACACGTGCATGGTGGGTGACCTGCCCTAATTTGTGCAGACCAGCTCAGACCTTGGGATATCAGTCGTCTTGGCCGAATCAAGGTTATTATCGGGGTTTAAATCTTCAACTGTGTTTCCCTGCATTAGGATAATGAGGCCTTGTACTCTCTAGACCCAGTGTTTGGAAACCACTGGGTCGGGCAAAGTTTTGGGTCACGGACCCATTTTTATGGTCACAAGTAGCCTAAATATCCCCTATTTCCAAAACCTTTTCCAACAGAATTTCTGAAATTTCCACCCAAAATTTTTATTTAAACAACAAAGAAGCCAACTTTCTTCTTCTACCCCGGATTTGAACTCTGTTTCCTGCACAAGCGCTGACATTGTTACCATTGAGCTAATAGAGCCTGCCGCTTGCTCGGGGGATAAATTGAATCTTGACCTTCAGGTCAAAAAATCGTGTCAGATCCTGTGTCTATGGTGAGACATGACCTTTGCTTTGGCACAATCTAAATGTCTCAATAGAAGAGCAGGGAGACAGAATACAACCACCCCAATTGTATAAGTTATTAACATACTGTACCCTACTCTTCCTCACATGTATCCTGCTGCACCCGATACCACACAACCCACTCCCACAGTGAGCCCATGGGATAAGTGGGAAACATGTTGACCTTGCGCTGTGACACTGACTATACACATACGATTTGAAAAAATACGATTAAATAAAATTAATAATAATGACGACATATGGGGCGATTCCAATACACACCAGCTCCGATGGCTGCTGGTGTGATGATTTGCTCTGTCTTACATATCGTCTCGAGTGGAAAACTGTTACTTTTCAAGGTTCAAATTCAAAAATATCAAAAGTAGCAGACCCGCAAGCTCAAAACGCGGCGCGAAGCGACGCGTTCTGAGGTTGCGGATCTGCTGCTTTTGATATTTTTAAATGTGAACCCTGAAAAGTAACAGTGATATTTTTGAATGTGACTTTTGTGTGACGCTCTAGTAGCCTATGATTAAGTATATGGCTCACATGAGTCTGTAGCACTACCAGGCTTTAGTTTTGTTATGTTGTTATGTTGCACATAATGTGTGAGTCTGTTGGACTTTCAGAGCATAGCTCCATTGTCCATTCTAATAGTATTAGAATGGAGCTATGCTCTGAAAACTCCCTCCTTTAGTTCCTACAGGACTTCAGCCATACGCGAGCCGCGTATAAATAGGGTGCAGAACTCGTGCTAACTTTAGCAATGGAAAACTTCTCGGTGAAAAACGTGTGATCACAACAGTATTATAGCATATTGGAATGCAGAAAAGGTAATAAGAAGCACTATGCCTCCCTTCTAGATCTCAGAATTAACAGCCAGATATTCAGTCACAGCACCGTTGGTTTACAACAGCAGACATTACAACATTCATGAAGACTATTTCATTCACCTCCCATGGCACAGTAGGAATACCAAAAGTCTAGCCTGGAGCATAATAACTAAATACATGGCGGCAGCTCTAGTGCCCCTTCGAGTGCATGGCATAATAACCTTGGATTACTTATTGTAGTGGAGGCGACCTGATTCTTCTAGCACACTCTTGAGAGGTGGCAGCACTGCCCCCGTTGCTGTGCTCATTTACTCTAATATTTATCGTAAATCTCAAGAAAAGTTACCATATTCCTGCTCGGAGATTCGCTTTGTTCTTTTCTTGTCCTCAAGACACGCCTCTGATTCTCAACATTTTCAGGCCACGACCCCCCCAATATAATCATATTTGAACTGGGTACCCGCCCCACCCTTGGAATTGTAGGAGTTAAGGCATTACATTTAGTTTGACTCGGTTCCACAGATACACATTGTGAAAATAGCCGATCTACAAGCTGTAGATCGGCTATTTTCACAATGTTCGCCTCTTTCTTACGTAATATTTGCCCAATTTGGTGTTAAAAAGGTCTTAAAAGTTCTTAAATGTCACTTTAGAGATGTGCAGATACCCTGTATACACTTATACTGTATGTTGGTTTATTTACTGTTGAGTGAGAAAAGAATGTAGCACATTAAGCTAATCATCTGGGGACCCCCCCAAAATCTTTTAGGAACCCGACCCCCAGTTTGGGAACCATTGGTCTAAGAGAGTGAAGAAGTCTCACTTTACTGTGTGCAAAGCTGGCTTTTAAGCTTTTTTCTAAACATGGCAGCCTTAATGACCAGAGAGGGGCCCTACCAAACATATAACTGATAACCTGAAGTTATAAGTTATATGTACTTTTAACTAGTATATCAGCAATTTATGCATTTAAAATGGGTTAGTTTAAAAGGCCTGTATAGTGTTGCTCGTGAATCCAGAAATATCTGAGGTTGGACTTTTCCGAGAGGAATGAAAGTGTGGAAAATATATAATCTAACATTTTCAATGGACTTAGAATTCATTTGGAGTTGCAATTCATCAAATGTATTATGTGTATCAATCAGAATATGTACAAGGTTTTTACTAAGAAATTCGATGAAGCTTCCCATCCCGTATATGACTCGACAGTGAATTGAAGTCACCCATGTGCACCCAAAGCTTTTATGCCTTTAGAAAATCAGCACTTACAAAGGAGCCAAGTCAATATGCTGACAATCTAGCTGACCTTGCGGAGTCATTTTATTAAACTGTCCATGTGTCTTTATACGTATTGATTCTCTCAAAAAAGGTGGCAATGCTTCAATTAACTGTGACCAGGAATCACAGGTCTCAGAAATGGAGATTTTTTCCTATACAAATTGATGTAATAATGCTTGCTTAACCTTTTATCCTGTTTTTCCAGGACATACAGTAAGAGTTTGCCAAGGCAAAGGCACTGTTATGGCTAACGCAGCTGGCCTGTTTCTGTGGAACGGTATTGTGTATTTGCTGGGGGGTGGAGGATCGGACAGACCACCAGACATATTCAAAAAACAAATATGCAAGCCAGTGAGAAATAGCATACAGTACAGTAACACTGTGCTTCCCAGCCTATTCAGCTGCCTTTTTGATCGATGTGCAAGCAAAGCCGTGGAACTTGCCTCTTCGTTGGGGGCATAATGTTAACAAAGTTAATACAGTACATTGTTTTTAATTCTACATTTTCATTTTAAGAAATTGTGTAACATAATAATGGCCGTTACAGACCATAAGAAAAAACAAACAAAGACATTTAAAGTGAGAAAGACTGAGAAGAACAAATGTACACTGTAAGTGAATTTGGAAAAATGGGGAATTTACAAATTCACCAGTAAATTTGTAATAAAGACTTAAATGCTTCTTACTCAGCTTTACTGCTTAATTCTGAAAATAGCTACAACCCTACAGCGCGTTGCATCCACGGAGCGTTGTAGGATTGTAGATCATCCGTTTCCGGCGCACAACGCAGCCTTACAACGCCGCCTTACAACGCAGCCTTACAACGCAGCATAAATCAGGCTTCATCCTGATTAAGTGTTCACATTTGGTCAGTGGATTCAACAGAGTGTACTCACCATTCACCGTGAGAGACACCTCCTTCTCCGCAGCACCCACTCTCGGGACCACGGCCCGACACACATACTTCCCAGCATCCTCCGGCTTCACTGCTTTCAATGTCAGAGTGTTCTTGTTGCTAAGCGCCTGTGTGTTGAGGGGGAGAGGGTCGAAAGGTCACATAAAGGATTGCTCAGGTTTCTTGCGTGAGAGAGACTGGTCTTTATTAGCTCACCTGGATGAAATGCAATAAGCACCGATCAAAAGGACCGCTTATTAGCCAAATCAAATCTATAGGTTTGAATCCCAGGGAGAACATAAAACTTGCAGATTGCGTCTTTAAATTAGAACACTCTGCTTTGATGATCCTATGACATTCTGCATGATTTCCAAATAACCATCAAGTCAAAGTTTTCCCAATGTATTAAAGGACGACTTCACCGCTTTTCAACCTATCTTCATATAATTGGTCCTCACTAATACATTGGATAAAATGGTACAATTTTTTTCTACTTGGTCTGTGTCTCATAGGAGGGCTGTGGACAGTCCAGAAACCTGTCTACCAGTGACATCATCGTTAGGCATGATTTTTTTTCCAACAAGATTTCAAATTTTTTATTTAGATTTTTATTAACACGAGAACAATGGCTTCTTTTATTGCATTGCAACTTTCCAGGAATAGAAAGCCTGCAGTTTCTATTAGCTTGGATTCCCCATTGATGATGTCACTGGTAGATGGGACTCTGAACTGTCCACAGTCCTCCTCTTGTACCATTTTATCATGAGTATTAGTGAGGACCAATTATATGATAGGTTGAAAAGCGGTGAAGTCGTCCTTTAAGTAAACTGGGAATGAGGCAGGCAGGCATGGATGGATGAATCAATCATGTTTCTCATTATTTGTTATTCTAACAATGATATCAAAACTATTTTAAAAAGGAGAAGGATATTCATCAGTTTGGACCAGTGATCACTGGACCGATCTTTCTATTTGTACTCATTATGCAGAATGCAGGCCCATTTCACAATCATATTATTGGCTTGTAATTAGTGATGCATTCATTTGTGCAAAGGTGGGGCTGATTTTAATTAGTGAATGTGCTGCTGAGTAGATTAACCTATAATAATACATAATAATGGATCAGTTAATGTATGTTTTGAATTAACAATCTAAATCTGTAAAGTAACGAGCAACTAAATATGTAAAAAAGAAATTAAAAAACATGTAGTGGAGTACGATATTTGCCTCTTAGATAAGAGCTATAAGTATAGTAAACGTATTAAAACATAGAAATATTCAAATAAATGGTGCATTTATAAAGTGCTTTACATAGATTGTGCTTTACATTCACCCATTCACACACACATTCATTAACCGATGGCAGAGGAAACCATGCAAGGCACCAACCTGCTCATAGGGAGCAATTATGGGTTCAGTGTCTAAGTAAGGTAAAGGCACCTCAGAATGTTACTTAACCACTTAAATCACTTAAACCCTATACTTGGTTCACCAGAGTCCCTCAGGGCTCTAAGACTTTTCTGTTTTTGCTCTACATTTCATCGCTGAAAATAGACGATCTACAAGCTCATACTGATGCGTTGTGAGCTTGTAGATCTGCTATTTTTAGGTTAGAATAGCAGATGAACAAGCTCACAGCGCGTCACTTTGTGCCGCGCTGCGAGCTTATACATCTGCTATTTGTTTTTGAGTGAAAAATATCAAAACATTTAGGCATTTTTTGAATAATTTAGAATTTCTAACACAAATCTTCTCTTCTGGGGGTCCCTGGCACAAAACATTTTCAGATGGGACTCCGCGACCAAATACATTTGTGGGTCCTTGGCACGAAAAAAGATTGAGAACCACTGACATATGGCACATGTCAGTCAGTGATACGTACCACTCCTGAACCGCGCTTCATCCACACGATGGTCAGGGAGGGGTTTCCTGTCCATGCACAGTTGAACACGGCATCAGAACCCTGGTCCACCTGCAGGGAGTGAGGCTCTGCTGCCATCCTGGGCCCAACTGATTAAGAGAAGAAACCAAACGCATCAATACACAGTATTGTCCTGTGATATGGTCCATGACATTCCATTACCTTAGACTCAGCATGAGTGGCGCGCATGGTACATGCGCCAGAGCAAGTTCAGTCAGGAAACTCAACTGCAGTTGCTGCTGGCCGACCATTGGTCAGTCTCAGGTACATGCCTCTTATTCTCAACCAATCACACACTCACTTCATAATAGAGCAGCCTATTTAAATGGGGAAGTTGCATTGCTCATTGCTCATTCCTTGCCTGCCGCAAATCTTTTCTTCTGGGGGGTCCCTGGAACAAATATATTTTGAGATGGGGGTCGGCGGCCAAATACATATCATTAATGGGGGTCCTTGACATGAAAACGTTTGAGAACCACTGATATAAAAAACGCCGAAAAAGTGAACAAAAAGGTCATCCAAGCAATACACTATTTGTGGAGGATTGATCGTCTAGTCAGTAAGAATACTTTGAAAATTCTTGCAGTGGCCCTCATACAAGGTCATTATGATTATGCATGCACTTCATGGTATCACAACACCTCCAAGGCCTTAAAAACAAGGCTCCAAACATCCCAAAACAAACTTGTAAGGCTACTACTTGGCCTCAATCACAAAACCCATCTAACCCATGCTCATTTTGCTAGGATTGGATGGCTTAGGGTTGAGGACAGAGTACAGCAACTTGCTATGGGCCTGGTCTTCAAGATACACCACAACATTGGGATCCCCCTGTATTTGTCAAAATACTTCCAAAATGTTAATGAAGTCCATGATCATAACACCAGAGGCAGCTCCACAAATCATGTTCAACCCAGATTTGGCTCAACAAAGGGAATGAACTCGTTCTCATGCTATTCATCAAAAATGTGGAATGCCCTACCAAAAGGAGTAAAGGAGTGTAAAACCCTACTCACTTTCAAAACTGCCTTAAAGTTACACCTTCAGGAGGCTGCAATTGAAAGATGGCCCCTGTCCAAGTCCTAACCTACCCCACCCCCCTACCCCCCCCCCCATCTCTTTCTTCTTTTGTACATATTTTTCACTCTTCATACCAGTAACCTGTAAACTGATTGTATGACATTCTATTGTAGTGTGTATATCTGTCTGTCTCTTATATGTCATCATGATTTGTGTGCGTGGGGAATTAATTTGAAACAAGCTCAGTGCTTTTATGAGTCTTCCAGTTTAGTAGACCTCGCATTGTGAATTTGTACTTCCATGTACTGTTGTTCTCATGTCTTACTAAATAAAGTACATCAATCAATCAATCAATAGAAACATACATTTTTCAGAAAACTGTTGGGATTTGGAAGACATTAGCTAAGAATCAGGTCTGAATGGGTTAACAGGTGGTAGCTGGGGTGACCTGTTGTTTTTTTTTTTTACCTATTGGTAGGGAAAAGCAGATCCAATTCATCACCAAACCATGACAAATGTATTGCTGATTTTATAATTATTAAAACATATTTGAATCCATTCGTGAGTTGACTGAAATGTATTTCATGAATGCTGACACTATAGAGAGATTGAATGGTTTAAATCGAGTTGGGACAACAGATGTCCTGGAGGCGGAGAACCACACCTTTACTCCGCCCTACACACCAATCATCTCTCTCTATCTCTGTGTCTCTCTCTAGCTCTCCCTCCACCCCTCCTCTCTCTCCCTCTCTTTCTCCCTACATCTCTATCTCTCTCTCCCTCGTCTCAAGTTCCTGCTGGGGGGGGGGGTCTCTCCGTCCACGAAAGCCGCGCTGACGATGCAAACTGCCTCCACGCCAAAGACTCCTGGGTCAGCAAGCCTGCCGGAACCTACGTCCCCCTTCTCTCATCCATCCTTTATTTATGTTCTAATGAACACCGTTCTCAATGGTGTGGTTCTTCGTATGCTACTGTATGTGTTCCCTTGCCCTTGCTGATTGGATAAAATTCGTATCCCGGCCTGAAAATGTATTTTCTGTTTGATAAAGAGCTGGAGAGACATGGATACTCCTGTTACTGAACAAACACTCTATAGCAAAAGAGTACTATCAGAATATAGAACTATTTAACACTCATTTTAACCAAAGAAAATCCCTTACCCTGACTTTAAATAAAAAAGGAATGGCTTTGGAATTCTAGGTTTCCATCGAGAGAGGCACGATACAGTAACAATAAATAAATAAAAAGTTCAAACAGAACAGAAGAATAAGAGCAGCCAGGCATGGTACTTGGGGGGGGGGGGGTGTTGTTTGAAGGAGTAAAACTCACAGTAAACATCCACGTTCCTGCTGATGTTGGTGTTTCCCAGCGCGTTGGTGACTTCACAAGACACGGGCTCCGTGAAGAAGGAATGGTCCACCACGGCCTCGTAGGTGTCCCCCGACACCTCTGGGATCACACTGCCCCCCTTGGCCCACCTGAAATGGGTCACATGGTGACACACACACACACACACACACGCACACGCACACACACACACACACACACACACACACACACACACACACACACACACACACACACACACACACACACAGACCTATCTGGGTTAAACAAATTCACCAGCAGCCCCCCTTTTCTCTTTTTGCACAGGCACACGTTACACAGCCAACACAAGGATGTGCTGCATTATTCACAGCTCCTCTCAACATGAAGTAGAAATAAAATAATGACGAGATGTTGAAGTCTCTGGAATAGTCAAGGTGGAATTTTAATTGAAAGGATTTGCATTTAGTGATAAAGAATCAATGTAATCAACACGTCTGGCACAGCTGTGGAGTCGCGACAGCACTTCATTGCTATTTTCGAAAGATTGACGAAATTGTTCAAAATCTTAATTAAAACTTTCGCCTATAATGACATGCCCAAAATTGAGGTGGCAGGTTTACAGTGGTTAAACCTAACTCATCTCTAGAGTAAAGAAATAGCATATATTTGTCGAGCTGCGGGGTAACAAAGGATAGACTGAAGAAACATGTTGGTGCAGGGTTTTCCTGGTGAACTGACACACATACTGTAAATGTGTCTCCTTGACGCTGCAGCTTGTTATGAATTCCTCGACGGTTTTGTCAACCGCGCTTCAGTCAACCACCTCCACCTTAAATTATTTAAAGGAAATGTGTTCAACAGGAGCATGATTAGGCAGTGGCAGCCTATCTGTATGCCAGTACTGAAAAAAGCAAGAGGTTTTTTAAGGGACAGATCATCTGCGTGTTCTGACGCACACATGACATGATGCTACCCCATTCATTCAGGAAGAAAGCTTGATCAAGTGGGGCTGGAATCTGGGTCATGATTGAAGGAGGAAGACGTCACCTACAAGGTACTTGACAAGGCCATCAGCATGCACGGAAATGTTGCATGTTTGGCCATTAGCATTTCTTTCACTGTCATCGCGTCACCCATCCGACAAATCCAGCATGAAACGGAGATCATGTGAGGCAGCCATCTGAAGGCTCTCGCGTACATCTTCAAACCCCATCAGAAACTTCTCAGGGGAGAGGCTCTCATTGTTGGAACCCACCCAGGTGCCCGTTCTCCATCACTCTACTGCCTGCCACGCCGCATACGGCGAAGTCCCCTGACACGTTCTGTTGCAAAAAAACGGAGGTTGACCATGTTGTCAGACTAGTGCTTGTCGTCGCCGTCTTCAAAGGGCAACGTGTGGATGTTTGAACTCGTTTGATGCGAGACGTGTGTCGGGCACTCCGGGGCTCTGACACGACATCTCTTGGTACCTTCAAGACAGGTCTGATTATCTTGAAGTGTTTGTCGCGCATCTTAGCTTTTTTTTCTCCGCAATGTTCTTACGCAATGATTCTCAAAGTGAGCTCACTCCGGGGGCCCCCCAGGGGTCCTTGTGGGGGTTCCAGGGGGTCCCCAGAAAAACGAGGAACAGCTTAAGCATTAAATTCTATTTTATACTTTATACGGCTAACTGAAAATAGCAGATCTGCAAGACTACGAGTTGTGATGCTATTTTTGAAAAATAGTTTACAAATTTATTAACCTTCTCTTATGAGGTTCTCTGGCACAAGATCTTTTAACGTGGGAGAGTCAACAGCCACATATGCTAATATACTACTGAATGTAGGGGCGGGGGTCCTTGACATGAACAAAAAAACAAGGTTGTTTATTTTCATACCCAGTACACCATGCAGTAGTGTGTGAGCAACATGGACCTACGTACATGATGAAAGTCAAGCCCATATCAACTCCAAAATCAATTGCTTCATGGCCAGATGTCTCTCCGCTAGTTATCCTATCTGTTTCTGGTTCCTGCTGCGGAAATTGAGACTGACTATTCTCAGCAAGACTGACACATTATCCTGCTGTCAGTAACGTTCACAGATGCCAAGTTATCGTAACTTGACATCGATTTCGATGAAATGCCCTTCTCCTCCATCCATGTCAACATAATATCCTCCTGTCAGACAAAAAGCTTGTATCTGCAGTTTGAATCTTTTTTTTTTCTATTTCGTATGACAGTGTCACACAAAAGTGGTAAACATAGCCTTGGTGATTTTTGCTATTTTTTTTAGGCTGGGGAAAAGTAGCATAGTTTTGAACATGAAACATCTTTGCCTATAAATGGCATGCCCACGGTAGGGACATCAGGTTGGAAGTGGTTAAGTCCGTCAGTGATTTTTAAAATAAATATTTAACCAATTAAAAGTATTACAAAGGGCTTGTGACTACAGTATAACTACAGTCCACTGGATCCATTGGAACACAGGATTTTTTCCCCACCATTTCCTGAAAATGAACGGTTTCGGAGATACAAGGTTCCCGTCCGACAGCAACGAAATATACTAGCCTTCTGTGGTGGTGAGGCAAAAACAGAAGTGACACACGACGCGCACATTTCTCTTAAAAGAACCACAGCCTGATTCTGATCTAACTATAACGAACTTTGCATTTGATTCCTCATCTGCTCCTTGATGCTGACAGCCTAGTGCTCAGGTATCCGTTTCTGCTATTTCTGGAGCAGGCCACTTGCACAACGCCGAGAATAATGAGCTCATTGGAAAAGTAATTCAATACTCTTTTGGTCAGCTCCAATTAATGACAGTCTGTCATCATATTTTCACAATGTAATAAACTCAAGTCTGTCATCGCAGGAAGAGCCCTGAGTCTCTATCCGTTCAAATAATACGAAGATTCTCGTAACGTAATAAAACAGAGCGATGCCGTGGTCATTCAGACATCCGTCAGACATAAACTCAACATTTTCCTGTTTGTTTTAGTCTGCTGGTGGATGCCTGAGGCCCCAAAACAACCTTGGATTTTCTTTCTGTTTTTTATTTATTTTCCTGGACAAATAAAAACAGCCAATAATTCACACATGGGCTTGTGAGGTTGTGAGTAAAGGCCTGATTTATGCTTGCTTGGTTTGCGCTCCGTGTTGTTGCACTCCAAAAATAGACGATCCACAAGCGCACAATGTGCCACGGCGTGATGCATTACGAGTTTGTAGATCTGCTATTTCCACACAACTAAGTATAAATCAAGCTTTTGACCCATTGTGTTTGAGCGACACTCAGCGTGGACAGGGGTACACACTGACAACTAAAAAAAAAATCGACACAAAAAAATAAGCTTTTAAAAATGATTAAAAGCATGTCTGCTGCACATTGTGAAATGGATAACAAGTATGAGACTTGCAGTATTTGGCTATTATTTTATAATCAGAATCATGTTTTAAAAAATACTAAATACTAAAAAAGGGACGGTTTTGGACAGACGCGGTTTCCAACCGACAGCAACGATTATGTATTTAATGGGGAAGTTCACCCAAAATGTACGTACAGTTTCCAGATAGTTCCATATTGCTAAGGTCTGACAGCACATGAATATGAGCAAGTCTCCATTAAAGGCCACATCACGATTCTGAATTAATTATAATGAGCTGTGTATCTGATTCCTCATGCTAGCTGATGACAGCCTGATAGGTATCTGATTCTGCTATTCCTGGAGCAGCAGGCACTACCACAACGGGAAGAATTATGAGTAATGACTCATTTAAGATTCTTGTTCACGTATCGTCGCTGACGAGGGGAAACCATGTACTGTACGTCCACTTTTCCCGAAAATGAGGGTGGAAATAACTTGAGTTCAAATGGATACAGTGTAGTTATTATTTAGTCACAAGCTCTTGTTAATACATTTTATTGGTTCAACATAAACCCATTAAGACCTGAAGCCGATTTCTACAAATGTCTTCTAAATCCCAACGTATGTTTCTATATCAGTGGTGCTCAAACCTTTTTCATGTCAAGGACCCCCAAGATGATATGTATTTGGCCGCGGACCCCCCATCTTAAAATATGTTGTTCCAGGGACACCCCCAGAAGCAAAGATTTGAGTTAAAAATGTTCGCTTTAAAAGAATATATATCCAAAGATTTGCACACATTTTCACGATTGTATATCTGCTATTTTTGAATAGCCAAAGTGTAAAATAATGCTTTTTTAGCTCAAATAAAAAAATGACACAGATGTGTTCCATGTCTTAATGGGTTAAAGCCACAGACAGGCTTAACCATTTTCACGTAATGTTTCTTTTTTCTAAATAAAAATAAAAAAAATAAAATAAAAATAGCCGATCTACTGTACAAGCTCACAAGACGTCACATTGAAATGCGTTGTGAGCTTGTAGTTCGGCTATTTTGGCTACTTTTTCAAAGCATAAATTGGCCTTAAGCGTACTGCAAGTATGGTTTGGTGTGTGGTGGGGCTTATGGGAACTAGTTTGCTTGTTTGTTTGTTTGTTGGTTGGTTGCTCATTGTTTTGTTCCATCTCGATGTAAAAGCACCCTTAGGTCTCTTGAAAAGTGCTGTATATGAATTTTAGTTGTTGTTAAAGGGTAAGGTGCTCCTGGCAAAGCCCTTTTGCACTTCGTAAGTCTTTGCATACTTTGTAAGTATGTATGCTAAATGCATTTTAAACGGTAGAAGATATATTTGCTGTATATATTTCTGCTGCCACCCCCATTAAAATCGAGCTCAAAGGCATTTGGATTGAGAAAAGCTCAACAGGAACATCTCTTTCCTGAAACCATGACACAGTTGCTCAAAATAATCCACAGAAGAAATAGTTTCTACTGAAGTACTGTACGCCCACCAACTGTCCATTTCAGTATAGAAGGGAGTACAGGCCTCAAAGACTCCATTATCCAAACACAATGGTTCTCAAACCACTTTGGGAGACCAGGACTCCCAAATGTGTTTGGCTGCAGACCCCCATCTGAAAAGATATTTGCGTTGACAAAATGTTTCAAACATATTCTCAATGAAAATATATAGTATATATGTCACAGGGAGATTGGCATTCCAGGGAGATTGGAAGTGGAGCGCTTGTTTTTAGGCTCGGGCGGGGCTGCGATGCGAGGACGGCGACGACGACAACATGGATATACATACATACCAGCCTCAGTGGCGCACTTCGATAATCATTGGACTCCCCATCCACTACCACTGGGAGTCTGGGTTTGACTCCCGCTTGGGACATTACTTTTTCAAACAACCGCAGACTTATTTTCGCCGATAAAGTATAGTTTTGGACCATGACGGAGGCGCGGCGACTAAGCAGACCTTGAGGCCAAGGAGTCGCGCCCGAGCGCCTCCAGGCACGAGTGCCCGCGACGACCGGCCGATGGTCTGCTAGTTGACTAAGCGCCGTCCGAGTTATGTACCGATAGGCACAGAATCGTAAATGATGTTGTGGGGACTGCGTTTGCCCCTCTGTGGTTTGCCCCAACTGCCACTCGCTGCACTAACATAGCCCGCCAGCCCGCCCCCGCCCCCTCAGGCTCGCCCCTTGTGCTTCGTGTGTGTGTGTGTGTGTGTGTGTGTGTGTGCGTGTGTGTGTGTGTGTGTGTGTGTGTGTGTGTGTGTGTGTGTGTGTGTGTGTGTGTGTGTGTGCGTGTGCATGCGTGTGTGCGCGCATGCATGTATGTATGCGTGCTCGTTTGTGCGCGTGTGCATGCGTGCGTGTGTGGTGTGGGACTCATGTCTGGCTTTTATTGCCCTCTAGCGTTGGTTCTACAGAATTGCCTGGGGGGGGCGGACGGGTGGTGAAAATAAGCGCTTATTTTCCAATCTCCCTGGAATGCCAATCTCCCTGTAACATATATATCACAATTGTTTTGAAAATAGCAGATCTGCAAGCTGATTTTCAAACAGCCGTATGTTTGGTTGAAATGGTTAAAACAGATGTTGACTGTATATTAACACATTTTGCTGGGGACCCCCTGGAACCCCCCAAAGACTTTGAGAACCACTGATCTGACACTCTTCTCAAAGCACTCTCCAAAGCATGTTTATTTTAATGATCAATCAATCGATTGTGTTCCGGCTTGGATCAATGGAGCTAACATGCTATAATTGAAGTTCATATTTACCTGTAACTCGTTTTTTCAAGATTTTTAAAGAGAAAAAAACACATTTTTTACATTACGTTTTTCATATTAATGTTATATTATCAGTACAATCGTAGCATTTTGCCAATTATTTGAGGGCCAATTTTCAATACCCTCAAGTATATTGATACCATCACATACACCCCTTAACTATGTCAGGGGTCTTCAACAGGGGACCCCTAGGGGGTCCTCAGAGTTACTACAGGGGGTCCACCAAATCTTTGTGTCATGGAGGACATTAGCCGAAAATAGCAGATCTACAAGTTCACAACGCCACGCGTTGCGAGGCGCTTGTGTGCTTGTACATTTGGGAGAGTTGGTGCAGAGTGAAAAAGAGCAGTCAAGAACAGAGTCAACGGTCAAGTCTCTGAAGCTATCTAGGAAATCTATGAAAATGTTTAACCCTTTAAGACCTGAGGCGATTCTAAAAAACAAACAAAATCCTAAAAAAAAAAATTCAAGATTTTTCAAAAATAGCAGATCTACAAGCTCGTAGCGCGGCACTCGGTGCCGCGCTACGAGCTTGTATATCTGCTATTTTTGAATAGCCAAATACATCTAAGTGACACAGATGCGTTCCAGGTATCAATGGGTTAATCTGCAACTAAATTGTATACAATATGTAGTGGGGGTCGCTGCTTCATCTCTCTCTCAGCTAAGGGGTCCTTGGCCTGAACATTTTTGAAGACCCCTGAACAATGGTAAGAATTATCTTGACCCTTGACTTTGGCAGAAGGCTGAAATGCAAACTCGCTCAAGCCTGTATGAAGTTTTATGGTGAACATGGCAGTGGTAGAGCACTCACAATGTCTATTTCTAGGAAAGAAATGACTTCATCTTTGGCCTTAACCTTGCAAGGGCGCGGAATGTTGCAAAAGCAAAGCCTTTCATGGAAATTGAAGAGTGGAAGACCTGGGTTTGAATAAATAAATACAGTGTGTGTGTGTGTGTGTGTGTGTGTGTGTGTGTGTGTGTGTGTGTGTGTGTGTGTGTGTGTGTGTGTGTGTGTGTATATATATATATATATATATATATATATATATATATATATATATATATATACTGTATATATAATTAGTATTATTTTATATAATTTGTTCTATATAACAGTGGTCTCCGCATCTCTCCAGCTCTTTAGTAAACAGAAAATAAATGTTCAGTTTGGGATACCAATTTTATCCAATCATACAGGATAAACAAGTGAAATTGGAAGTGATGAACCAAATACGTTAACAGGCAAAATTGGAATTGAAAATGTAAGCTGATAAATTGATCCTATTTCCTGATTGGATGAAATCGACAACCTGAACATGTATTTTCTGTTTCCTAAAGAGCTGGACAGACAGGGATACCCATGTTACTGATAAATAACAATGATTACTATCAGAATATAAAGCTTTAACTTTTTAACAAAAAATAAATAAAAATAACACTAGTGACTTTGTTGAGCCAAAGAAAGGTGTCCTTCATAGTGTATTAATAGTGTAGTATAGTAACAATACATTTACAGTACAAGTAAGAATGTTTTGATGCATTGATCTGCTTGTGAGCTGCTGTGAGGATTTTAATCTACAGTAGGTGTTCTTAGTAATGCATCTTTTTATTCCATTACATTTTCTCTGTGATTTGTTACAGTTCCCTTTCAGTAAGTCCAGGATAAGTAGTGCAGCAGAGCAAAGCAGCAACATGTCTCGCTGTAATAGCAGAAGTTATTGCACTGAAAACACCATTACATAAATACGAAAAGACACTAATCATACTTTGCAGCATCATCTCGGCAACAGAGTATATACGCTGTTTGCTTATAAACTGGCTTCCATTAATCCATGAAGTTAAGAATGATTTATTAATCATTCATTTTGCTGGCATTGTTATTTTTTTTTTATTGTTGGTCTTTGCTGTTTTGTTGTATTTGTTCTATTTAAGTTACCAGCGTATTCTTATTCTTTAAGATAATGTGAGACTGCTAGAAAATTCAAACAATAGCTATCTTATTCATGCAGAATTACAATCTAAAATATTACTTCAAATGGACAGACATCTGGAGTGTTTTCCACAGTCAACCGCAATCTTTTTCTTTCTTTCCTTTTTTTCTTTCTTGTCTGTAATCAAATATGGACAGAGATTGATTACTGTTATTCACAGGCTGTAACTGTGACACGAAAACCTGCAGATTCCACTCCACAAAAAATAATTAATCTGCAACCACCATGGCCAAATAGACTGTTTCTGTTCTGAGTGGGCATCAAATCAGTGAAATCACATTAATCCAAATACCACTGTGTTCACTCTAACAGGCGCGAATCACTCTGTAGTGTGCAATAACCCATTGAGACCTGGAACTGTGTCATTTTTAGATTTGAGCTAAAAATCTTTATTTTACACTTTGAGCTATTCAAAAATAGCAGATATACAAGCTCATAGCGCGGCACCGAGTGCCGCGCTACGAGCTTGTAGATCTGCTATTTTTGAAAAATCGTGAAAATATGTGCAAATCTTTGAATATATATATTTTTAAAGCGAACATTTTTAACTCAAATCTTTGCTTCTGGGGGTCCCTGGAACAACATATTTTGATGGGGGTCAGCGGCCAAATACATATAATTTTGGGGGTCCTTGACACCAAAAAGATTGAGCACCACTGATATAGAAACATACGTTTTTCAGAAAACTATGAGATTTAGGAGACATGTAGAACCGGCTTCAGGTCTCAATGGGATAAAGAACTCACAACAAACACAATGTGTGCCAACATACTAAGGTGGGTCATAAGACAGACTGCTTATCTCTTTGTTATCTTTTGTAAGAACTAACTATTTCATTGGCTAAGATCCCCCCAAAAAAACAGTATAAGCAACTGGGATATAGCTCTAATGAACACTCCTAACGCAAGTCATTCATCAAAAAGGTCTTTTCATATTTCCCGAGTGCAATGCAAATACTGAGTAATGCACTGCATAGAGAGCAATGAGAACAGAGAGAGGGGCTACCGTCACAGGTCGCACACAGATAAGACCTAAAACTGGCTTTAAAAAGACAACAAAGAAGCGTCTAATGGAACAATAGCTCTCTCTCATCTGCATTTGATTGTTTCCCGGTGAGTCTCCAGTGGAGTGGTACTACTATACTGTAGCACAGAATGTTTGTTTATGGGGTCATCAAAGTGTTTATGAGCTACCGTATTGTAAACTTGGTACCTGAGCTCGCTTTAACTGACTTTCTTACGACTTGTGTAAATATGCCTAGAGCTTAGAGTTATTTTATTTATTTATCAATTTATTTATTTTGTACGTATCACACTTGTTTTTCTTGTCTATTAACCATTTAAGACCTATATATGTATATTTTTTTTTTTTTTTTTTTTTTAAGTTCAAGCTCACAACACTTTGCATCAGGACACGCTGTGAGCTTGTTGATCTGCTATTTCTTTTTTGGAAGATTTGCCCTATAATGAAAAAAAAAAAAAAGGGCTGAGCTTAAAATAGTGGAGGAAGGGGAAACATGTCCCCTAGCTTCCTGCCACAAACGTGCCCCCCCAAAAAGAGGACACCAGGGTGAAAGTGGTTAATGTGATATTTAGGACCTCAGGAAGAATAGCTGCTGCAATAGGTAGCTAATGGGGATCCTAATAAACAACATGATGCAAGCAGAGGATCATGGGCCGTGTCAGGGTGATGAACAGCAAAATGGCCACTGTGTGAATACCGTTGCTGTCAGGGCAGAAACCTCTCATCTCCATACTCTTAATCCATTAAGACCTGGAACGCATCTGTGTCATTTCTTTGGCTATTCAAAACATAGCAGATCTACAAGCTCATAGCGCTGCTATGAGCTTGTAGATCTACATTTTTTTAAAAATGGAACAACATATTTTGAGATGTGGGTCGGCGGCCAAATACATATCATTTTGGGGGTCCTTGGCATGGAAAAGTTGGAGCACCACTGATATAGCAACATACGGTTAGGATTTAGAAAACATTTTTAGATATGTATTTGGCTGCGGACCCCCATCTCAAAATATTTTGTTCCATGAAGATTCGAGTTACAAATGTGTTTCAAAAACTGCAGATCTACAAGCTCATAGCGCGGCACTCTCTGACGCGCTATGAGCTCGTATGTCTGCTATTAATGTTTTTCCTTTTTTTGTAAATTAATGTCCTACAGTACTTGATCACACTAACTATAACGTCACACAAAAGTATCAAAAGTAGCAGATCTACAAGCTCGAAACGCGGCGCAAAGTGACGCATTTTGAGCTTGTAGATCTGCTAATTTGTGCCATTTTTTAACTTTAATCCTAAAAAGTTACAGTTTGGGACATATGAGGTTTCTCTACCCATCAGAGAGGTAATAATTGGTCAACAGAGGAAGCACAGTCAGTGAATATTGCCTCTTCTCCTTCCAGAGAGCTTTGTTCTCCTACATCTCCTGGTAAACTAAACAAACAGTTTAGTTGGTCTCCAGTCCCCTGTCTGCAATTCATAACGTGCGTGAAAATGTAGTGATAAAAACAGGAATATGGCTTTTTGTTTGCTATTTAATGCTTAAGTGTTGCATGTGTGTTGTAGAGCCTGTCAAAACGGGATAACGGTTAGCATATTTTCACTTATAATAAAACTGCCTTGAATGTTAGGCTCATAATAAACATTTAATACTGTTCATTCAATATATCTATCTAAAACAGAGGTCTTCAACAGGGGATCCTCAGAGTTACTACAGGGGGTCCGCCAAATCTTTGTGTGATATGATAATTTTTTTCTTACATTAACCACTTGAACCCTAGCATCCTTTTTCTGAGGAGAACTTGAGCCATTTTTTTTTGGCAAAGAGTTATAGGCGTAGAGGGGAAAAAAGAGCAAAAGTTTAATCTGAAACACAATTTTAAACAATACAGAGGGGGTCCCTGCTTCATCTCTCTCTCAGCTAGGGGGTCCTTGGCCTGAAAACGTTGAAGACCCCTGATCTAAAGACCTTTCTGGTGATTCCATGGATGATCAATGTTGTTAATGCACAGCATCATATTTGTGTTGAAGTGTGATAAAGGACTAGACTGAAAAAATAATGCCGTACTTGATCATACTACAGCTTCACAGAAAAGCATCAAAAGTAGCAGATCTACAAGCTCAAGCTTCGAGCTTGTAGATCTGAATTTGAATCCTGAAAAGTATCAGTTTTGGACGTATGAGGTGCCAATTGCCAAAGCATGTAATCCTGGGCGCTACTCTCCCTCTGCCAGCCTGGGGAGAGCCCCTGAACTGAGCTCATGCTTCCTTCAACACATGAGGAGTTAAGCAGGCCGCTTCTTATCACCTGACAGGGGGGAGTTTCCCCGGTATAGGACGTAGCGCGTGGAAGGAACACGTTATTCCAACCAGTTCCTTTCCCCTCCATCAGGCGCCCCGGCTGAGGCAGTATAGAGACCAGGATTACAGCATGTTTTTTTGTGAGGGTACCTACCCTATGGGGACACGGGGAGAACATGCAAACTCCACACAGAAGACGATATATAACAACAATAGCCCTATTTGTGATATGCCATACCAATTATTTACTCATTCTTAATATATTCTGCTTTGCATGTGCCCCCCCCTCCAAATGGAATAAGTCTAGACATATGAAGGTCCCGTAGGACGCCGAGCTAACATCTGTTCTATTGTATTGTGTGTTCTCTCCTCCCACTGCTTACTGTACATACACACACACACGCTCTCGTTCCTCCCTCCCTGTGTTCTCCGCTGCGACTAGAGACAAATGAAGATACAAACACGGACCAGATGACGACTTTAAGTCTTGATTTAGCACAGCAACTGTTAATGCAGAATGTCAACTTGTCCACTCATCTGTCACATTCCAATTAACATATACATACTGTACGCACTAGGAACGGCATATTGCCAGTTCCAAAATGTCTGCCGTGAACCGGTGGTGGATAAAACCTAATTTTTTTACTTGAGTAAAAGTATCAACACTGCAATGTAGAAATACTCTGTTACAAGTAAAATTCTAAATTTACTTGAGTATAAGTACAGAAGTAGAAAGTACTCATTATGCAGAACGTCCCATTTCACAACATTTCAAATGTATGAAATGTATACAAAATCTTTTCCTTATCCTAACCCAATCTAAAAAAAAGGACAAGGAAATGGTCCTCATAATGTCTATTTCTGAAATTCTTCCATACTTGCATGTGATGATCAAAACACACACACACACGCACGCACGCACGCGCACACACACACACACACGCACGCACGCACGCACGCACGCACGCACGCACGCACGCACGCACGCACGCACGCACGCGCACACGCACACACACGCACACGCACACGCACACACGCACACATACAATGAGACACCTCTCTTCCCGGGGAAAGCCGGGTGCCAGAAAACAAACAGTGGAACAGGTTTATGTCCGTACAGGGGATTTTTGCACCATTGTGTTGAACATCAAATGGATGACAAGCCAAGCCTAACCGGCTCAACCCGGCCTCTCATTAGACGCTACAAAAGTGACAAATGAGGAAACGAGAGGCGACAGCTTCATTCCAAAATAAAAAGCACTCAGCAGCGAGCAAAGAGCTCCAGGTGCCAACGCCACGGCCTCCCATGGGGATGAAATGTGGACCTGTTTGCAAGAGACATCAACTCATCTCTTCTCTCTCTACCCCCACATTACTCTCTCTCTCTGTCTCTGTCTCTTTCTCTTTCCCTCGCTCTGTCTCTGTCTTTCTCTTTCCCTCGCTCTGTCTCTGTCTTTCTCTTTACCTCTATCTGTCTCTGTCTTTCTCTTTACCTCTATCTGTCTCTGTCTTTCTCTTTACCGCTCTCTGTCTCTCTCTGTCTCTGTCTCTTTCTTTCTCTCGCTCTGTCTCTGTCTTTCTCTCTACCGCTCTTTCTGTATTTATCTCTCTCTGTCTCTCTCTGTCTCCTTCTCTCTCTTTCTCTTTCCCGCTCTGTCTGTCTCTCTTTCCCTTTGTCTTTATTTCCCTCTGTCTCTCTGTCCCTCTGTCTCACTGTCTCTCTGTCTCTCTGTCCCTCTTTCCCTCTGTCTCTATTTCCCTCTTTCCCTCTGTCTCTCTTTCCCTATGTCTCTCTGTCCCTCTGTCTCTCTTTCCCTATGTCTCTCTGTCCCTCTGTCTCTCTTTCCCTCTGTCCCTCTGTCTCTCTTTCCCTCTGTCTCTCTTTCCCTATGTCTCTCTGTCCCTCTGTCTCTCTTTCCCTCTGTCCCTCTGTCTCACTGTCTCTCTGTCTCTCTGTCCCTCTTTCCCTCTGTCTCTATTTCCCTCTTTCCCTCTGTCTCTCTTTCCCTATGTCTCTCTGTCCCTCTGTCTCTCTTTCCCTCTGTCTCTCTTTCCCTATGTCTCTCTGTCCCTCTGTCTCTCTTTCCCTCTGTCCCTCTGTCTCTCTTTCCCTCTGTCTCTCTTTCCCTATGTCTCTCTGTCCCTCTGTCTCTCTTTCCCTCTGTCTCACTGTCTCTCTGCCCCTCTGTCTCTCTTTCCCTATGTCTCTCTGTCCCTCTGTCTCTCTTTCCCTCTTTCCCTCTGTCCCTCTTTCCCTCTGTCTCTCTTTCCTTCTGTCTCTCTTTCCCTCTTTCCCTCTGTCTCTCTTTCCCTATGTCTCTCTGTCCCTCTTTCCCTCTGTCTCTCTGTCCCTCTTTCCCTCTGTCTCTCTTTCCTTCTGTCTCTCTGTCCCTCTTTCCCTCTTTCTCTCTTTCCGTCTGTCTCTCTTTCCCTCTGTCTCTCTGTCCCTCTTTCCCTCTTTCTCTCTTTCCGTCTGTCTCTCTTTCCGTCTGTCTGTCTGTCTGTCTCTCTTTCCGTCTGTCTGTCTGTCTGTCTGTCTGTCTGTCTGTCTCTCTCACTGCTCACATCTCATTGTATCTTGTGACTCCTTGCCACTGTTCTTCTGTCACCCTTGTTGTCTATTTCTGTTTCACTTTTTTTTTTATCCCTCCCATTCCACCTGTCACTCACTTCGTTTTTGTATTTTTCTTTTCTTTCTTTTTTAAAAGCATGAGCCAGGCTGTCTTCTGGGCCACTCTCTCACAGACTATAATACATACTGTAAAATTAATACATCATAATGAATGAGAACAGACAGGTTTGCATAAAAAGCACACAAATAAAATGAATTACTACATTTGTAAATAACTAAATGTGCAAAACACAAACACGCGGGCATGTGGGTGGGATCTCACACACACACACGCACGCACGCACGCACGCACGCACGCACGCACGCACGCACGCACACACACACACTCACACACACACACACAAACACACGCTCACACACACGCTCACACACAGGTAAAAATCGACCCCAGCGGGTCAATTTGTACACTCTCAGCGTTAAATGAACACACAGGATTTTGCTGTGTGTGTGTGCTGCTAATGTGTGGTGAAACGAGCCTGACAGGGCTCTCTGTGCCCTTCATGTGAACTGCATCTCGCTTTCAGAATCACACCTAAAAGGATGAATGATGCACAAAAGACGCAGGCCAACGATCTGCTCAGAGTCCATGTCCAATAGGTCACGTCCATCCTTGGACAAGAGAGAGAGAGAAAGAAGAAAGCGGAGAGAGACGGAGCAGAAAAAGACCTGGAGCTGATCTCATGGAGCTCTTTTGTTGCTGTCGGGCAGAAACCGCCTATCTCCATCATTCTTACTTCTTGTTGACGTTAATTAACACCCTACAGCGTCACACAAAAGCATCAAAACGCGGCGCAATGCGTCGCGTTTTGAGCTTGTTGATCTACTACTTTTGAATTTGAATCCTGAAAGGTAACAGTTTCGGACATTTCGACCCGCCAGAGATGATATATTTTCATAGTAGTGAAAATAGCACACACACACACACACACACACACACACACACACACACACACACACACACACACACACACACACACACACACACACACACACACACACACACACACACACACACACACACACACACACGCACACGCACACACACACACACACACGCACACAAACACAATGAGACACCTCTCTTCCCGGGGAACGCCAGGTGCCAGTCTGCCAGAAAACAAACAGTGGAACGGGTTTATGTCCGTATACAGGGGATTTTTGCACCATTGTGTTGAACATCAAATGGATGACAAGCCAAGGTTTCTACCCCGACAGCAATGATTTTCTTTCCCTGCACGCCTGTGTCATGTGACACGTTGTGAGCTTGTAGATTGCCTATATGCACGGGCAGCGGTATAAAATAACTAAGTGCATTTACTCAAGTACTGTACTTACTGTAAGTACAATTTTGAGGTACTTTTACTTTACTGGAGTATTTCCAATTTTCAATACTTTTACTTCTACTCCACTACATCTCAGAGGCAAATATTGTATTATTACTCCATTACAATTATTAGAAAACTTTAGTTACTAGTTACTTTGCAGATATAAATGATTACATTATAAAACATACATTAACCACTTTAGCCCTATTTTATACCTATAGGCTTTTTTCAAACATTTTAGTACTTTTACTTTTGGTACTTTAAGTACATTTTGATTCCAAAACTTTTGTACTTTTGCTCAAGTACATTTTTAATTCCGGACTTTTACTACTTCGACATTGCAGTATTGATACTTTTACTTAGGTAAAACATGAAGTACTTTTTCCACCACTGTGCACGGGAAACACCACAGTACGACTAAAGTACAAATCAGCCTCAACAGAGGCATGCATTCCTATAAGATATAGCCGCTTTCCCTTTCCTACACATTCCACATGACCTCGCACTCGGCGGTTGCATTCCAGTCTCAAGAGCTCCGATCCTTTTCATTTCACACGGTGGGGGAAAAGGGCACTTTTCAGGTGATCAATACTGTGCTCAGCCAAGAGAGCATTATAAAGACACTGAGGAATGAGCCTGTTGGCATGGAAGTATTAAATTGAAGCCGTGACACGCTGAGTGATGGCGCGCACAGCGGAAGTAAAGGGAAAAAGGGAGTTTTTTTTTTAAACCCATTCGATCCGGGAACGCATCCGTGTCATTTTAAGATTTCTTTGGCTATTTTTTTTAAAAGTCGTGAAATTTTGTGCAAGTCTTTCAATATATTTGTATTTTTAAAGCGAACATTTGTAACTCAAATCTTTGCTTCTGGGGGGAGGGGGGGTTCCTGGAACAAAATATTTGGGGGTCCGCGGCCAAATACATATAATTTTGGGTGGTTCTTGACATGAAAAAGTTTTTCAGAAAACTGTTGGATTTAGAGCACATTTGTACAATCCCCAGAAGCAAAGATTTTAGTTATAAATGTTCGCTTTAAAAAAAAACTAAATATTTACACAAATTGTCATGATGTTTCAAAATAAATAGCAGATCTACAAGCTCATAGCGCGGCACTCTGTGCCGCGCTATGAGCTTGTATATCTGCTTTTTGAATAGCCAAAGAAACCTAAAAATGACACAGATATGCGGTCCCAGTCTTAATGGGTTAACACAAGTGTTGAGTGTCACCGTTTTTTCTCACCGGCCAAATTCCGCTCGCTCTCTCCCCCGGTAGAGAAATAAAAATCTTTACGTTTCCTGCGGTGGCTTGAAAGCACTCACCGGCGGCAGACGCATGCGGGGGCCCTCTCTGTCAAGAGCTTATGTGGAGACCACTTGTTTACGCCCGATCAATAGGAAGTCTGAGTGCATCCACTGCATGTCGTATGACCCAAGGACTGCGGACTAATAACCCGCACAGCTCATTATCAGCGAGTATCAAGTGCATGGTCGCATCCACAGACACAACCCGTGTGGAAGAAATGAGGAAAACGGGCAATATTGATGAAACCGTTAAGACTGGGAAAACGCACCTGTGTCATTTTTTGGTTTGAGCTAAAAAAAAAAGCGTTATTTTACACTTTGGCTATTCAAAAATAGCAGATATACAAGCTCGTAGCGCAGCACCGAGTGCCGCGCTACGAGCTTGTAGGTCTGCTATTTTTGAAATGTTTTGAAAATGTGTGCAAATTTGTGAATATATTGTTTTAAAGCGAACAGTTTTTAACTCAAATATTTGCTTCTGGGGGGTCCCTGGAACCAAATATTTTGAAATGGGGGTCCGCGGCCAAATACATATAATTTCGAGGGTCCTTGACAATTATGAAAAAGTTTGACAACCACTGGCATAGCAACATACGTTTTTTGAACTGCTGGGATTTAGAAGACATTTATAGAATCGGCCTCATATCTTAATGGGTTAATAAAAGGGCCTTCCCTGTTATTGCCCACGCGGCCATTACTGTTTAGGAAAAACAGAAAAAATTCGGTCAGCTTATTTGCTTCCAATCAAATGTAATGGTCCATTTTTGTTGTGCTGCGCATAATAATAAACACTGTCACGTCAAAACAATGCTAATGCCTTCATGCGTGTGTGCCTTTGATGTTTGCCGAGGAAGGAATCCCCTCGCCTCTTGTTACCCGGCGCTAAAATAGATACAGCTTAGATGAAGCTGTCTGGCTGTGGTTAAACACCAGTGTGCAATTTACAAGGTGTGAGCCGAGCATAATAAACAATCCCATCATTAATTACATATAGGGCCCTTCCCTTCTCTTTAGCGCTCTCATTTAAATTCTAATGTCTGCCGTTTCTGAGCCGAAAACCGAAGGCGGAACAGACCTGGACTAACAACTGATGACTCTCAGAGGTCAGGAGACGATGAAGTGAAACAAAACAAAACATTTTTTCATGAATCATGATACATGATGTGGTTATAAAATGCTGGTGAGTAAGTTCGAATTGGAGCCCTGAAGGCATGCTTGAAATACATAAAAGGAATGTGGCTTTCTTGCTGAAGCTGAACAAGTTCTCCGCAAGACAAGACTGTCTTTCAGACTCGGCGAGGCTCCGCTTTGAGTGCCGAGCGTTAGAACATCGTTCCGTTCTATAACGACCTCGCCGCCGAACGTGGTTTCTGCGAAGAAGTATGCCTGAGGTAGCCTTGAGGAAGCACCGTATACACTCAGTTAAAGACAAATGAATGACGACAACCTTCTTGAGCTTGACCCAAAGGTGTCTTAAAACATAAATCAGGGGTCGCGGTGCCGTTTGAGAAGCACGTTTGTGACCGGTCATCATTTGTAATCCTCCACACACACACGGCGACTTTGAAGACCTCGACAGGGAAGGTGAAGGGAAAAACTTAACAAGTGACGGTGTCCTGTCTTTCAACAACTAACAGTAGAGGTGCCCTTGAACACGGGCTCTTTAGCCCCCTTTCGCTCCAGCGGAGCTGTGCAGTAGGCGTATAGCGTGAGGTTTATACAGGACGGCTCCCATGTGCCAGCAAGTGTAATTACCTAAATACAGAATGAATCATGGCTTTGCTGAACAAGCATAAAAAGCATATTATGCAAAACATTTTTCCAACACCACCAGAGAGTGTTCATGTTGCTCAGTGGAGCGGACACTGTATCTCGGGCCAGGAAATGTTGGCCACTCGGTGACGTCATACATCTATGATGTATGACCTCGTACTTCTGGGACGTCATTAAAGTGAAATATATTATATAAAATAAATATACATACTGAATATATACACAAAATGTAAACGAAAGGGAAGGTACTTCCTTGGCCTACTGGCAGTGTACACATTAGCCTCGACAATCACATAGACAGACAGACGCACACGCAAGAACACATGCGCGTGCACACACGCACACGCACACACACACACACACACACACACACACACACACACACACACACACACACACACACACACACACACACACACACACACACACACACACACACCCCTTGCCCTCATGGCCTGGTGGACAAGGATAAAACCCAGTATGGCTGGAGCTTGTATGGGCGATAACAATGTGTGAAATTGTGGGCAATTTGTTGTGCATGTGCCCTATATCACAAAGGTGTTAAACTAAGAATAAGAAAGAAAGAAAGAAAGAAAGAAAGAAAGAAAGACAGAAAGAAAGAAAGAAAGAAAGAAAGAAAGAAAGAAAGAAAGAAAGAAAGAAAGAAAGAGAGAAAGAAAGAAAAAGAGTTATGAGTTGCAAGAGCAATACTCTGTTGTTTGATTTGATAGAGAATGTTGTAATTATCTGTTGACTGTGTGTGGATGTGTGTTCATCAGAGTGGTTGTTATGTGTGGGGGTCTTTAACGGTCCCCTCCCCCTCACGCCTCTGGGCACATGCTTATGTTTATGCACTTCATCACTTTTTATTCATTTATAGAATTACTCATTTTAAAGTGGTATCTTTTATGTTTTAAAGCATCTGTTTTCTTTAGCTTCTAGCCTCAGGCATGCAGTAGCATTATTACTGTTACCCTGTTTTGTTGTGTTTTAACCCATTCAATCCGGGAACGCATCTCCGTCATCTTTGGCTATTCAAAAATAGCAGATCTACAAGCTCATAGCATGGCGCCAAGTGCCGCGCTATGAGCTTGTAGATCTGCTATTTTTGTCACAATCTTGATGTGATTTTGGAAAAATCGTGAAAATGAGTGCAAATCTTTTAATGTATATTTTTTAAAGCGAACATTTGTAAAATGTTTCGTTCCAGGGACCCCCAGAAGCAAAGATTTGAGTTACAAATGTTTGCTTTAAAAAATATATATATTCAAAGATTTGCACAAAATGTTCACGATTTAAAAAAAATAGCAGATCTACAAGCTCGTAGCGCGGCACCGAGTGCCGCGCTACGAGCTTGTAGATCTGCTATTTTTGAATAGCCAAAACAATCTAAAATGACACAGATGCGTCCCCGGTTTGAATGGGTTAACTATCTTCTTCTTTATGTTTACCTGTACGAGTTATGGGATACCTGAATTTCCCCAAGGGCATTAATAAAGTATCTGCTGTATGTATCCATCATTGGGGAGCTGTTTTCTCTCCTAACATTTTAGCAGCTCCAAGAAATAAAAGGATGCTTTATTGCTGCCTTTTCAGGTTTACTAGTTAAAGTTAAGATATATTGTACGACAAAATATTTTCATTCGCCGTCCCACTCAAAGCCTTCCAGCGCTGTGGAATGTGTTGTGGCACGTTACTCAATGCATCAGTCGATACCGTGAATCAATCAACACACCTTACACGTCTATATGACAACTTTGACCATTTCATTTGTTTCCTGTTAATTGGCACTCTTGTATCACATAGCCTACTGTACGCTCTAGTGATTATTGGATCTTCAAGCACTTAACCACTTAAACCCTCTATACTTAGTAAACTAATACCAGTGGTGTAAAGTAACTAAGTACATTTACTCAAGTACTGTACTTGAGTACAGTTTTGAGGTCTTTTTTACTTTACCTGGAGCATTTCCAATGTTCTGTACTTTTACTACTTCTACTCCACTACATCTCAGAGGCAAATATTGCACTTTTACTTACAGTAAGTAAAGAATTTGAGTACTTTTCCCACCACTGACTAATACTTAGTTGACAGGCTTCGATCCGCTTGGTACTTGGTACGCTCTTTTCCCCCCGCAACACCGAATCTCTTCGACAAAAATAGCAGATCTACAAGTTCACAAAACGTAGCGTTGTGGCACGTTGTGAGCTTGTAGAGCTGCATATGTCTGTGATTTCACAATGGTGCTGTTACTGCTGTATTATATATTGGTTTTAATGCAAGATTCGTAAACTGCAACATCTGGCTAGAGTTTGGTGAGAAAAGATGGGAGAATGAAGTGCTGGGCAACAAACAGTAAACACATTTCTGCCTCACTGTCGCAAGTTGTGGATAACATGGGCAGATGTTGAAAATACAGTGTACACAGTATACTGAAGGACAATACCTCCTCCTGTTCTGGTGTTGTCCTTCCTTACACAGTGATTTGAAACCTTTCAAATCAAGTGTCCATTTGTTATGGCTCGTTCAAGAAGAGTCCCAGTGATAGTAAGCACATGCTTGCAGATTATTATTCTAGACAGCATTTAGTCAATCACATCATTCACATAGGGCGATATGTAAGCCGATCTTTTACTAGTCTAAATGAATAGAGTCACTAGGACTAGATGTTGTTGGATTTAATTGCTTAGAGCAATAGGGGAAGGCAACCTTAGGCATGTGTGCCACCACTGGCATAAGTGTGTGAGAGATGATCAAAAGAAAAAAAAAAGTAATATATTCTTTAATATATTCAATGAATTGAAGTCCCCTCGCATCTGCATGCAAATGACCTCCAGCAGGTAATCATTCTTCCTATTCACACAGCCTATCCTATGTAGTTTTATGTAGGCCTACACCTCGGAGCTCCTAGCCACGTACGATCACACGCCAGCTCGCAATGATTGCGCAATCACACTGCTGCAGTTCTGGCTCAGAGAACAATTGCAAAAATGGCAAAGTAAGCTAAAATAGATGTTCGGGAAGAAAAAGAATGTTTCTTAAAACATTTTTAAAGCATAATGTATATGGACAATCAAAATCTGTTGGACATATTTTATTTTGATGTGGTGTCACAATCATAATGAGTGTCATAATCATAATCACACACACACACACACACACACACACAGACACACACACACACACACACACACACACACACACACACACACACACACACACACACACACACACACACACACACACACACACACACACACACACACACACACACACACACACACACACACACACACACACTCTGACTGACTTCATTATATAGGAGCACTGGGAATTTTCGATATGGCGACTATCAAGAAAATAAAAACATGGCAACTTTAAAACAGCCACGGAGTAATCTCAGAATCTCTGTACAACCGCCCATCCATGGGCCCTCGAGATGGAAATGTCCTCATGTTTCTTTTAAAGATGAATCAATCGATTGTGTATCCCGGCTTGGATCAATGGTTGGGAATCCCTGCTCTGGTTGATTGGTCCGTTGCTAGGCCAACCGGCCGACCAATGCTGTAGCTTGATCCAGTGGCGTAGGCAGAAAGTTGTGGCTGGGCCTGGCTGACAGTGGGTGGGCCACGCGGATGTTTTTAATTAGTTAATGTATTCATTCTTATTTTTGCCTTCAATTTCCTCAAAATATTAAGTCAGGTGTCTTTGAGATTGACAGGTGTCACGATGTCACGGTGGTTCCATTGACCGCCTGACATTGTTCAAAAAACATCAAACCAGTCGTTCAGTTAGGCTACGAGACACTTCATCCAACTCAAACGACAATAAAACAATAGTAACAACAACACACTCTCCCAGCCTTTACTAGCACCATAGTACTGTGTTGATAATCTACCGGTTCCGTGTCAACTTGTGACTTTGTCACTTGTAGCGAGTGCACACACACACACACACACACACACACACACACACACACACACACACACACACACACACACACACACACACACACACACACACACACACACACACACACACACACACACACACACACACACTCTGACTGACTTCATTATACAGGGGCGCTGGGAATAACGGCATCACCTGCTTCTCGTAGTATATTGTATAGATAGTGTAATTATAACAGCATATGGTGCTATTGTAACAGCAAGTGCAACAATATTACACATTTTAACAAGCAAGAAAGCACCTCATAGCAGAGCAACAGATAACATAGGGACAATCAATGAAAGCCATTTGGAATAAAAATTACAATTATGACCTTTGATGTCTTCAATCGCATATTAACACATTCAATCCGGGACCAAGCTCATATATCCGGGAAGCTCATACAATCCGGGAACAAGCTCATAGTGCCGCTCTATGAGCTTGTACATCTGCTATAAAAAAAAAAAAGAATCTTGAACATTTGTGCAAATCTTTCAATACATTTGAGGGGGGGGGGGGGGGGGGGGGGGTCTCTGGAATAACATTTTGATGGGTAAAACCATCATACTCAAAATGATATGTATTTGGCCACCGACCCCCATCTCAAAATATTGTATTTCAGGGACCCCCATAAGCAAAGATTTGAGTTAAAAATATATATATTCAAATATTTTTGCACACACATTTTCATGATAAAAAAATAAATAGCCAAAGTACAAAATAATGGTTAATGGTCAATAGTGGTCAAATCTAAAATGACACAGATGCGTTCCCAGATTGAATGGGTTAATCCATAATGGAGGGGAACTTGAAGGGTGGACGTTGTTGTGGAGTTTACCGGTAAGGTGAACCTCCTCAGGCTCCGACTCCTCCGAGGACACCTGCTGCTCCTCCTCGTTTTTTTTACTTTGCAATAGACATAATTTTTTTTGGCATCGTGAGGTTAACATTTAGGCTACTCTCCGATAGGCTCCTCGTTTGTGTTTAATCTCCATATTTAAACTTTTCGTAAAGTAACATAATGAATGTGTAATGAGAGATGACATGAGGACTATAGGTTACTGGACGTAACCCCGGTTTTATGATAATATAAGCGAGATGTCTCGCTATGGGAGAGCGCCCTCCGGCGTGATCACACAGAAGTACACCTTCATAAACTTCCAGACAATTCTATTGGCTGGACTGACCTTCCTCTGACTGGAGGTCCCGCCCTCATCCTATATCAGTCAGTGGAGGGTCATTTTCCCTAATTCAAGATAACCTTTCTCTTCTCGTTCGTAAACAAGAAGGGTGTCTTTCGAGACATCTCGCTTATATTATCATAAAACCGGGGTTACGTCCAGTAACCTATAGTTTTATTTCAAATATTTCACTCGATGTCTCGCTATGGGAGATATAATACACTCCCTGATTGTTATCTCGAAGTCCAGAGTAACCAGCCTAGGGGCTTGATCCCCGTGTCTGGAGGCTACACTAAGGACCGTACTGTATGCGCCACAGGGGCTGCAGTTACGTCCAAACTGTAGAACCTGGCAAATGTCAAGGCCTAACCCAACATGCCACACTGCAGACATCTCAGATGGAGACCCCCCCGAAGAGGGCCCATGATGTCGCTATTTCCCTTGTAGAATGTGCCCACAGTCCCACTGGGGCAGCATCCCACCACTGTAATAGGCTAACTGAATAGCCTCTAAAATCCAGTGGGAAAGTGTCTGTTATGCAATGGGCTAGTCCACTATCCGTGGAGCCCATGACACAAATAGCTGATCTGACTTTCTCAAAGCCTTAGATCTGCCAATGCACATTTCCAAAGCCCGAACCGGACAAAGGCAATGTAACCTTTCATCCTCTCATGAGGCGAAAGGAGGCGGATGAAAACGCATTAAAAGGTCACAAGGACACTTGGTACCAAGGGGTTCTTTAGCCCACACCCAGGTCTGGGTCTGACAACCACCCTTGTAGTCCCTTCCTTGAACTGTGTACACTCCCCGTGTACTGACAGTACATGAAGATCACTGAGCTCTACAGTAGTCACTGAAGCCATCAGTAACACAGTCTTGATTGACAGTTGTTCTGTCAATCTGACACAGAGGCTCGGGAAGAGACGTTTGGTCCCTTCATGAACGACAAATCAGGCAGTGCTGACCCACCGTCTCGGCCTCAAGCAATACGGCAGGCTGAGATAGCCTCCAAGTAGACTTTTATTGTGGAAAAGGCTCTGCCCTTATCAACTAAGTCCTGCAGAAGGACTTAATGGACATGGGTTTGGAACGGCACAGTGCGAGACGCCTATATAGGGTGCGATTTCTCGCACCTCATCTCAAACCGTTCTGGGTTAACCCCTCTGTACTCAGATTCATCCCCTCATGGGCTGAGCCCAGAGAGTCAGATGTTCTGGTCATGGACAAATTAACTCGTCCCCTACTAGCGTTAGCATGTTTCTGCGTAACGGAAGTAGCCACGAGCGGTCGTACAGGACAGGTTCGACTGACACCCAGTGACCCCATTCTGGGGCCACCAGTATCACCATCAGCCCCTGGTCCCTCACTCTCATGAGTGTGGGAGCCAACAGGGACAGCGGAGGAAAACGTAAAAAGAGTTCCGAGCCATTTGTGCACTAGTGCATTTCGACCCAGAGGCACCGCACCCTCCACTGAGAAGAACAACGGACATCCCGTGTCTTCCAGTGAGGCAAAAGATCCACCAGGGGGCGATCAAACGATCCCAGATCCGTCCTGGTATCTCCGGGTGCAGAGACCAGTCGTCTTGAGAGGAATCACAGATTCCTCCAGCGACACAGCGCTGTCACACATTCCTTTGTGACCAACACACGACCGCAACTGCCCAGCCGTCTTAGCGATACGGCTGAGGCCATCATACCTGTCATTCTCATGCACATTTTGAAGGAGACCCTCCGGCCCGTGCAAAATTGTGCCAGGCAGGACAAAAAGGACTGATCCTTTTCAGTGGCGGGCTGGCTTTGAACAATAGTGAGTTCAGAGTCCTGCCTGTGAAATTCGCTGTTTGTGCAGGCACCAACACGCAGTTGATCCTGAAAACTTGATTTCAGTAGGTGAGACACCACTTTCTGAGTATGCTGCCTTGCCGCTGATCCTTGAGTCGGCTTGTAGCAGCCCATCATCTTATGTAAGACGCTATGCGAGTGCCTTCTCTCCTCAGAGGGCCAATCGCAACCTGCGTGAATTCGACAAATACTCTGGGCTGAGGACGTTACAAACGGTAGCACCGTGTATTCGTAATTTTTAACCTCAGAACCCTAACAACAGAGATTTCTGTGTGGTGGGTAAAAGAGCATAAAAATAGGCGTCTTTCAGGTCTATCGATGTGAACCAGTCTCTCTGACGCACCATGCGGAGAGACGGATTTGATAACATCCTGAATTTGAACGCCATTAGATACTGATTGAGGGCTCTTAGGTCCAGTATCGGACGCAGCCCCCCCCCCTTCTTTTTGACCAGGAATAGCACGAGTAGAGCCGCTGTTAGCTTGGTCTCTGGGCATTTCCTGTACAGTTCGTTTTCTTAACAGGGAGAATTATCTTCCTGTAGAAAATCGCCCGCCTGTCCCCTGCTTAAGAGAAGATCGCTTCCACTAGCCTGGGGAGGTCTCGAGGCGAACTGTAGTATACATCCCTGGATATAGAGTGCAGCACCTACTGTGGTGTGTTGCACCTTATCCATTCCGATATCATACAGTGGGGTTCCTACAACACTGGTTAGGCTCGATTGTGGTGCCGTGGCGCCATATAGTGGTTGAACAGAGTCGACCGTGAGCCGTTCCCTTGGGGACAGGGCGTAATCGTCCTCTCTTCATGGCGAGTATTCGCCCCGCTACCCTGAAGTGTCTGTGAGACCTCTGTGGTAGCGAGCGTGTGTCCCTTATGTTCTGGTTTTGTCCTGTTTCATTTCTTTTTGCCGTGCCCCTGAAATTCAGGCTGTAACGGTTTGAATTTTATTGGAGAAACAGGTAGAGAGGGTTCAATTTCTAATAACCACTCCGATGTCTTGCCAAGGAGACATCTTGGTCATAGTATCAGCGAACCTGGGTTACAGTCGTAACTCATGTTTATACTTACACAACATTATCCACATAATGTATAGTGTGTAAAGTCATTCTCCTTTCCATCGGGCGGTGGAGCGTGTTCGCCCCGCCCGGTCACCAGAACTCCAGGACCACCAGAGAGAGAGGGGGAGGCGGTGTCCACCGTCTCCTCCTGACATAGTCCCAGCCATGTCCCTCTCCTTTCTGTATTTCACTCTTGTAGAGTAGCTACCCGAGGCCTGCCTCTGGCTGGCTAGGGTGCTCCTCCTGGCCTGTAAACTGCAAGCAAGAACGCCTGCCATTTAGGCGACGCGTGCTTCGCAATGGATTTGGGCTCTCGTGTCAGAGCCGTGGCTTCTGACGTGAGGTGTGTGGCAACCCCTTCTTCTACGGGTAGCGGAAGAGTAGGGCTCAGCCCAGGACACGTCAACTGTTGCCCCAGTGCTGGTTGCCAACAGGAGTAGGCATTAAAACCGTTCTCTCATACTGGCTGCGGCTTGTGGCTATAGGCTACGCCGCTGGCAACTCGAGGTCGAGTATGAGTCGTGGGGAGAGGCTCGTTTTACTGGCCAGTCGCCTGCTCAATGACCTGGTTATAGGGGACATATTCTGTACCCCGGAGTAACTTTTGGGCCTCGTCCGTGTCCTCTTCCTAACTTGGTGTAGAAGGGACTGGAAATGTTTGGCCCGCTTTTCTGACGAACCTAGGTTCGGTTAGTCCGCATGCTTATGCGGAACGGACCTTCCTCACACGGCCCTCGGGCTGCGTGGGTTGGTCCCAGGCAAATAACACATGAGTTGTGTTCGTCGTGACCCGACATTCTATTCCCGCAGACCCCGCACTCTTTCGAGGGACAGGGGTCCCTTCGTTGCTGGACTGCAGCGGTCATTGTTCACAACACGCGTGGAGCCTGTTTGTGGCAAGGTCTGTAAACAAGGGAGTCGTGTATGGGAGAAAAAACTTTATAAGCTTTTATTGTCCCAGAGAAACAACACGATGTCGGTGTTAGCGTGTAGCTAACTGTAGCCTGCCCAGCTGGTAGTTTATGATGCTAGCTGGTGGCTTGCAGAGCTGAAAGAGAAACACTAGGAGCGTTTAACGCTAGTGTGTTTGCTCGGTTTTAGCTCATGGCTACGAGGCCACTTTAGAGACGAAAACACGATGTGGAGCAGTGATGCTGTCATGTTTTTACTCAGTGATAGCACGTCGTGTGCAAAGCGTGTTGCTAGTGGGAGCTCTAAGCTTACCGATGGCAACGTGCTAAGCAAGCCGGTAGCATATTATGCTAGCTGGCGGCGTACAGGGCTGTCTCTGAAGGAATACAGTAGGAGCGTACTACGCTGGTGTTTGCCCGGTGTTTAGCTCGTGGCTAAAACCACCTCTGGGAGAAAACACGATGTGAAGCAGGTTATGCTGTCGTGTTTACTCTGTGTCAGCACGCAGTGTGTAACGTGTTGCTGGTAGGAGCTTGTTAAGCTTCACCGATGGCAACGCACTAAGCTAGCTGGTAGCGTATTAAGCTGGTCAGAGAAAAGACACATTTAAGAGTGTAAACGCTGGTGTGTTTGTTCAGTGTTTTAGCTCTTGGCTAAGAACCACCTCGGAGAAAAACCACAATGTAAAGCAGGGACGCTGTCGTGTTTGCTGCTTGCCAAACGTGTTGTTAGTGGGAGTTTATTAAGCTCACTGGTGACAACATGCTAAAAACTAGCTGGTATCTTATGGCGCTAGCTGGTGGCGTGCAGAGCTGACCCGGAGAAAGCACACTAAGAGCGGACGACGCTGGTGTGTTTACTCGGTGTCAGCTTGTGGGTGAGAAGTCACCCTGGAGAAAAACACGATGTTAAGATGTCGTGTTTACCCTGTGTTAGCATGGTAGCCTGCAAGAAGTGTCGCTAGTGGGAGCTTGTTAAGCTCTCGGTGACGACATGC
>NC_139949.1:22414282-22459282 GCF_963454915.1 Gymnoscopelus microlampas | reverse complement strand
ATCTGTGCTTCTGGGGGGGTCCCTGGAACAACCAAATACATATCATTTTGGGGGGTCCTTGACATGAAAAAGTTTGAGAACCACTGATATTATAGCAACATACGTTTTTTTTCAAAAAAACTATTAGGATTTAGAATCCCCAGAAGCAAAGATTTGAGTTACAAATATTCGCTTTAAAAAAATATATATATATATTCACACATTTTCATGATTTAAAAAAAATGTGTAGATCTGCAAGCTCATAGATCTACAAATTACACTAGGTGCCGCGCTACGAGCTTGTATATCTGCTATTTTTGAATAGCCAAAGTATAAGATCATGGTTAAAGTGGTTCAAATCTAAAATGACAGAGGCTTTCCCGGTCTTAATGGGCTAAGTGCCTTCGCCCTGCCCCCTGACAACCCAGAGTCAAACGCTGCAGCGGCGTCTGCATGCAAGCCATCGGCGTATCTCGGAAAACACTCGACTCACATCCCCAGATCAGATCTTTATATTTGAGGCAAGCCGTGTGTAATACTGAAAGGCCTGTTGGGCTTGCATGCTGGCTGGTGGCTCAAGGGTATTGAGATTTAAAATTGAAATTTATCGGGGCGCAACAAAGACAGTGTGCTTAATCCTGCCGAGGCTTCTTTACCTAAGTTAGGTGAACTTAACAGAAGATGCGTTTTCAGAAATCTTAAAAAAGGGAAGGAGAGGAGCCACAGAGCTCGTTTCTGATTCAGAGCAAAGCCCCTCCGTGGTCCACGGAGAGGCTGCGGGGTGTTAAAGCCTGATTTATGCTTGGTTGTGCACGTCTGTCGCGCACCGAAAAACCGAAAAGCAGATCTACAAGCTCTACCAAAAGCCCTAGAGAAAATAGCACGACCCGTTGTGAGCTTGTAGATCGGCTGTTTTCGCAATGTTTGCCTCTTTCCTATATTATTTGACAATTTGGCCAATGTTTGACAAGTTTTTATAGCGTAGTTTGTTGATTATGTTTGATGCAGTAAACAAACATTTTGAAAATAGCCGATCTAGCAGTAATCGGCTATTTAGCAGTAAACTAAATGGGTAATAGTAGTAAGCAAACATTTTGAAAATAGACGATCTACAAGCTCACAACGACTTGTAGATCGGCTATTTTCAAAATGTTTGCCTCTGAATTCCTATATTATTTTACAATTTGGCCAATGTTTAACCAGTTTTTTATAGTATAGTTTGTGATTATGTTTAATGCAGTAATGGTCTTTTTTTCCCCAGATCGGCAATTTTTGGTATAGGCAACATAATGTGCAATCAAGTATATCTCTGGCTGTAGCACACCAGGTGTGAAAGTCATCACTTCGCTCCTACCCCAACATGCTATTCAGTCGGCCGCTGCTCATCAGCAACTATTCATTGCCGCTGTTTTGATCAATTGGGGAAATGAGCGGCACTAAGAAAAGAGGAAATTACCTACCTGGGTTGCATTTTAGAGGCAAATCTTTCCAGTGAAAGAATGGCAACAAAAGTAATCAAAAAAGTCAACCAAAGAACACGATTTTTGTACAGGATTTCCTCTCTGGCCAGTAAGAACACACCTCATGGTACCATAGCACCACTAAGGCCTTAAAAACAAGTCTCCAGACATCCCGAAATAAACTGCTTGGCCTTACATCTACAACTAATTTAACCCCTGCTCACTTTGCTAGGGATGGCTCAGGGTAGAGGACAGAGTACAGCAACTTGCAATGGGCCTGGTCTACAATTACACTACACCACAAAGACAACCATGTACCTGACAAACTACTTCAAAAACGTCAATGACGTCCACAATCACAAGCTCCACAAATCACGTTCAAGACAGATTTGGCTCTAACAAGGGATTATATTCGTTCTACTGCTATGCCACAAAAATGTGGAATGCCCTACCAACTGTTATACAAACATGTGAATCCTTACTCTCCTTCAAAACCGCTCTAAAATAGCACTTACAGGTGGCTGCAATTCTGAACTGGCCCCTGTAAAAAGTCAAAGCCCCCTCCCCCGGAACTGTTTACTGTACATATTTTTATTTTTATGTTTTTGCATAGCAATGTATATTTGTCCGTTATTAATGTTTCGATGAATTGAGTACTAAGCCAAATGGAAACAAGCCATATAGTTCTTTCTTGGGTTTAAAATCCTCTTAACAGACCTTGTATTGAACTGTACTTCCCTGTGCTTGCCTTTGCAAACTGTTAATAAAGTATTCAATCGATCAATCCATCAAAAAGTACTTTCACACATCAAATGATGACTGGTGTTCTGTTCACACTTGAGACTGCATGGGAAATTGAATGTTTTGTGATTCTCTGGCTTTGTCTGATGTCCCTGGACAGCAGACACCTCAGCAGTACATGAAAATAAAAGAAAAACTTTGCGTCCTCGACTTGGTGCCCTGGCCTCTTGTCTTATAACAGTACATTGCAAGTTCACGTTCAAACTTTTAGTTAGTAAGCCCTATAAAAAATAGCTAAATGTGACCATTATTTATGACCTTTTTTTTTTGCAAAAACACTTTTTTTTTTTAATCCAAAATGATTTTATAGCCCAGTTAGACTCTTCACATACTACTACATACTAGAGTATGTCTGACACAAATGTAAATATGACATACATGCATAAACATGTAGTAAAATATAAGGTTAGAGCTAGCATTTGCTTGATTTTGTATTTGATTTTATTGTTTTGTTGAATTGTTTCTTGACCTGTCGTTTTTAAGTGTGCTATATAAACAAAGTTTTATTTGATTTGACTTTATCTCACACAGGCAAAACATATGCCACATTATGTTAGTACAGTACAGTACAGTAGGGAGTGAGAGTGAGCAAGCGAGACCTGACCTGATGACTTTCCAATGTACCGTTGCACTTCGAATATGTTTTGCACATTGCAGGATGTTTATCGACACAGTATAGTTGTGAAAATCCATCCCCAGGGGCTCATGCAGTGAAAGACAGTGAACTGTGCTGACTTGAGAGAACATAGGTCTTGGACAGAAAATGTCAATCATAATCCAACACGACGGATTCTGGTTTCCAGCCATTTTCTATATGTACTGTACATTGAGTTTGTCTTTTGATCTACAGTATCTACCGTATTATGGATAGTGGGAAGTCAGTGTCTTTTAACCCATTTAGACCAGGAATGCATCTGTGTCATTTTTAGATGTCTTTGGCTATTCAAAAATAGCAGATATACAAGCGATCTGCAATTTATTTGAAAAATCTTGAAAATTTGTGCAAATCTTTGAATATATATATATTTTTAAAGCGAACATTTGTAACTCAAATCTTTGCTTCTGGGCATTCTACAAATATATCTTCTAAATCCTAACAGTTTTCTATGTCAGTGGTCCTCAAACTTCTTCATGTCAAGGACCCCCAAAATGATATTTATTTGACAGCGGACCGCCATCTCAAACCATTTTGTTCCAGGGACCCCCAGAAGCAAAGGTTTGAGTTAAAAAAAAAATTCTTTCAACAATGTATATTCAAATATTTGCACACATTTTCAAGATTTTTCTAAAATAGCAGATCTACAAGCTCATAGCGCGGCACTCGGTGCCGCGCTATGAGCTTGTAGATCTGCTATTTTAGAAAAATCTTGAATCTTGAATTTTTTGAATAGCCAAAGAAATCTAAATAAATGACACAGATGCGTTCCCGGGCTTAATGGGTTAAGACTAGGTCAGACCAAAGATGTTCGACAGAGCATAAATTAAGCATCAGAACGTTGCGGAGAAAAATCTATTGGAAAAAAAAAGAAGAAATAGCCCTCAGAGAACAATTCCATTGTCTTGCAGCACACGGCGAGAAATCTAATTTAGTTTCAGAACGCCTTTGAACTACGTGGACCCACTTCTGTTTCGTCGACTTGATTGCACTTTAATATAATTACAACAGAAAGGAGAGAGACTGAGAGAGATGAAGGAAAAACGGCGGAATGCAAATGAACACAGTAATATTATGAAGCTGACCTGTAGTAGATGACTGGTGGGTTGGCCTTGGCAGAGCAGTGGAACTTGACCAGATTTCCTTCCAGAATGGGCTGGGGATCCACAGTGAGGTTGACAAGGGGGAGATCTTTAAAAGGAGAAGAAAACCATAGTTATCATATTGATCCGGAACCAGAAGGAATCGGAGGAACCGGAATCGTTTCCATCACATTTGGGAACCGGTTTCTGGAACCCGGTGTTATCACACTGTCAGCTGGTTGTGTGGACTTCACGTCTGCTATACCGGTGGTTCTCAAACTTTTACATTTCAAGGACCCCCATAACTCTGAGAGTGTACAAATGGGTCCATTTGGTTCCATTTGTACACTCTCAGGAGTTACAGACCTGTTAGGAACCCCATATACAGAAGGAATCGTTAAAGAACCGATAAGGAATCGGAATCTTTGATTAATTACGGAAGGGGAAAAAATATTCAGTTCCTGTAAAGGTAGATAATGATATTAAAGCAAGTGATTTACATGTGATGGATCCTTTGTAACGCTGCGTTCAAACTGGCAGCTACAAAGATACTAGCCTGGAAACCAGACCAATCTGCCGTTGCAAATAAAAGCAGGTATGGTCCGGCACCGCTCAGTTGTGATTGGATTTCACTCCCTCCGGAGTAGTGAGGGACCAATCAGGGCCCAGTATGCAAATGTGGGACGGGTTTATCAGGCTTTTTATTTATTTGTTTGCCCCTCGGAAATGCAGGTTCCACACAGAGATTCCAGACTAATATCTACACAGTGATATTAGTCTGGCCATGCTAGGCTACAAAGATACAGGCTACCATTAATTTTCAATGGAAGCCAGTGACATGAAGATGCGAAAGATACCATCCAGCTTTTGTAGCTGCAACAAAAAGCTACAACAGTTACAAAGCTCCAAAAAAAGTTGAGCTGGTTCCAACTTCAGCTACAAAGATGTGTGTCTTTGTATCTCTTGTATCTGCCAGTGTGAACGCTTAATTCATACTTAGTTGCGTGCATGTGGCGCGGCGGAAATAGCCGATCTACAAGCCTGTAGAGATCTGCCATTTTTGGCACACTTACAGTACACCAGCGTGCAACTACTGTAAATATCAATCAGGCTTAAGTGCAACTTGCATACTATGCGGCATCATTTATTTAAGATATTGCGAACCCCTCGGCCCCCTAGGCGAGATCTATAATCTACTTTCACCACTGCGCATCCTTACAAACTCAAAGTAGCCTATTCAATAAACTAAACGCATGAATAAATAATACAAATAAATAAGTAAAACTGAGCCACAACTCTCGCAATTATATCCTGTGTCTCCAACGGAGAAACGGTTGGGGAGGGTAGCGCTGATGCTCCATGCAGCATGACAATGTGTAAACCATTTCATCTAGAGAGTTTGTTCTGGTTTACTTTACAAATAAAAACACTTTGTCCTGTCTAATTGGTTTATACCGTCGCTGTTGTGCAGAAACCTCTTATCTCCATATTCTAACTTTTTGTCTTTTATTGTGAATTAACGCCCTAACTTGATCGCACTACAGCGTCACACAAAAGCATCAAAAGCAGCAGATCTACAAGCTCGAAACGCGGCGCGAAGCGACGCGTTTTGAGCTTGTAGATCTGATACTTTTGATGCTTTTGAATTTGAATCCTGAAAAGTAACGGTTTTGGACTGTGTCAATTTTCCATCAGGTATAGGGGGGCTCAGCTATGGAACAGCTATATTAATATCTCATCGAAGGCTGCTTTGCCAAATCATTTTAAATATAAGCTAAAAACCCATTTGATTAATCAAATTTAACAACTCCCAGAGACATCCACTTTTACACCCACCCACACACACTTGCACCTACACCATTTTATACTAAAATGTATTTTCTCTAGTATTCATACTGTGTATCTATTGTTGTATTTGTATTTTTGAATAATTGTATGTATGTTGCCAAATAATTTATTTTTGGTTTCTATTACTTTGTATTTCTCTCTTGTATTTCGTAAGTGAGGTGAGATTAACCTTATAAACCCGAAAGGGTTTTCTAAATCTCACCTGCACATCCAACACAATATTATACTGTTGCTAAAAATGTGTTGTTTTTAAATGTGCAAATAAATAATAAACATGTGAGGTTTCCACCCAACAGAGACGATATGCTAACACATGATTTTTTACTAGTTCACACTATTCAATGTTTATTTACGGGCAAAACAGCTATTTGAATATCAAGAGGAATGGTAAATGGTCTGTATCTTCTACCATGGTCACCATTATCCGCTTTTATAATGTGCATTAAATTCACCAAGTCACACACTGACGGCAGAGGCAACCAGGCAAGGCGCCATGCAACCTCCTCATGGTTAGTTAGTCAGCGCCTTGCTCAAGGACACTTTGTCACAACACCAGGCAGAAGATGGAGCCGCTGCTGCCCCGAGAATTGTTACTTTTTTTGAACCCATTCAATCCGGGAACGCATATGTGTCACTTTAGATTTCTTTGGCTATTTAAAAATAGCAGATATACAAGCTCATAGCGCGGCACCGAGTGCCGCGCTATGAGCTTGTAGATCTGCTTTAAAGTGTGAGAACCTTCTGGTTCAGCAGGCATTTGTAGAATCGGCCTCAGGTCTTAATGGGTTAAAGCTTTGCCGGTATTCCACATGAAATCCAGTCATTTTTTTGTGAGGAAGACGTGAAAATCTGACACAACACTTGCTGGGAAGTAGGATTAATGTTAAATATCAGTGAAGAATATCCATGTAAAAAGTATCCTCCTTATCAGAGTAATGCATGAAACCGACTACAAATACGTCCTAATATGTTACTTAGTCATGCATTTAATTTGGGCCACAGGTTAATTTGATGACAATTACCGTAGCTATGTTGTGTGTACACAGTGTTGCATTCATTCAATTAACAAGATAGAAGCCATAACCAAAGAGGGAAGTGCAGACCTGGCACACGACCAAGTGATAGGAAATTGCTGAGATGCTCATTTCAATCAAATCTGCATATTAATTAGACTTAAAATACCTGGCACAGCTGGATTTGTCTTGATAAGTGGATTGAATACATTTTAACTATGTTTTTTTTATTTTTTTATTTACAACTTTGCTTCTCTGTCATTTTGCCAAGTAATTTTCACAGTGCAAGCCAAAATGGATGAACGTCGTAGACTTACTTAACCACGTGAGCCCTCGCGTCCCCATTCTGGTCATGCCATAATATAATAGGTGGACAACTGACGGAAATAGCAGATCTGCAAGCTCACAACTTGTCACACTGTGACTTGTTGTGACCTTGTAGATCGGCTATTTTTCGACTAAGACCTTTAATGTAAAGGGGGATGGATGAGGGGACACCAGTCAATGATGTACAGTATGTCGTCTCTGTCAAGTGGATACCTCATTACTGTATGTCCAAAACTGTTACCTTTTCAGGATTCAAGTTCAAAAGTAGCAGATCTACAAGCTCAAGACGTGCGGCTTCGCACCACGTTGTCTTGTGGATCTGCTTCTTTTTTTAAGTGGGTAAGTCCACAACTAACCATATCCCAAGCTTTAATACTTACTACCATGTCATCAGGGTGTACACAGTACATACAAATACTCCATGCAGTCTTTAATGAAGCTTACTGAAATAATGATAATTAAAAGTAGCGTGTGACCTAAAGCATCACAACGATGTTGTTTAGGCAATACCGCGTCAGGTTAATATCGTTGCTGTAAAAACCTCTTATCTCCATATTCTAACTTTTTGTGTTTTTTCGTAAAATCACGCCCCACTTGATCATACTACAGCGTCACACAAAAGTATCAAAGGTAGCAGATCTACAAGCTCGATCTCTCAAGCTTGTAGATCTGCAACTTTTGCAATTTTTGCATTTTAATCCTGAAAAGTTTGGACATATGAGGTTTTGACCCAACAAAGACGATGTTTTGGAAGCAAATGTTGCTGTGTTGTGACTTCTGTCGAATAACTTTGAATTTGGACTTGCGTAAGTGCTATTTATTTGTTGTTTGGTCTTGCAGAGCTAGCCAAGGCTTCCATGCATTGCTCAAAGAAACAGCCTGAAAGGTACAATGCCAAATATATTTTTCGAATGCACAATAATCAAAGTGCTTAAGATGTGGCCGTGAATTCTCTGGCCATTTCCTGTCAGTCTACCGTCCTATCCATAAAGGCATATCCCCCCCGAAAAATATTGAAAAAATAAAAACTAGCACACCAAAATATACTGTATATTGAAGAGTCTGTTAATAGGCTCTATGCACAGCAGCCATATTGGACAGAAATTGGGCCTCTTCCTTTCTTCCCTCACAGGTGTTACCAATGATACTAATGAAGGCTCTGTTCCATTTAGTGTAGCACAGTGGTTCTCAAACCTTTTAATTTCAAGGACCCCCATAACTCTGAGAGTGTACAAATGGAACCAAATGGACCCGGGAGGGTCCATTTGGTTCCATTTGTCGGGTCCATTTGGTTCCATTTGTACACTCTCAGAGTTACACCCCCTCAAGCCATGAGGGTCCCTGGACCACACTTTGAGACCCACTAGTGTTTCCAGTGAGCCAACATGCACAATATCAGCACCCTGACTCTGTTTCACCAGAATGGAACAGAGCCTTCATTAGTATCATTGGTAACACCTGTGAAGGAAGTAAGGAAGAGGCCCAATTTCTTTCCAATATGGCTGCCGTGCATAGAGCCTATTGACTTTGTATCACAGTAAGCTATATATGACTATTGGGAACAGTTCTTTCTTTAGCATATTCCTTGGTGGAATTAAGAAGGGATTTTTAAGAAAATCAATTTACATGGCTAAGTTTTTTTCTCCCTGTGAATCTTGGCAAAGTAAATTAGAGAATAGCTTCAAGAGGGAAACCTTGCACTAATCCTACACTCTCTGACGCCGAGCATAACGTCATAATCACAGACGGAGCTCTGCGGCAAGTGATATTTATATAACCAAGGCAATAACCAATACTGGCCTCCACGTACAAATTCTACAGAATAAAAACTCAGCAATCAGTGTTGCCAGATTCTGTGAGAGAAACAAGCAACCAGGTCTAGGAAAACCAGCCCAAAAGAAGCGACTATGGGCCACATGAGCACTTTAACATATACATCAGCTATTTGAAAATAGCCGATCTACAAGCTCACAACGCGTCGCATGGCTATTTTCAAATAAAATATTGCGGGGAAATTATAATAAGCAGATCTGGCAACCCTGTCAGCAATACATTATATTTTCACATTATAATATGCTACAGCAATAATATCTATTCTACAAAGTTCCAAGTTGTCTTGTCTGTGAATCTGTCTGGACAAAATATGCCCATATATGAACATATACGCACAGCCCATATATGGGGCAATATGCCGAGTCCTGACGTCAACTGACGCCATACAACAACGCGGCCAACACTGCACCGAAACGCTTTCCTTTGTGTGTGACGTCACTCCAGAGCTCGATCAGCGAAAGAGAGAGTGAGCGATGTCCTATAAAAGTGGCCGTATGCAGTAGGAGAGATATCAGTGCCCGGTTAGACCGAAAAGGGAGTTTATAGAGATGGTGGATTACGAGAGAATAGCCGAGCTTGAACACACTCAAGGCAAACTAAAGCAGCTAAACGATGAGCTGATGAGCTTCCTCGAAGCGGCGGACTGCGAAGTTAATCGCCTGCAGTCCGAGAACTCGACTCTCTCGGCCAAGTGAGAAGTCTGGAGGAGTTCATCAAAGACGCTAATCAGGTTGAAGAGGCAGAAATAGAGGAAGTGCTTGATTCTCCTTTAACCGGGGACATGTTAAACGCGTTCATCATGGAGGAAAGAGAGCAGGCAAAACGGGGGAGTCCATTTCGGGGGAGTCCATTTCGGAGCAGTCCATTTCGGAGCGGTTCACTTCAGGTTCAGGCCATGAGTCCATTTGAGAGCGGTTCGTTTCAGGTTCAGTCCATAAGGTCGGATAACATCGTCAGGCACGTGGTGGTGACATTTGGGGTCTGCAGCCTGTTTATTATGGTTTTTCTGTTTGGCTTGGCCTACATGGCCGGCTTTGCCAACACTCCTTCCTGCTCTCCTGCTGGATGCCTGATTCCAGTCTGAAAACGCGGCGCCCTGCTTGTATTATATATTGTCCCTGTCCAGTGGATGCCTCATGCAGTAGGCTACATACCTGCAGAGCATCTCCATATTTCGTTTTTTTGTTGTTTTCCTTTGTTCTTTCTTTGACAGATCAATGTAATTGGTCACATTTCACGCCTCTGTTGGGTTTTTACAAATACTTAAGCCTAATCCTTATAATAAAATTGCCTTGCGACTGGATGGTGGGTGTCACAAAAATACTGTATTGTAACATGACCATATATGGAGACCTGAGAATCTAGTATCCTTTCGCTATTGTTGAAACAGTCTCTGTTGATTTATTTGTTTATTTTAAGAAATATTATTGTAATAATCTCATATTGGGTCACTTTTAACACAATCAAAAGTAATAACTAGGGTAAAAACCTATAACATACAACTCCCTCTCACTTCCATCCTGCTTATTGTAATGGAATTCGTATTCTTATTCTAAGAGTAATGGAATTAAACCATAATGATTCAGACTTATCAGTGCCATATAGGCCTGTTTCTCTGTAGATAATAATCATTGGGTAATGCTGTTACACTGTATATCCCATTTTTTTCTTCTAGAAACTGTACATTTATGTGTTAACAAGCTGTATTTCTGTGCAGACATCCAATACTGTATAGCTCATTATGAATATATCAGAAGTGACTTTGTCACCTCACCACCCACTTGTCTCACCAGAGCACTTCTCTCAATCTGTCTGTCTTTTTTTGTGTGTTGCTAAATGGAAATAGTGACATTAGATGCAAAACAATACATTTTTACCAGTATGGAATACATACTAGATTATCAAGATGTTCCATATTCTCTCGACTATATATATATAAATGGTGCTTGTTGAGGTGCAACATGATTGTTATTTTGAGCGACGCGACAAATCTATATGAACCACTTAAACCCCAGCATCCTTATTGTGCGTTGTGAGCTTGTCGATCGGCTATTTTCCGTGAAAGCTTTCCCCACAATAACAGAAAACAGAAAATACACTAGTATTGAGCCCTGAGGGACTCCGGTTACCAATATGGTGTTTAAGTGGTTAGGTCAAAGTGATGGGACTGGGAGGTACATGGTCCAGTCTGTTCCTATTCAGTCTTCACCCTTTTGCCAGAGAAGATTGCAGCTAATGGGGAAGTGAAAACACAGGCAAGGCGGTGATTTTCAAACTTCTTCATGTCACATACCCACAGTTTACTTTGCATTAGGCCACGGAACCCCCATAACTCTGAGAGTGTACAAATGGAACCAAATGATTTGGTTCCATTTGTACACTCTCAGAGTTAACCAGTCATTTAGCTGCCCCCCCCCCCCCCCCCCCCCCCCCGCCAGGAACTCCCTCAAGGACCCCTGGGGGTCCGCGAACCAACAGAAAAAGTATCAAAATCATGGCATTGCGTCTTTAAGTGAAAGTTGCACCATCTCCATTTCATTGGTATATTTGCGGAAACAAACAGGTGTTCGTCATTGTTCCCGGTGTTAGGCTTCACATATGGTTTGTTTTCGGCTCTCGTACCTTTGTAAACGGTAGACATTTGTTTCTCTCAACATAAGCCGACGAGAGGCTTTGTTCAGTGTTCCACGACATGAGTAGGACTTAACGAAGATGACCATCTGTTTAGTGATATGTTAAAACACACAACGCATATTGTGTGACAGTCTTTGCATGTCATGTACATTGTGTGCGTCCGTGTGTGTCTGTGTGTGTGTGTGTGTGTGTGTGTGTGTGTGTGTGTGTGTGTGTGTGTGTGTGTGTGTGTGTGTGTGTGTGTGTGTGTGTGTGCGCGTGTGTGTGTGTGCACCTTATGACTGCTTTTGATATAATCAGACGAGGGGAAGTCTTCGTGAAACGGTGTGTTAAACAGATGGTTGGTGAATTCTCTTTGACATCTAGTAGAGTACATCCCTGCTGTTGACAATTAGATATATTGCTAATTAATTGCTACAATAGGATGTGGACATTCTTCGCATAAACACGGAACAGTTCCACAATACATAATAAGAAACAAACAAGCCTCTGCAGTACTGCATGTGTTTCTGTCTTTGCATACAGCCTTTCAGGCCTGAATCTATTCAAAGTTTCATGCGTGTGTGGCCTCAATTCTCAGCCTGTGCTACTTTTTCTAGGTCTCAAAACACACTGTATTTATACTGCAATGGCTCTCAATAACGTGTGTCGTGGCCCCCGACTAGCCTACATGATTGATAGTTGAGAACCAAGTGGACCCATATGGGCCGTTTCGACAGATTCATTAAATACTTTACAGTATTAACATGATTATTAACAGTAAAGGTAGCGCAGTCAAAGGCTATGCTAAAAGGATAACACAAAAAGCCCCAGGGGCTTATTTCCATTGTGCTGTAACTCCAAAGCGTGTGCAAATGGAACCAAATGGACCCATGCATAAGCATCCATTTGGTTCCATTTGTACACTCTGAGTTAAAACTAGAAAAAGTGCTCCGCGGTCAGGTAGGTTACTGTGGATCAGCAATGTTCGGAATTTGCCAATCAGGCTGCAATGTAAAAAATCGGACGGATCCGTCTTGATCACTTGACTAAAGAGATAATATTTATGTACCGATTTGCAAAAATCGGCCTCCTGGTGGCGCTATAACAGGGCAATGTTGAAAGGGTGGCATTTGTTCCTCAACGTAGTGCAAATGTGCGTGCAAAGTTTCACCGCAATCGGACGCTGCGTTCATGATTTGCGGCATTTTGTTCAAAATGGGCCACTCCTGCAAACTGTAGATATCAATCTTAGCCAATCAGGATGGAATATGAAAAATCAAACAGATCCGTGTTGATCGCATGACTATAGAGATCATGTGTACTGATTTGCATGAAATGTGGATTAAAATCTGAAGGAGTAATATCCAAACATGTGTTTTACATAAGTCGGCCTCCTGGTGGCGCTATAAAAGTAGTATAAGAGTAGGTTGCAGTCCGAGATAGAAAATGATAAAAACAAAAAACAAAACAAATGGTGTCTGCATGTGGCCTAATATGCATATCAAACTGGGGGTCCCTGAAATTCACACGGTAGAGAATGACTGTGTTTACCTCAGACCCTGTTTTAGCGGTGTGTGCGTGTGTGTAATTAACTCTTGGCGAACACCTTTCATCAGTGCAAACTGTTTGAAGTGGGCCGCGGCATAATAGAGATATAGCCTTGTATAATGAATGCAAAAATATGGGCCTCACCGCCTCTGTCATAAGAGATCAGACCCCTGGGAGTCAATGGAGCTGCTTGATAAACCACTCTGTTTCACTCTTTAGCGAGGTGCGTGCATGTGCGTGTGTGTGTGTGCGTGTGTGTGTGTGTGTGTGTGTGTGTGTGTGTGTGTGTGTGTGTGTGTGTGTGTGTGTGTGTGTGTGTGTGTGTGTGTGTGTGTGCGCCTGCAACCCCCCCCTGATGTGGAGCCAGCAGAGAGACCTTTGTGGGCACAACACACATCTGCATTTGGCTATTAATTATCAAACAGAAAATGCATTATTTGGTCCATGCTCCTCCTCTTGTTGCAATTACCCTCCGCGAGTCTTCTTTTCATCCAATTATCTGAGAGGAGCAGCCAGCCTCGTGGGCTCCTCTCCTGCATTGTCTCCCCGCAGCTCACGGTAGGTAGAAGAGGGGCCGTGGAAAATTAGAGACAATAACAAGCCTTTTTCTTTCTTTTTTTAATAGCCTGACCTATGTTTTTCACACTGTCACCCTGAATCGACCGTTAATTGTAATACAGTTCATACGCCGTTAAAATAAAGGATGGAGCCTCCATACATATGTATTAGCTGATTTACTAGCACTCACTGGGGAGTCAAAGGACACATGGCACGGGTTCAGTGCATAGCAATAATAATAGTGCTATTTTACACCGTTATCGTTCATTCAGGAAAACTAATGTACGATCAGAAGTGGAAGGATTTATACCGGCGATATTTCAAATTTACGATGCTTACTTGAGACACAGCCCACATCAAAATTATTATAGAAATGATGTTTGTTTTTTGTTGTTGTTTTGGCTCCTCAGAGACGAGCCGTCTAGAACATTGGTTCTCAACCTGTGGGTCGGGATCCCCAGAGGGTCCCCACGTGATTTGGGGTCCTCAGGGGTCCTCATATGACAGTAAAGTGACAATTTAAGGACCTTGAAGACCTTTTTAATACCTAATAAAATTGGGAAAAATACAAGAAAAAAGGCTGTTACTGCATCAAACGTAATCAACAAACTATACTACTGGCCAAACATTGGCCAAATTGTAAAATAATATAAGAAAGAGGCAAACATTTTGAAAATAGCCGATCTACATGCTCACAACAAGGCAATGTGAGCATGTAGATCGGCTATTTTCACTATATTTATCTGTGGAACCGAGTCAAACTAGATGTAATGCCTCCTACATTCCAAGTGCTTGTCAGGGTTGGGGGTCCCAAGTTCAAATATGCTTATTTTGGGGGGTCACGGCCTGAAAAGGTTGAGAACCACTGGCCTAGAAGAGGCTCTGTCTATCTGTCTCGGTCTATAGACGGGTTTCCGAGCGACGTCATCACAGAGCAGAATGCGCAATCTGCGCATGCCTGGGGGTGGAAGGCGCGTTCGAAAATACAGCCCTGAGCGGCAGTGAGCGCACTGGCCAATACAAACTAATAGGCGAGTGTGCTCCGGTGCGTAATTTCCAAACGCACCCATAGGCTTCCCCCCGCAGCTGCGCGGTCATATTCCTCTCAATGTTTACTAACAGGAAACCTGTCTATACCTCGCGCAAATCAGCTAATCTCGCAAACTGCTGGACCGATCAGCACTGTATTTCTAGGCTACAGAATTACCTCCACATACTTCTTCTGATGGAAGTCAATACAGGGCTCTGGTCGGGCTGAAACCTTGCCCAAATTTGGGGTTACACGTCACACAGTAGATACAGTATGTCATACAGTAGATATGTCCAGGGTTGCCAGATCTGCTTATTATAATTTTCCCCGCAAGATTTTATTTGAAAATAGCCGATCTAAAAGCTCACAACGCGTCGCATCGCGACGCGTTGTGAGCTTGTAGATCTGCTATTTTCAAATAGCTGATGTACATGTTAAAGTGCTCATGTGGCCCATAGTCGCTTCTTTTGGGCTGGTTTTCCTAGACCTGGTTGCTTGTTTCTCTCACAGAATCTGGCAACACTGGATATGTCACAAGCTGGCCACATGAAGTCTGAGATCCACACAGGAATCTCGCACACAAATCGTGTAAATGCCATTTTTGCATCTCTGCCTCTTTCTTTTTCACATTTTTGTTCTTTCAATGGGAGAAAGAACTTGAAAAGGCTGCGTTATTTTTTTTATTCCACGGCAGCAGCTTTTCAGTTTTACAATCGCACCTTTTTAATCACATTTCTTTGGTGCTTGCAACACACAACAAGTCATTTAGGTTTTGTTTGTGGGAGATGCTGCAAAACTGAATCCTCTGATATTCCAATGAAATAAGCCAGTGTGGTCTTTTAGCCTTAAATGAATGATACAGGCCCTGTAGACTCTACAGAAACTAGCTAAAACAGGAGGAATTAGCTCCTCTACAGTGTAGAGGAGCTAATTCCTCCTGTTTTAGCTAGTTTCGCTGATTTAGGGCAGAAATCTAGTTATCACAGACACCCTTAACAGTAGGGGGGCTGTGATGAATTATGCAAATACACGGTGGTTCTCAAAATTTTTTGATTTCAAAGATCCCCCATAACTCTGAGAGTGTACAAATGGAACCAAATGGACCCGTATGGGTCCATTTGGTTCCATCTGTACACACTCAGAGTTACAGACCTTTGAAAGGTTCATTTGGAACCCCCTCAAGGAACCGTGGGGGTCCCCCTGGACCACTGCGGTAAAGCACCAAGTCCAGAATTCAAAATTGACTTGAATAAAAGTACAAAAGTATTGGCATCGAAATGTACTTAAAGTACCAAAAGTAAAAGAACTAAAATGTTTGAAAATAGCAGATCTACAAGCTCACAACGCATCGCATCGCGACGCGTTGTGAGCTTGTAGATCGGCTATTTTCAAATAGCCTATAGGTATAAAATGGGGCTAAAGTGGTTAATGTATGTTTCATAATATCATAATTTATATTTGAGAACTAAAGTTCTCAAATAATTGTAGTGGAGTAAAAGTACAATATTTGCCTCTGAGATGTAGTGGAGTAGAAGTAAAAGTATTGGAAATTGGAAATACTCAAGTACAGTACAAGAACCTCAAAATTGTACTTAAGTACAGTACTTGAGTAAATGTACTGTAGTTACTTTCCACCACTGCTATCTGGTTTGCTTGGTGGAGGATTGGCGATACAAGGTGCTGGGTGTCCTGTCCTGTCCTCTCCATCCAACCCTGACTGCTCTGAGAGAGTGACGGCTGCTTGCTCCACATCAATATTAACAGGGGGAAAGGGTTAATGGCGTGCTCGGTATATGGGAAATCGCCGCGCTTTCTGGGAACCCGGAGGTCGCCGTCATCACTAATGCATCCAAACGCCTGCCTTTCCCCATTTGCTCTTTGCTTTGCTGAGTTCTGATCATTGCCCGCACCCGTGACCTGACACAAAGCACCGCATGTACACCCGCTAGGCTTCAGTCTAATATACAACAAACAGGGGGCACGTTTAAAGCATTTGGCCCAAGTCCCTCGCTGGAACTCATAGACTGGTGTTAACCCATTAAGACCGGGAACGCATCTGTGTCATGCTTTAGATGTCTTTGGCTATTCAAAAATAGCAGATATACAAGCTCGTAGCGCGGCACCGAGTGCCGCGCTACGAGCTTGTAGATCTGCTTTTTTTTTTTTTATCGTTAAAATGTGTCATTTTTTAATACATATGTTTTTTTAAAGCGAACGTTTTAACTCAAATCTTTGCTTGTGGGGGATTCTACAAATGTCTTCAAACAGTTTTATTTATTTTTTATTATGTTGCTATAATATCAGAGGTTCTCAAACTTTTTTCATGTCAAGGACCACCCAGAATGTTGTTCCAGGGACCCCCAGAAGCAAAGATATGAGTTAAAAATGTTCGCTTTAAAAAACTATATATATATTCAAAGATTTTTCCCCAAAACGTTTTCATGATTTTTCCCCAAAAAAATCAGATCTACAAGCATAGCGCGGCACTCTGCGCCGCACTATGAGCTGTTTTTGAATAGCCAAAGTATAAAATAATGGTCAAAGTGGTTACACAGATGCGTTCCCGGTTTTAATGGGTTAAGAACCAAGGCCATTTCTAAAAAAAAATAACAGGGGAAAAAAATGAACCTCTTTTACTTTGCTACAAAGACGCACGTGACTGACGGTTTCTGGAAGATACAAAGGTTTTTTCGTCGACAGCATGTTTTATGGAGCACTGGCAGTCTGCTGCCAATTGTAAGCTTGTGTTGCAGCTCGAGGTTCTCCACACAGAAGGCTGAGACATTTGTTTTTCAACTGTCGCCTCCTTTTTCCGTGAAAGACGGTGGCGCCGCCATTGTCTTGCATGACAAAAAGGATTCTCTGACAATGAGCACAACAAACATTAATCACTCAGCTCACACACTTCAGCGTTTCTGAGCTGTAGCGTAAGGACTCCATTCCTTTTGAATGACGAGAAATAAAAAGTGGAAAGAAAATGCACGAGAGGGAAGAATGGATCTGTCAAGACTAACACATCTCTGAATAGCATTTTCTGCTTTATTAGTCATAGTTAATGGCTTTGAAGGGATGCTGTGAGGGATGCAAAAAGGCCTTTATTCCAAATCCATAAGTTGCGGTAAATAGTTTCTGTGATCAAATAATATCATCTGACAATTGAATCATTCACAGAGGGTCCTCGTTTCCTGAGCTCGAATACCCTGCAAGATCCTCAGTGTTAATTTAACCCTGGACCCGGGTCAATTTTTCAGCGAAATGAACACTGAGGACTTTGCAGTGTATTACTATGGAGTGGAGGAAGGAAGCCAGACAAAAGAAAAAACATCAACAAAGCATACAGGTTGAATCCAATTTTCGGACACCGCCTTTGCCTGAGAACACAATGTGTAATCTTACATCAAGTGAGCTAGCGGTGTCACCAATGATTAATGCACATATTCCTTTGAACAAGAAAGGCGATATGTTTATGTCAACCAAGCTACCATTAATTTATTTTGGAGATCCTAGACCTAGGCTATTTTCTTTTGCTGTTGTTTTGTTTTTTTCAGTCAAGAGCAATCATAACCCTTTTATTGAAAGGTGCTGCGTAAGAGATTGCATTATGACTACGGCTGATGAACTGTATAGCCTGGGAACCAGACGAATCTGCAAGCGCATTTTTTATTTGCTCTGGCAGATTACGACTGGGCCCCCTCCCGCTCAGACAGATTTCCAATCGACCTGGCCCGGGTTTCAGGCCAATCACAAGCGTTTATCTTATACGTGTTTGATACGGTGACTGACAGTCTGAAAGTCGGTCCAGTGCAACGCATCAGGCTCACAAAACTCAGATCAAACTGTCAAACTACCGTTGGCAGTGCCGATCAATATGAATCAAGCTGTTACTGGGGTTGCCTGTTTCTCACCTCAAATGTTTTCAGAAAACACAGTTTAGCTTGTATTTGAATTAAATGATTATATTTGTGACCGGGCCTCTATTTGTTTTCCGGCTTGATAATGGACGAGCCAAAACCAAACACATGCCCAAGTTGGATGTATCGCTCAGCACTATGCCACACGTTTTGTTTCGTTGCTCTGATTGGCTGTAGGTCTAACAAATTGAGTACAGAGGCATTTTGGTGTGTGCCCATTACTAACACATCCCTTGGAAATTGGAAATGAACCGAGAGGTTCCAGACTAAGTGGCATTTGTGAATAGGTCTGGTGATGCCAGGCTAGATAACGCGTTAACACTGAACAGTGTGCAATCATTGAAATAACAATGGTCAACGTCAGAGCAGTCAAACATAATGATAATAGATCCATTTTTCTAGCTATTTTGAAAAAAAAAAGAAAATGTTTGTTCGCCTATAATCGATGTAAAGGAAGTATTCACACATCCACTTCATTCAGACGCAGGTCTACTGGATTTATGTCAATTTGAATAAAGGCAGATGTCACGCCCACGCCCAAGGGAGCTCACACACTCACACACCTGTGACCACTTCCACACCTGTGCCTGTTTCCACTGAGTAGCTAAGGTTATTTAAGGCCTCACTCTGCCATTAGTCTCTGCCTGCTGATCAGACCAGTTTACCCTAGTCTAGCTCGCTCTAACCCAGTATTCGGAATATGTATTCTCTGCCTGTTTTGACCCCTGCCTGTATCTGGATTTTCCTCTGCCTAACCCTTCTGTACTTCAGCCTACTAGGACGGATTACCTGTGTTTGGATTTGGATTGGACCCACGGACTACGGCTAAGCTTTACCCCTTTTGGACTAGACGCCACGCTGACTGACTTCTCTGGATTCCGACCCACGCTTTCCCCTTTGACTACTCTCTGCCTGGCCCACCTTGCCCCTGGTTGCCTATTCCCCCCCCCCAGCTTTGTTTGAATAAAACCCGTTGAACCTGTGCCTGCTTTTGAGTCCTCTTCTGTTTGGTGCCTGACAGCAGAGGCTGCTGAGCAAGAGCAGCGGGCAGTATTTTTTGTTCATGAACATATTTTTTTCATGTTTGCGTCACTGTTCGCCTATAATGACATGCCCAAAATAGGGACACCAGGTTGAAAGTGGTTGATGAATGTATGGTTGCACACATGAAAACGTGTTAATAACATGTACAGTAGATGGACGGGTGAGTATTGAGATGCACTCAGCAGGTTCAGAGGTGAAGAAAATATGAATGAAAGAACTGAATTTGAGGTTGAATGTGAACATTAGGGGGCGGCAATCATCATCCCCGAGAACTCAAAGGACGGCCCCCGGTCAACATGCTTTTAAATATATCGTCGCTGTCGGCTTATCTCCAAATTTTAATTGTTTCATAACAGCCTCACACAAAAGCATCAAAAGTAGCAGATCTACAAGCTCGAAACGCGTCGCTTCGCGCCGCGTTTCCAGCTTGTAGATCTGCTATTTTTGATGCTTTTGTGAACCTGAAAAGTAACAGTTTTGGGACACATGAGGTTTCCTCCCGACAGAGACGATATGTAACATCACAGTATCTGTGTTCTGTACTTCTGGCACATCGATTCATTGTTTGTAATTCAGGTAACTCTCAAATGTACTCACGCTGGATATCTATTGTGACGGTGGCGTCTTTTCCATTCGGAGCCGCTTTGTTGGAGGCGCGACAGGTAATCTGTTGGCCGGACTCGATGTTGGAGGGAGAGAGGTACAGAGTGCTGACGGTGCTCTCTCGCCTGCCGTCCCGCAGCAGTGTCTGAGGAGTCAAGCAGAAAGGAAACACTAATTACCCCCAAAAACACGGATAACAGCATTTTGAAATGGAGGAAACAGCCCAGTGGCCACCCTGCCGGCATAATTCATGCAAGGTCCCTAAAGTACAAAGTTTATTTTTCACACCAAACTATTGTTTTTTTTTACTTATCACATACTTATGTTGTCCTTTAACCCTCAGTGAAAAAAGAAAAAGAAAATGTTTCACAGCAAGCATTTCAAAGTGGGCTAACTGTGATTTGAGCCAATGGCCTATGGCTCTGTGAAAGTTGTGTTCAATCATTATTGTATTCCTTTACTTGTTTTTTTTCTTCTCTAGGCTATACTGTACGTTATTGTTATGGGGCGGCACTGGCTCAGGGGTAGAGTGGCCGGTAAATCGGTCAGATGGCAACCGTGAGGTTCCCAGTTCCATCCCGGGCTCCCCCAGAGTTAGTGTTGAAGTGTCCTTGAGCAAGACACTGAACCCCTAATTGCTCCCGATGAGCAGGTTGGTGCCTTGCATGGTTTCCTCTGCCATCGGTGTATGAATGTGTGTGTGAATGGGTGAATGTAATGCACAATCTATGTAAAGCGCTTTGGATAAAAGGCTATATATTAGCTATATGAATTATTGGGCTCCATTGTTACTTCACGTCCTCCATAAAGAGCTGGCTAAATAGCAACTGGACGTAAGTATTAGTTGAGTTGTAACAGGTTCCATTTACAGTACCCATAGTGGGGGTTTTTGTGCAATTTTACTTGTCTAGTATGCTGAAAAAAACATTTTTACAGCTTGGACGCACCCAAAACAACAACAACAACAACAACAATAACAATAGCATAGTACTCAGTTTACGTGTGAATGATACACATGTATCACACATTCCTAACAGGCTTCTAACACTCTTCCAAGCCTAAGTTTACTCAAAAGACCACAGTGAAAATAAGCTCTCAAGGTTTTTGGTGTATCCTTTTGACAGATATGTACAAATATGGTCGATAGAGTATACATTTTCATGCCAATAAAAAACATCAATCGCCGACACTGGACTCTTTCAAGTCTGCACTGAAGAGACACTTATTTACTCAGGCTTTTGGCAAAAAAAGTTAAGTTAATTTGTTTATTTTGTGTACTGTAAAGCGTCCTTGGGTTTCTGAAAGGCGCTATATAAATTCAAGTTATTATTATTATTATCAATCAAAACATCAATCAAACCGGGTTTATGTAACTAATTTGCTCCTTAATACAGTAAAATGTCACAGAATTAAAATGTGCTTGATTTGGGAGGATGATGGGGGGAATGTCATGCTTCTGCTTTTATACTTCTCCCACGTCTCCCACCACTGACGGGTTGTCATGGTTAATGCAAACGGCATATAATGCAATATTGACATTACCGGGAGAGTTTGGCCTCTAAATATGCAACCCCCGCTTCCTCCATTTCCAACCAAAGAACGACAAAATGAACAAACTGCAGCAAAGTAATGCATTCATAATTAAACATGTTGGAATCCTCCCCTCTTTTTTTCCCTTCTCCCAGTCATGATTAAAGCATGACAGGGGTGGTCCGTCTTGCCCTGTGGATCAAATTAAAAATCTCAGTTGTCATTAAATTGCCATGGCAAGCCTTTTAGAGGGTCGCAGTCGGAGGAAAGGGCAGAGATAGAGCACCAGGCACGGGAACGGATTCCACTTAACCCATTAAGACCGGGAACGCATCCGTGTCATTTTCAGATTTCTTTGGCTATCAAAAAAGATTGGAGAAATACAAGCTCATAGCACAGCACTGAGTCTCGCGCTATGAGCTTGTAGATCTGCTATTTATTTATTTATTTTTGTCGTGAAAATTCGTTTTTTAAAGCAATTTTCTTTTTATTCAAATCTTTGCTTCTGGGGATTCTACAAATGTCTAAAACACTTAAAAAAGAAAAAAAAAAGCGTATGTTGCTATATATATCAGTGGTTCCCAAACTTTTTTATGTCAAGGACCCATCTCAAAATATTTTGTTCCAGGGACCCCCAGAAGTTGTAACAGAGTTTAAAAAGTGTTTGCTTAAAAAAATAAAAACATATTGGAAGATTTGCACAAAATGTTCATGTTTTTTCAGAAATAGCAGATCTACAAGCTCATAGCGCGGCACTCGGTGCCGCGCTATGAGCTTGTATATCTGCTATTTTTGAATCTTAAAATGACACAGATGCGTTCCCGGTCTTAAAGGGTTAAAGGACGACGGGGACAATGTCAGAAATCCTTGGTGTTGACGTAACTGGTCCATTTGGTTGCGTTTGTACACTGTCAAGAGTGCAATTAACACTGCTGTGGATTCAACCGCGCGGAGTGCCTCTTCTTCTCAGGGGTGAGAAGAAACACAGGGGAACATCTTGGGAGCCACAGAAACAAATATGCTTTGTTGATATAACTTTTGGATCGTGCACTGAATTAATCAAACATAAAAAAGCTTTCCCCCAATCTAAACCCATATTTGATGTTGCATGCTTGTTAAAAATTATTTCGTACCGTATTAGAGTTGATTATTTTTGTTAAACCCATTTAGAGACCTGTTACACCTAGTGTATACGTTATACCTTTCAAGCTGGGAACCCCTCTGTGTCGTTTTAGTTGTTGATATATATCGCTGTTGTCGGGCAGAAACCTCTTATCTCCATATTCTAACTTTTGGCGTTTTTTTCGTAAATGTAATGCCCTACTAGCCTACTTGATCATACTAGCCTGGTTCCAAACCATAGACCCCGCCCACTCTCTGAGTGGACTGCTCCTCTTGGTCCGGTGTCATAATGTGAGCCCATGGATTTTCACGGTAGAAAAAAACCCCGTCAAATCAGAGTCGGAGGTGGGGGTGGGTCTAACGACAAGCCAATCAGCAAATATCTGCTAAAACAAGCTGTGCGATGACGTCAGATGTAGGCGGATCCGTGGATCTCTTGTGATTGGTTTAGGGGAATTCTAATCCCCTCCCCCGTGCAATCGCCGACACTGCAGCCAATGTCAGACTGAAGCTCCATGCAGCTTCAGGCTGATAAGGCAGGCTAAGCGACGCGTTTTGAGCATGTAGATCTGCTACTTTTGCTATTTTTAAATTTGAAGTTTTCCTGAAGGATTTAGAAGACATTTTTAGAATCGGCCTCAGGTCTCAATGGATAGCCCATGAAAGCTTTCTTATTTGGTGGAAAAAGTGCATTTTCTCTCTGTTTCCATTGCGTGCTCTAGCAGGATTGTTTGTTTTGTACAATGTGTCAAGGACCCCACAAAATGATATGTATTTGGTCGCGGAGCCCCATCTCAAAATATTTCGTTCCAGGGACCCCCAGAAGCAAAAATTTAAGGTACAAATGTTCGCTTTAAAAATATACACATTCAAAGATTTGCACACATTTTCATGTTTTTTCAAAAATAGCAGATCTACAAGCTCATAGCGCTGCCGCTGAGCTTGTCTATCTGCTATTTTTGAATAGCCAAAGTATAAAATAATGGCTATAGCTAAAATCTAAAATGAAAGGGATTAAGCAAGACTATGGACCTCCCAATGAGCAGTTTGGTCCCTTGCATGGTTGCATCTGCCGTTGCCCTTTGAATGTGAGAGTGATTGAGTGAAGGTAATGCACACATTGTAAAGCGCTTTAGAGAAAGGTGTTATATAAACACACCATTTACCATTTAGAAATGTCCTCAGGACAAAATAGACAAAAAGCCACACAGTAGGCCTAAAGATCCTCAGTTAATTTATCTCTGAGTGTAAACATATACAGTAACCAAATAGACCCTTTACTGCAGTGGTTCTCAAACTTGTTCATGTCAAGGACCCCCAAATTGACACTTATTAGCCCGCGGACCCCCATTTGAAAAAATAAGCCAGAGACCCCCATAAGAGAAGATTTTTACAGCTCTCTAGCAGTGATTATCAACCATTTTAATTTCAAGGACCCCCAGTTTGACATGCATTAGGCTATGGACCCCCATTTAATGGCATTTATATCTCTGGGACCCCAATTCATATTGTAAAATCAATGTTAATTTAACTCTGAGAATGTATAAATGGAACTAACGGGTCCATTTGGTTCCATTTGTTCACTCTCAGAGTTACAGACCCATAAGGGTCCATTTGGTTCTATCCATCATTTAGCTGGGGACCCCCTGGAACCCCCTCAAGTACCCCTGGGGGTCCCCGGACCCCACTTAAAGAACCAAAGCTTTACTGGTTACAGTCGTACACTGAGTTACAAATGGATAAATTAAAACTTGGAGGATTTTATCGTGCAACAACAGGGTGGTAATGGGTGGGCGGCAGATATTTTAAGTTTTAGCCTCGAAAATTCTGCCCGGCATCCCGATGGAATAACAGAGTTAAGGAGCGCCTTTTAACTTTTTATTTATACGGTCGCGTTTATTTAGAGAAACTTGCAATGGACGCAAGAACCGACAAAGCATCAGTTCACGGCTACAAAAACCAAGCCAAGCGATCGATAGGAAAGGGTGCAAGGGTCAGAGAAACACCGCCCTGACATTGATCTGGTAATCCTAGAAAAAAGCATGCAAGGGAGAAGTGCTAGGAGGAGAAACAGGTCAAGAGTTTCCAGAGATAAGGTCGAAAAGACAAAGTTAGATGGGATTTCTTTTTTTTTTTTCTCTCTCTCTCTCTCTCTTCAAGACTGGGGTATATTGGAGTGAGTGGAGGAGGAGAGGATGTATGATTCAGAGGATACGAGGACTTCTTCAACAGATGAGTTTTTAGCTCATGCAGTGGTGTAAAGTCACCAAGTACATTTACTCAAGTGCTGTACTTTAAGTACAATTTTGAGGTACTTTTACTTTACTGGAGTATTTCAAATTTTCAGTACTTTCAATTCTACTCCACTGCATCTCAGAGGCAAATATTATACTTTTACTCCACTACAATTATTTGAAAACGTTTAGTTACTAGTTACTTTGAGATATAAATTATGACATTATAAAACATACATTTACCACTTTAGTCCTATTTTATACCTAGGCTATTTGAAAATAGCAGATCTACAAGCTCACAACGCGTCGCATCGCGACGCGTTGTGAGCTTGTAGATCTGCTATTTTCAAACATTTTAGTACATTTTGATACCAATACTTTTGTACGTTTACTCAAGTACATTTTGAATTCCAGTCTTCCACTTGTAACAGAGTACTTCTACATTGCACTAGTATTGATACTTTCACTTAAGTAAAACACTCGAGTACCTTTTCCACCACTGGATACAAGGACCTCTTGAAGAGATGAGTTTTTTATCTCATGACTGTCTTTATACTCTCCTGACAGGGAGTGGGAAAAGGTCATTCCACCGCTTGGGAGCGAGAGGAAGGTGAAGAAGAATTGAGGTACTGTATATATACGGTGATGATTTGAATCGTGCAGGCAGGCAGGTAGGTATGTGGGGAGCTAAGTGTGGACTGAGTGTGCACAGTGAAATCCTGAGTGGTCCATTTGTTTCCGCTCTGGGAGGTTTTTTTTTGCCCGTGGTGGGCTCGCTCGCGGTGCGAGACCACTACATGGAGCGATGCGGCTACAGAGCCCTTATGAAGCCCAATTCCCCCTCACTGTTGTTTCTAAACACGATTCTAGAAGCCTGTAGGGAGGGGGTGGGGGGAGGATAGTATGAGGGAATTTGTGGAGGCGAAAGATAGAGGTTTCTTGTTCATTATCTTCTTATATATCTGGACACCGCCGAGTGTTTTATTGCGCTTGTACTGTACCATATCCAGTTATCAAAGGAAAATAAAGAGCCGGCGTTTGTGTTCATATAACTTTCAAAACAAATATGAATACATATTAATAAACACATCAAACAAAACATCAAACAAAAGCTGTGTCGTCTTGGTTACCACTTTCTAGCCCAACAAGCAGCTGCTGCTACAGTTTATAATTGTTGTTATGGTAACAGTAGGCTACATGCAGTTTAAACCACATGGACCCTCGCTTCTCTATTCTGGGCATTTCTTATAGGCGAAAATTCTGTGAAAATTGCAGAATTGCATGCTGTGCCGTTGCAATGTGTTCGTAGATCACCTATTTTCGGCGAAGAAATTTGATGTAGAAGGGGGAAAAGTATAGACCACAGGGGAACCCTGGTCAAAGAAGTATATACAGTATTGTAGGGTTCAACAACTTGAACCCTTGCATCCCCATACTATGGGTAACAATCGTCACAAACAGCCAATCTACAAGCTCACAACGAGTTGCACCGCGATGCATTGTGAGCTTGTAGATTGTCTATTTTTGGCGAAGACATTTGGTAGAGAGGGACAAAAGTACACACCAAGTACACTACAAACTTTAAGATTTAAGTGGTTAAAACGATGGTTAAAACGATCACGAGCATTCATTTAGAACAGGCAAACTATATGAAGTGGAAACAAGACTAAATAAGACTAAGGCGGTAATCAGACTGCCAAGAAATGTTGCGAGGTTACGCTTAACAGACATTGACGGGCATAACACTTCAGCTTCAAGTTGAACCCAGCACAGCTCTCAGCTCCGCTGTGGAGCGCTTATCGGCCACACCACTTCTGAACCGTGGTGGACAAGAAATGACTCTGGTGCCGGCTTGCTGTGCTTTCTCTACTGTTTGCCAGTGTGGTAGACACCTGAAACCTGATTTATACTTATTTGTACGCCGGTGTCACACACCGAACATAGGCGATCTATGTTGAGCTTATAGCTTACGTTGTGAGCTTGTAGATCTGCTGTTTTCGGAGCGCGACATGATGCGGAACCAAGTATAAATGTCCAATTAATGGCCCCTAAAGGCTGTGTTGCTCCTTGCACCACAACTGGACACCTTAAGGGTGGCACTAGAGGGCACAGGGTCATCAAAATCAGTAGATATGAGATAACTTAAGTGCAAAGTGTACATTTTGGCCTGAAGGTGACGCTAAAGAGAAACGGCCATGATGGGGGACATTCAAAGCGATTGTGGTTCATCATTCACGGACCATGAATGCACGTTTCATGGCAATATGTACATTAGATTTAGGGAGGCGTTACAAGCAAAGGCCATGGGGTCACGAAAACCAGTAGTGTGCGAGAACACGCTCAGCGAGTGTCATGGCAATCTGCCCATCAGATTTGGAGATATCATGTGTGCAAAATTGGAAATTCTGGCTTAATGTTGCACGGCGCTACAGGAAAGGCCACGGAGCATTAAGGTGTACAGCCGATGCCATGGCAATCAGCCAGCAGTTTTGAAGATATCTTGTTTGGGAGTAAGGTGTTGGAAAGATTGATGGGTCGAGAGTACCGCCGCTATTGGGGCTAAAAAGTGAGTGCCTTATCCAGGTTTCTCTGCTGGGTAATAGCTTGCTGGTGAGTTTCAAAGGGATATGGAGTTTAACCACTTAAACCCTCTGGACCTGAGTTGGCTCTGTACTTGGACTACTTTTTTTCAGTCTACACCACATCTCTTCACCTCAAATAGAAGATTTACAAGCTCACAATGTGTCGCAGAACGACACATTGTGAGCTTGCAAATCTGCTATTTTTTGGCTTATGCTCCCCCCAGAATATGGCTGCTGGGGTTCAATTGGTCAAATGAGCATACTCAATAAAACAATACAGGAGCATCTGGAAGCAGCAAGAAAGACTAGCTTTGAGCATTTAAAAAATAGCAGATATACAAGCCCGTAGCGCGGCACTCTGTGCCGCACTATGAGCTTGTATATCTATGAGCTTGTAGATCTGCTATTTAAAAAAAATCTTGAACATTTGTGTGTATATATATATTTTAAAGCGAACATTCAAAAAATATTTGGTTCCAGCGACCTCCAGAAGCAAAGATTTAAGTTACAAATGTAATTCATTCAAAGATTTGCACACATTTTCGCACAATCTTTCAAAAATAGCAGATCTACAAGCTCATAGCTCAAGCTAATTGCTGCAAGCAAGCTAGCAGCAATTAGACGGCCGAATAAGAACTAAGCTTGTGGCATTGTGGCCACTGCACAGAACCAACTGAACTGTGTTTTTAATGCACAGTTCTTCACTGATCTGTGTTTTAAATGGACTCTCCTTTACATACGTTCATGACTCTTCATTTATTATGCACTTTATTCTACTTCTATGCTCCAATTATCTACATCTTTTAACAACATTGATGAGTCTGCACAATTAACAATTTCACCCATGTTACTTTGATAAAGTTTGATTCTGATTCTCATGGACTACCCAGTCCTTTCACATGGACCACAATAACACTGAACCAAGGTTATGGAGGTTTCTGAATTACCCTTAGTAGTAACATTTTTTTTTCTAAAGCCATACGGTAAGTAATTATTGGCTCATTTGCATTTGAATGTGGGCAATAAGCTAAACATTAAAAAAATACTTGATGAAAAGGGAAGGAGGGGAAGTTGTGTTGACCAAGCATATTTGCAATTTTAATTACCAATTTTGAGGTAATTTTACTTTACTGGAGTATTTCCAATTGTCTTTTACCTCTACTCCGCTATATCTCAGAGGCAAATATTGTACTTTTACTCCACTACAATCATTAGAAAATTGCAGTTACTTTGCAGATATAAATTATTACATTCTAAAACATAAACGCCGAAAAAGTGAACAAAAAGGTCATCCAAGCAATACGCTATTTGTGGAGGATTGATCGTCTAGTCAGTAAGAATACTCTGAAAATTCTTGCAGGGGCCCTCATACAAGGTCATTATGATTATGCATGCACTTCACGGTATCACAACACCTCCAAGGCCTTAGAAACAAGGCTCCAAACATCCCAAAACAAACTTGTAAGGCTACTACTTGGCCTCAATCACAAAACCCATCTAACCCATGCTCATTTTGCTAGGATTGGATGGCTTAGGGTTGAGGACAGAGTACAGCAACTTGCTATGGGCCTGGTCTTCAAGATACACCACCACATTGGGATCCCCCTGTATTTGTCAAAATACTTCCAAAATGTTAATGAAGTCCATGATCATAACACCAGAGGCAGCTCCACAAATCATGTTCAACCCAGATTTGTCTCAACAAAGGGAATGAACTCGTTCTCATGCTATTCATCAAAAATGTGGAATGCCCTACCAAAAGAAGTAAAGGAGTGTAAAACCCTACTCACTTTCAAAACTGCCTTAAAGTTACACCTTCAGGAGGCTGCAATTGAAAGATGGCCCCTGTCCAAGTCCTAACCTACCCCACCCCCCCTCTCTCTTTCTTCTTTTGTACATATTTTTCACTCTTCATACCAGTAACCTGTAAACTGATTGTATGACACTCTATAGTAGTGTGTATATCTGTCTGTCTCTTATATGTCATCATGATTTGTGTGCGTGGGGAACTCATTTGAAACAAGCTCAGCGCTTTTATGAGTCTTCCAGTTTAGTAGACCTTGTATTGTGAATTTGTACTTCCATGTGTACTGTTGTTCTCATGTCTTACTAAATAAAGTACATCAATCAATCAATCAATCAATCAATCAATCAATCAATCAATCAATCAATCAATCAATAACCATAAACATAACCACTTTAGCCCTATTTTATACCTAGGCTATTTGAAAATAGCCAATCTACAAGCTCACAACGCGTCGCGACACGTTGTGAGCTTGTAGATCTGCTATTTTCAAACATTTTAGTACTTTTACTTTTGGTACTTTACATTTGGAGTACATTTGGATACTTTTACTCAAGTGAATTTTGAATTCCGGACTTTTACTTGTAATAGAGTACTTCTACATTGCAGTATTGATACTTTTACTTATGTAAAACATTTGACTACATTTTACACCACTGCTGGATATACCTTTGCATTCAACAATCCTGATGATTAGGAGCAGTAGGCAGCTACAGTATTTAACAGCACCCAGGGAGCAGTTAGGGGTTCAGCGTCTTGCTCAAGGACACTTCGACAGGATGCTTGGAAGAACCGGCATCGAATCAGGAACCCTCCAATTCCCATGCAACTGCTCTGCCACCAGTGCCACTGTTCGCCATCAGCCCCGGAAAAAGGCCTTGTCTGTGTTTTGGTTCACACCAATGTGTCAGCCAGCTATGCTAATTATAGAACCAGAACCACCATCCGTCCTTTTCATGACAATTCAGTTCACAAAATGAACACAGTTCAATATTTTACAAATGTTTGGTTTAAAAAATTCAAATTCAAAAGATTTGCACACATTTTCACGTTTTTTCTAAAATAGCAGATCTACAAGCTCATAGCGTGCCACATATACACGTTATTTTTGAATAGCCAAAGTATAAATGAACACAGTTTGTGCAGTAGAGTAGGGGTTCAACTGTGAATTAAACTAATCAATTGAGAGCCTTGTGAGTTTGTAGATCAGCTACTGTATTTTCGTTATTTTGCGGCAAATATAAGTTAGGGGTTATGAAGATAATTAGACTCGATTTCATTATTAAAACAATATATTCTTTCGCATTGATTCATTGATACATTATTTGCTAAGGTACATTATCATATCCCAAAATATGCGCTTCTCAATTATTCGATTAATCAAATTGATAGTATAGTCGCAAAGAGGATAATTTGGATTTGGCTATTGTCAACAGTGTTTGTTTTTCTTTTTTGATTGATTGAACACTTTATTAGTCGTAAACAACAAGTGGTACAGTGAGACATTAAAGCTAAAAGGATAAAGCAAAAAAGTCCTGGGGACTTGTTTCCATTGTGGTCCTATGTATTACATTCATCAACATACAGTAGCATACAAAATAAAAACATAATACGTCATAAAAAATAATGTCATAAAAAATATACAAACACTATAGAAAAGAGATGGGACATTTGCATTTACCTCCCCTTTTGGTCTCCTGATAGATGTTTTTTCAGGCCAATTTAGAAAGAAACCAGTGTTATACATCCTTTAATGGATGGTGTCAGGGCATTCCACAGTTTGGTGGCAGAGCAGTAGAATGAGAAAATTCCCATGTTTGTTCTAAATGTGGGTGGTACCAGATCATGGTCGCTCCCTCTAGTATTGTGGCTGTGTCACTTACTTGGGAGAAGTAGCTTGACAGGTATGAGGGTATTGAGGGCACTGAGGAGGGCTATGTCTCTTTGACTATCTTAACGGCCGATCTACACCAGGGATCCAGTCCTATTTTAAAGCATGCGTATGCGGGACTCGCGTATCCGCTATCTTAAATACCAATCCCAGTGGTATATGCTTAACCCTGTCTTCTAGTGTAAACAAAAAAGGGTGTGTCATTCCATTACCTTGGAGTACATGGCGCCGCTCAGGACCAGCCCGTTGCGGATCCAGATGATGGAGGCGGCAGGCTTGGCGTTGTCGGCATGGCACGTGAGGTTGAGGTGATCGCCAGCCCGGAGACTCACTACCGGCGCTCCCACTATGACCGGCTCATCAGGAGGCACTGTAGGGACAAAACAGATCATTCTCAGATAAGAGTTGATACAAATTAAAAGAAAAACAAAAAACAAATTCTCAATGAGTAAATCGTCACCGTCGGGTGGAAACCTTGCATGTTCAAAAAACACCCTGTTTTATTATTATTATTATTATATTTTTTTAAAGTAAAATACTGAAAACAGCTGATCTACAAGCTCACAACACGTAGCAATGCCACACGCTGTGAGCTTGTAGCTATTGACACTCTTGTATGATGAAGTAAGGCCTTGTGTGTTTTCATAAAAAATAAAAAAATCATACAAAGTTGAACTATGGCGATACACGGTTTCTGCCCGACAACAACATCATTGATAAATTATTGACTCGCAGCCTCGGACTGAATCCGAATGAAACCTCCGAAGGCATTTCGGCAGAGGCATACAGACAGTGCTACCGGGTGAAATGCAATCACAAAATGTAATTTCAAATGAAATATGTTTGCAGTAGTCATGCAATACAGTCGAACTGTATTACATTTAAGTCATAGTGTTCCAGGCAGAACAGCAGGGACCTAGCACCCCTCCCAAAATAAAAAAAGCGTTGGTGCGCAAGCCACCAAAACAACACGTTTGCCCTGAATGCTCTGGGCTTGGGCCCAGACCGTGTCAACTTGTCACACAGTCAGCACTGGAGGCATTCAGCTGTAGAAGCAACCCACCGAGCTTTCATTATTTGTACTCATTCTAGACCAGTGCTCTTCAAACTGTTCTGTGCCCAAGGCAACACCAGTGGGCAAGCGAAAAATCTCCAAGGCACACCTGTATTCATAGCTAAAACAAATAGCAGATATACAAGCTCACAACGCGCAGCATCGCGCCGCCTTGTGAGCTTGTAGATCAGCGGTTTCCTCTATTTTGGAATATGTTTTCAATTTTTTTTTAATCAAATTCCCCAAATAGGGACGGCAGGAGTAAAGTTGTTAAAACATGTATTTTTTTGTATAAAGTGCCTCAGTATTGGGAAATACTGAGGCTATGCTAAATTCAAAATTGATTATACTGTATAATAACTTGGACTAACACCTGGACTTGTCTCACAGCACACCGTTTGGGAACCACTGTTCTAGCCTGTAATGAATATTCTTTTAACCCATTAAGACTGGGAACGCATATGTGAGTCATTTTCAGATTTCTTTGGGCTATTAAAAAATAGCAGATATACAAGCTCATAGCGAGTGCCGCACTATGAGCTTGTAGATCTGCTATGTTTGAAAAATCTTGATAATTCGTGGCACAATCTTGGATTATTTCTTTTTTAAAGCGAACATTTGTAAAATATTTAGTTCCATGAACCCCCAGAAGCAAAGATTTGAGTTACAAATGTCCGCCAAAAAAAAAGAAAGAAATTCAAATATTTGCACAACTTTTCATGATTTTTCAAAAAATAGCAGATCTACAAGCTTATAGCGCGGCACCGAGCTTGTATATCTGCTATTTTTGAATAGACGCACAGATGCGTTCCCGGTCTTAAAGAGTTAAATCTCACAAGTCTGAGGGACTAATGTACTTTCAGAGAACGCGACGCCAACAACCTGTCGCCTTCCTGTTATGGACACAAACAACATCAAGGGACTCGCGAAAAAAGAAGCACCGGGTAAAAAGATATTGAAGTAAATGGAAAGACAAGCAGCAGGAGAGACACACAGAGAGAGCTAATGGCAGAAGCAGCCCCTGAATCTGCTGAAAGGCACTGATTACATTCTTGTATGAAACAGGATCTGATCACCCAGGATTTTATTCAAACTTGAGTGAATTATTGATTGAGCACTCAGCTCATTAGGTAGCAGATCTGGGGCAAGCCTAAATCAAAGGCATGGTGCAGCTGGCTCATCCTGAGTGCTTGGAAGGAAAGGGAGAGAGATAGAGAGCGGAGAGATGACTCGTATAGGGAGTGGTGGCAAAGGGAGTACCAATAGAGCCATAGTAAAAGAAGAGAGAAGAGAGTGTTAACCAGCCCCTATATGCTTTGTCATACAATTAAATTGCCTGTTTACAAACTCCCAATGCATGGATGTGTGACTTTGTTGTGAGCTTGTAGATCTGCTATTTAACAAATTGTTGAAAATGTTAAAATGTTTGTTTCCAAACTAGCGGAACTAGCTACAAGTTTGCAATGCAACACGCCTTGAGTTTATGTTTCTATATGACATTCCCAAAATAGGGAGGCCAGGTTGAAGCTGTTTAAAGACTGCATATTCTCCCAACCCCAGCATCTCAATTCTGGGTGGGGGGGGGTTACCAAAAATAGCAGATCTACAAGCTCACAACATGTCACAACGTGTCACAACGTGTCACAGCGTTGTGAGCTTGTAGACCGGCTATTTTTGGGTGAAGAGATTTGGTGTAGAGTGAAAAAAAGAGTACAGTTGCAACTCAGGTCCGTTTTACTAGGTATGAAACTATGTATGAAAGTTTTTTTTTTTCTTTTTAAAGGCTTTTACTAGTGGCTGGGAGACAAGGCATCCCGATGCCACTACAGGGCACCCAGCTATGAAACTACACACTAGCAAAGCAAAGCCCGCAGCTTCCAGTGCATGATGTACTCTCACCATGTTATCAGTGCCTGAACTGAGCTGGTATACTTACCTTCTTTAGATATTTTTTTTTTGCCAACCTGAGTACTCTTATTTCTCATTGCGTGTGCCGCCCCTTGCTGTGAGAGAGTCTAGGTTCACATATTGGGGAGAAACACTGCGTACGAGGAGTCTTACTTCCCCCCCCCCTCCTCCAGTGCTTAAATCGAAGCCGTACCGGCCGCCTTGACTTGAGAAAATCATAATATTATGAGAAAATTAATATTTCATAGTATTTATTGTATGCATTTCCTCTGGACCAAAGTGTCAGCTGGATAACGTCATTAACCGGCGGCATATCAAGTCAAAAGGCACAACCATCAAGCTAACTGAAAATGTCTTCCTGTAGTAAGACTTAACTAAAAGAAATAAGCCCTGCGGTGGGTAATATACAATATGTTATAAGATGTATTTAATAACAAATATAAAGGGGGGGGGGGAAATGTGCATTTCTTTCTGTATGTTTTTTCTCTCCATGGAACGGCCTATTAAGAATTCATGATTGTAGCCATATGGGAGAGCAGAGCCCACAATTATTTATTCATCCCTATTTTCAGCAAATTTGTCAAAATTTGAATGAATGAATGATTGATAATACTGTACCTCACAGGCTAATGAGCTTGTGGATGGACTATTTTCGCAATTTCTTGTATGAAGAAGTACAGTATAGGCCAGGGCTTAAGTGGTTAAGACAGTGTTTCTCAAAGTAGGGAGGCCAGGCAAAGTAGGGGTCCCCAGCTAAATTAATTAATCTAGAATCACAATCATTTTAACCACTTTCCATTTATACGTTGGCTATAAAACCGCGAGCTTGCACATCTGCTATTTCAGATTTATTTTTAAATCGAAAATGTTTGGACATTTTTAAATCATTTTGCAATTTTTTTAAACATAAATATTCTCTTTTGAGGCGGTCCCTGGCAAACCCTTCAGATGGTGGGGGGGGGGGGGGGGGGGGGGTCCTTGATGAAAAAGTTTGAGAACCACTGGTTAAGAAAATACCCCCCGCCGCAGAGTTTTTTGTTGTTGTTGTTGTTGTTTAGTTTATAATTGAACCCTGCTGGTAGACGTATAGCTCCAGACGGCCGCTGGCGAGCGGCCACATATGGAGCCATATGCTGTGTAGTGTAGCATGCACAACGGCTCTGCACAACACAATGGATGCAGTAATAGGCCGAGCAGAGAGAGAGAGAGAAAGGGAGAGAGAGGGAGAGAGAGAGAGAGAGAGTGTGCTAGATGAAGGAAAAGTGTGTGATGGAGACGGAGTTCACAAAACCTGCTGACTTCATTAGCACCAAGACATGGCCTCTTCTCTCATCCCCCACAGCTGCAGGACTGCTGATTAGACCCCCTCTAGCATGCTGCGTTCAGTGGCCAACTTTATTGCACACACGAACACTATAGCAGCAAGTTGGAACGGGTCGAAAACCAGGCTCTAGTATTATAGCCTAGAACAGAGGTTCTCAAACTTTTTCCATGTCAGGGACCTCCAAATTAATATGTGTTTGGCCGCGGACCCCCCATCTGATAATGTTTTGTGCCAGGGACCCAGGATTTTACAGTGTATTTGGGGGTTCCAGTATAATGGTTTAGTTCAGTGATTCTCAACCCTTTCAATTTCAAGGACCCTCGGTTTAATACCATGTTTTATCTCTGGGACTCCAATCTCACTGTAAAATCCTCAGTATGTATTCCTTAAGGGTCCATTTGGACCCCTGGTGGTCCCTGGACACAGGTACCCTGGCCTAGAACAGTGGTTCTCAAGCTTTTCAGGCCGTAACCCACCAAAATAATCACATTTTAACCCTGACAAGCACTTGGAATTAGGAATTGTAGGCATTACATTTAGCTTGACTAGGTTCCACGGATACATATTGTGAAAATAGTCGATCTACAAGCTCACGACGTCTCGCTTTGCGTCTTTCTTAGGTAATATTTGACAATTTGGCCAATGTTTGAAATTCTTTTATTAGTATAAAAAAGCTCATTACTTTTGAAGCAGTAATGGTCAAAAGTATTCAATGTACAGTATCATGTATACACTTATACTGTATGTTGGTTTGTTTACTGTTGAGTGAAAAAACAATTTTGCACATTAAGCAAGTCATCTGGGGACCCGACCCAAAATAATAAATCAACCCACAGGTTGAGAGCCACTGGCCTAGAACTCCCCTATGAGTTCAACATTAAAAAAAAAAATCCTCACAATTAGGAAAGAATGTTGTGTCTTTGATAAAACTAGCAGTGGTTTCTTTACGAGCAGTAGCGTATCATCTTTCCGCCATGTTTTTTCTTAGCTTGTTCTACTTCGACACCAGTAGAGGAAAATATTGTTCCGATATGAGAGGTTTTACTAATTAGGGACTGTTTAAATACACTTTCCCAGGTTTGGTGATCCTTGATCCCCTGACAAGGCTTCTAAAAACCATTCAACATATCCCACAAGACTGCCACATCAAATAAACACTTCAGACCTGATTTGAAATGGCACGTCTTCTCATTTTCTGCCTTTTCTCTGTTGATTTTTTTAATCCCAACTGACAACTCATTTGTACTCTTTGGCTTTTAAATTAACACATTGACATTTGGATTTTTGTGTGCGCTTTTATCCTCGTCTTGTGTTTTTACCCTTTTCTTGTTTTTAATATATTAAATTGATTTAATTTTGTATTCTTTGTTTCATTAAGTGTGCAGCACGTTGGCTCAACACTGTTGTTTTAAATGTGCTCTGTAAATAAAGTGGATTGGATTGATTCGTTTTCATACGAAAAAACACCTTATCTTACATACTGTGTAGATACTGTAGTAACAGTAATGGTTATAAAACAGAAAAAGTTTTCTCAGGTACTTCTATACAACTCAGAGCTATACACTTCCCCACATGATATGGGGGTGGTCTTGACGTACGGCCCCACTGGCCAATTAGGCGCCTTCCTATTTCTGTCTATGTGTGGGACCACAACCACAGCTACAGTTCCCATAGCCTGCGGGGACATCCAACCGGGCTATGGGACCATGACTACAGATCACATAGCCTGCAGGGACTGTGACTACAGATCCCAGAGCCTATGGCAAAAATGCTAATGAAAAAGCTTACGCTTGGGAAAAGTGAAGACTCTGCTTTCTCCCTCTCTGCGTGGTGCCAGTGGTCAAAGCACATTGTATAACTTCAGTTTGATTGCTACAATCCACTGAGGAGTAAAATGGATGAGGATGGACCGACAGAGTTTTAACCACTTAAAGCCTACATACTTCATCGAGCGGGGTCCCCCAGGGGTCTATATAATTGGTCCCCTCCTTTTTTACCCTCTACACCAAATATCTTGAAAATAGCCGATCTTCAAGCTCACCTTGTAGATGTGCAATTCTCGCCAAATGTTTGCCTACTTTTGCTGAATGTTCACCAATTATGACATAGAACAGGGTTTAACCCATTCAATCCGGGGACGCATCCCGTGTCATTTATAACTCACTTTTTTATGATTTCTTTGGCTATTAAAAAAATAGCAGATGTACAAGCTCAGTGCTGCGCTATGAGCTTGCAGATCTGCTAGTGTTTGAAAAATCGTAAAAATTAGCCTCTGGGGGTCCCTGGAACAAAACCTTTTACAAATGTTCGCTTTAAAAATATAAATATTTAAAGATTTACACATTTTTCAAAAGAAATAACAGATATACAAGCTCATAGCGGGCACTCGTTGCCGTGCTATGAGCTTGTATATCTGCTATTTTTGAATAGCCAAAGAAATCAAATAATGACACAGATACTTTCCCGGTTATTCACTTGCAAAGTGAACAACTTGTTGACAGCTCTGGCCAGTCTGGCGAGTGCATTTCCTAAACACATGTGATGAAGTTATAGCCACCTGGCCCTCCGTACAACGCTGAATTCTGTGGCCTGGGAGCCAGGCCATTTCCCCCCTATAGTGCAAGAGGTGCTGCACGGCTTCCGCAAGGGCCAGCCGTGGAACTGACCCCCATTACCTTGTGACTTGTCTGTTCCTCTCTCCCTTCACCGTGTTAAGATGTTAAGGCGTGAGGGCAGCGGCTGCCACGCTCCGCGCGGGTTCCATGGAAAGGCTAATGCTTCCTGAATCATTACACAGGACTCGCTCCCCTAATCAGATGTGCCGCTGACCTCTGTCAGCAGAGGGACAGCGAGTCCAAACACTAGCACTCCTCTCTGCAGCGACCCCACACAGCTGCTCGGCCCCGTCCTCGTTATACTGCCATGTGTGTGAACTTGGCACGGCCTAATGCCTCCAAATTGACGATTTAATGCAGCTGGTCAACAGATTCCTCATGAACCAGCGACAACACAGAGGCAGACTAATCACCCCCCGACTATAATTATTGGAGAGAGTTCTCTCTCCATCTCAGCCATCCGTCCTCCTTTCCACTGTCCCCCATATATGTGTGTGTGTGCGGGCAGGGTCGTTTTTTCTTTCTCTTTCGTAACTCTATTTTCATTACACGCTAAGGTATTTAATTCACTGGCCCCCGGGGAGGAAATATGTAAACCGAGGGTCATTCAGCCCTGTGCCGACAATGAGGACATTATAAAGGAAATGTATTTTGGTGTGTGTGTGAGTGTGTGTGTGTGTGGGGGGGGGGGGGGGGCAGGATGTCTACTTGTATGCTACAGTTTGCCTTTAACCACCACACCTCAACCTGGCGTCCCTATTTTGGACATTAACATTAACGATATAGAAACCTAGATACCTCATTGGCCTCTGCAGCTCATTGGAGCGACCTGTATCTAATACAAGGCTGTTCCACAGGGGAAGCTGCCACTCAAAGTGACTACTGACCAATCACAGTGTGTTGACTACTGGCCAATCACAGCGCGTCTTTTCCAGGACTTGTCAGAATCTAGTTGTCCCGCCCCCACCTGCCTCTGATTGGCCTACCGAACGCCCCCTTCTGTGACGCATGCGGAAGTTTCCCGCTAGCCCTACGGATGCGGAAGCGGAAGCGCGCCCGAGATACAGACGCTTTAGAGCCGGAGGAGGTGTCTACCTTTATATGTCTATGATTAACGCATTCATTGCCAGGTAATTCATCCACCACTGCCAGCGGTTTGTGAACTTATTTTGACCGGATTTTGACGATTGTTTTCAAAGCGGATGTGAACAAACGATGTCTTGGTGGAAAGACGAGTCTCTTTTCTTTCCACCGGGAAAAAAACATTGTAACCACGATCGTCCGTTCTGTAGTTATCGGCATTTGAATATAGCTCTTTTTCACCAAAAACACAATCTGGGAAAAGAAATCTGAGATAAATGTATTTTTATAAATCTGATAACATTGTAGCGGACGTGTGTTTTTACCCTTTTCTTGTGCTCTTTCTTGTTTTTAATTTATTAAATTGATTTAATTTTGTGAAAAATGGACGTGTGAAAAATGTTTCAGATGACGTCATTTCCGGGTGGATCCTTCTCTCAAAGTCAAGGCATGATTCATAGGTTGGCGAAGAGCGCCGTCTAGCGTAATCACAAAGAAACACCAGATGACGTAATATTACGTCATGGGGAGTCAAGGTGTTAAAGATATATTGCAAGCTTGTAGATTGACTATTTTTGAGTGGTGCCAACCACTCCTATATCTGACTTTGTCTGTGTGTCTGTGTGTCCGTGTGTATGTCTGTATGTCCAATAAACAAACATTGATGACAACATCAATACGGGGCTCATCAAAGGCACCACTCTCTTCACACAGGGTGTGATTTTTAATGTCTGAATAGCATAATGGATCCATTTTGCTATTTGAGGTAGTCTGTGCTCTACAGTTTGGAACATAGTAATGTTTACCCCTGTTACTATAGCTAAACACTGTATATTGAACTGTATGTCGTTACTATCAGGCAGAAACCTAATCTCCATGTTTCAACTTTTTATGTTTTTTGTCACACTAAAGTAGTGAAAATATAAACAACAACAACTAAATAATAACTTGGCCTACATTTGATCCATTGGGACAACGGTTATTTTTTCCATTGCCTGACAAGTAACACTTTTGGACATTCAAGGTTTCCGGGCTGACAGCAACAATACTGAATATTATTCAAACTCTATTGCCAATCGCTTTTCAAAAGAGCCACACCTTTGACCCTTTAGATTTTTGCGTTGGCTGTTCAAAAATAGCAGATATACAAGCTCACAGCGTGTCACTTTGAGCCGCACAGCAAGCTTGTACATCTGCTATTTTTTATTTTATTTTCCAAACAAAAGTGTGAGAACTGATGATTTAGAAGGCAGTTGGCCGCACCAACTGGCAGTAGTCTTACATGTGCACCCGCGCGTGACATTACTAACAAGTTAAATTGAGTACGGGGAGCCAGCCCTTTTGTAAACCACACTATCACCGATTCAAATTGGTGATTGTTCCCTCTTCAGATAAGAGATGCTGGCAAAGTTAATTAAACTGCTTACTTTAAATACAGAATGTAACAGGCCTCAGAGCCCTGGAGATATGGGATAATTTATTTTGCTACTCTGGATGTAGAATCCCGAAGGGTCTCATGGCAACCAGTGCGTACAAGTAGAAGACATTTTATTATATCCTCTCCATCTTGAGTGCATTAGTGTGGGTGTAGGCATCTGTGTATTGGCAAGAAGACATTTACAAAAGAGAACAAAATTAGTACCGCAATCGAAGAGATGTGTATGGGGATCATTATTTTTCAAGTCAAAACATAACATTTTTCATTTTTGAATAAAACTAAAAAATTATAACCTGTCATGCATTGTTTAGACATAGTCTAAACAATCTCCATCTGTCATTGTCTATTTCTAGACTCTAATACTGAGACGACCTAGAGAGAATACTCAGAGCATAATTACTGAAATGTGGACAGTGTCAGAAACAACAACAAGGCGGGAGACATGCCTCCACGTTCCGTCGTACAATGAGAAAAACCCACGGTTAGCCCACTCTGAGAACATTGCTGAGGGAACTTTTAACCAATAAACAAGTCAAAACTCCTCGCAAAGAAATTTAAATGTTGTCAAACCAAAGGACCCCAAAAAAGTCACAGTAATCAGTTTCTGGCATGAAATAACTTTCTTTTTCTCTGGGGGCGATAGACTATAGCTTACCCACAGCCACCGATCTATCACAGTTTATATTGAGGGGCTATCAATCACCCGAGTAGGAATCCTGTGGCGACAAAAAAACAAGCCAGATAAGGTACAGAGCTGCATGACAAGACGGCGCTGGATGTTTATAGGGCCAGCTGACTTTGCAGCAGAAGGCTGCTCGCCTTCCTCCTGTGTCAGATTGATCTTTTATTGCTTGACACAGGTGCTGATTAGCAGGTGAGCAGAGGCTAATCCATGACAAAGCAGTGACAGTAATAACTACTAAGCTGTCAAACGGGGGAAAGACAAAATCCCTTGTTGTGGTGACAAATACTGGGGTGCGTGCGTGCATGCGTGTGTGTCTGTGCGTGCGTGTGTGTCTGTGCGTGCGTGTGTGTCTGTGTGTGTGTGTGTGTGTGTACGCGAGCGTTCCTAGCTCACAGGGCATCGTGATGTATGGTGTTTAGATGAAGGGCGTGCCTTGCACCTTCACTGCCGCTGGCTAACCACTGTGGTGAGCAGGGCCATAAGCCAAGAAAGAATGGGTTAGAAATGGCCTGTCTACAATCCAGGAAATCATTTCACTATCCTCCTCCTACTAAACGCCCCGTGGACAAAGGCCTGGGCACATTGAAGCCCGATCCATCCAGTGTTCCACAGAGCAGATCCCACTATCGTGGAGGAAATGACGGCCATGAAGGTTCACCCAACCACAACCTCTGCCATCCACCATCTTTAACCACGTGAACTCTGGTGTGGACAGAAAAAAGTGGTCCATGGGCACTTACTGTACGCCTTAGTGGCTGGGGGTTCAAATTCACTGTGGTGCATCCGGCTTTGTCGAGCGCAAACACAATTGGCCAATTGGGAGGCGGCACCTGTTAGCAGGGAGTGTTGGGCGGGAGGAGTAGGACGGAGGCTCTACGTCCTCCCGGTGGGGGTTCCTCACTGGCAGCAGTGAAAACACACAAATGATGTGTGGGGAGGAATTAATTGGCATAACGACTAAATTGGGGAGAAGAAAGGGATAAAAAATAAAATAAAGCCAACTCTCTCTCTAGTCTATAGTTTACAAAGTCTGACTCCGTATTCTGGGCCAAATCTCTTCACCACAAATGGCTGGGTGGAGCTCCACACCTATGTCAGCAGCCAAGACTGCACGTCTTCAGGCTCTTTTCGATTAGAAGAACCACTGTAGGTGAACCGTGGCGTGAAATGCATTTCACAGGTTCTGGATTGGTTGCATGTGCTATACGGCTCGCTTTCAGATAAGGTCCTCAGAACCTCATTTGGGCTCAGGATGTGGTGCTATAAGCCTGAGTTCCCAGAACTAAGAGTTCACACCGTTGTGAGCTTGTAGATCTGCTATTCTTTGCCAAAAGTTTAGGCTGTAATGCTGCCTTTAACCACTTAAACCCCAGCATCAGTATTGTGACTTTTCTGTTATTGTTGGGAAAGCTTTCGCTGAAAATAGCCGATCGACAAGCCCACAACGCGTCGCGCTGCGACCCGTTGTGAGCTTGTCGATCGGCTATTTTCTGCGAAAGCTTCCCCAACAATAACAAAAAAGTCACAATGGCAGCAATGTGGTGTGGAGTCAATCTTTTTTATTTATTGACACACCTCCCCGGTTCTAGTTATATTGGAAACATAAGCAAAAACAAATCACCACAGAAACTTCAAAGGTTCTGGAGAGTTTCAGGTTATGAAAGGTTCTGGGATACCCTTCGTGGTTGAACAGATCCATTAGTTACCCAAGCCGTGCTACTCGCTAATATGCTGAGTCGGCGGGATCCTTGCGATTCAAAGGCGAACGCTCTATACCGACCGGAGCTACCGTAAGTAAGTTACCTGGCCACAAATTCCCCATATACAAGCCGACACACAATTCTATGAACACACATGCTTTTTCCATACAACCACAGGTTTCAGAGTAACCTACTGAGCTAGTCTGGATCTTTTTTTTTGCCGCCAGCTTGGATCATAGCGTAATATAATTACACTTTCTCTTCTGAGCATGTTTCCGACCCTAAGGGGATTGTCAGTGTGCTGTCTAGTTCACAGTTGTATTCCTTTCCATTATAAGACTTTTATTATAGGGCTATACAACCACTTTCATTATTTTATGAGGTTAGACTTTTCTCAACATGCAGAATAAGAGCGTTAATTAAAACCATGGGAGAACTTTCAGAAAGCAGGTTGAAGCGGAGCATGGCGCAGTGTGTGATGAGCTACTCTCTTCTGGGTGTGTTTTATTTGCTTTACTGTGGATGCATACAACTAACAAATAAAACATTTAACCTCTTAATCCCTATACATCGTCTGACAAATAGCGGAGGCAAAAAAGTTGATCTGTATGCAGATCTGCTAGTGTTGCAATTCTTTAAATCTTGTATGTTTTGCATTTCTTTTAATTGTTTTGGAACTTTTGCCTATAATGACGTTATAAAACGCCCCGCTGTTAAAACGCACCGTTAGGATTAGTACACAGTGAACAGTGTTCATTTCATAAGTCCATTTGGTTCCATGTTAAATTAGCACAGCAACCGGGCCAAGAGAGAACTGCAGTTGTGATGCTGAATTATGAGCTGAGTTACTGTTAGATCAGTGGTTTTCAACCTTTTTCATGCCAAGGACCCCTGAATTGATAAACATTTGGCCGCGGACCCCCATCTGATTTTTCTTTGTTCCAGGGACCGCCAGAAGCAAAGATTTGAGTTTATAATTTTCACTTAATTCAAAGATATGCACACATTTTCGAGATTCTTCAAAAAATAGCAGATCTACAAGCTCATAGCGCGGCACTTGGTGCCTGTATATCTGCTATTTTTGAATAGCCAAAGCTAAGTGGTTAAAATGATTGTGACGCTATGTTAACTAATTTCGCTGGGGACCCCCTGGTACTGGTGGTCCCCACTGGTTGAGAGCCACTGTGTTAGAATACAGTGGTGGACAGTAACAAAGTACAGTTTTGAGTATCTGTACTGTTAAATCTGAGATATGTATATCGTCTGTATTTCTTCTCTTTTCATTTTATCATTTATATGTGTCAGCATGGCCGAGTTGCCTGCGCGCCCACATTGCATCATACAATTTGGTAGCCTGTATGAGCCAACATGTCTCCGATGGGCCTGATAGCTATTGTTTTTGTTACAGCCTATCTGTTATGGTTCAGCTTGTCCTTGTAGCAGCTAGTATAACTATGGTCTGAGCCCTGTGTGTGGTGTGGTGGTGGTAAGAATACCTTACCACCATCTGTGTCGAATGTATTTCTCCACATCAAGATAACAGGGAGCCTGTCACATGGCCTTGGCGTCGTTCTGTGGATATTGAAGACCGACGCCTGGAATGCCGATATGAAGAGGAGGAACTGCTTTTGCTTGTATTGCTGTGCGAAACTCATCTTGACACTTGTTAAGAGACTTTCTCACAGAATAAACCCTTTTTATTCATTTTAATTAGAAGTATCATCT